>NC_061126.1:5127508-5455016 GCF_905220365.1 Vanessa cardui
AATCTGTATTTATAAAAATCATTCTGAAATACTTATCTTTTTCCCAAAGATTATAAGTCATTTGATCTTACTATGACACTGAAAGTTGAAGATGACAATGTGCTGCTTTAAATGAGAATAATTTACTCACGCGTCGATTCCTCGTAACGCTGTCCTAACTCTACCAGCAGGCTTCAACCTGCCGCCCACGCCGCCGTCGTCGCTGTCGTCGTCGGACAGCGAGGGCGCGCTGTCGCCGGCGCACGAGGCGTCGGCGCCGCCCGCCGCGCCCGCCGCGCCGCCGCGCCGCGCGCACCTCTACGTGTCGCACCACTCGCGACAGCCCATCAACACGCCACTCATCAGCAGCCAGCCGGTCAGTTGCCCCCATCATTCTTATGCTTTTTAACAATATCAGCTTTACTTGGTAGTAGGGCTTTGTGCAAGCCCGTCTGGGTAGAAACCACCCACTCATCAGTTATTCTACCGCGAAATAACAGTAGTCAGTATTGTTGTGTTCCGGTTTGAAGGGTGAGTGAGCCAGTGTAACTACAGGCACAGGAGACTTAACATCTCAGTTCCCAAGGTTAGTGGCACATTGACGATGTAAGGATTAGTTAATATTTCTTACAGCGTCATTGTATATGGGTGATGGTGACCACTTACCATCAGTTCCCAAGGTTGGTGGCACATTGACGATGTAAGGATTAGTTAATATTTCTTACAGCGTCATTGTATATGGGTGATGGTGACCACTTACCATCAGATGGCCCAGATGCTCGTCCGCCAACCTATAACATAAAAAAGGCGATCAGCCGAGGACGCGGTCTGACTGGATATCTCTTAGGGGGCATTCAAGTATTACGTAACACAATTTGGGAGGGTGTCTCTTAAAACATTGCGACGCATTACAAGTGCGGGACCCCCTACAACACGCTACTTAACATTGTGTTTTTCTTAAATTAGGGAATTAAGACTATACCAAAGATAATAAATATAATATAACTTTTTATGACTCTAGGGTAAAAATGGTTACTTGACTGTTACGTAACGCTTAGAGAGGGGGAAGGGGTACACCAACGTTACGGTGCGTTGCAAAGGGAGGAGGAGGTGCCAAAAATCTTCAAAAATTGCGTTACATAGTACTAGAACGCTCCCTCATGACATAGTGATGTTAAAACTACTATAAAATACCTTTAATACTCCAACGATTTGTATTTGTTATATATTTCTTATTGGCTGTCTTAATTTTTATATCCGACGTTAATGAGCAATGACTTCGCTTAGCATTAATATACTGATTTACAAATTTCTTTCTCATGTATTACAGAAGGGTTCAACGGGTACGCTGGTGTTAACGGAGGAAGAGAAGCGCACACTACTGGCTGAGGGTTATCCCGTCCCGACGCGCCTACCCCTCACCAAAGCTGAGGAGAAATCACTCAAAAAAATCAGGAGGAAAATTAAAAATAAGGTGAGCATACATTCCCATCTATTATGTTATAATGCGATAAAATGAATTGGTTGGTGATAGATTGATAGCCGTCTTATTCGACGATCCGGATAATATGTACAAATTTACATTTCTAAAAAATCATTAGGAACCGCCGATGTATTAATAAAGTTTTACGATTTGCGATAATATAAACTTGGTAACTAAAAATTGTTTGGTAATGAAAAAAATGGCTTTAACTAATTAATGATTTATTTATCCGTTCTAGATATCGGCACAAGAAAGCAGACGCAAAAAGAAGGAATACATGGACCAATTAGAGAGGAAAGTAGAAATTTTAGTATCAGAGAATACAGACTACAGAAAGAGGGTGGAAACACTGGAGCAGACGAACGCGAATCTTCTGAGCCAGCTCGCCGCTCTGCAGGCGCTCGTCACTCGGGGCGCCCGGAAGTGACGTCGCCAAGCGAAACAGTTTGCGTGACGTCACACTTCGCTCTCACATGCACAGGGACTTAAATCTGCAGAATACAAAACAACAGACGCTCTGACGTCACTCGGCGATAAACTGCTGCTGGATTCGATCACAAATAGACAACAACCTTAATACTTTAACTAATCTATGTTTAAAGCGAAACCGGCATTTCATTCTCCTCATTCTCTCTCAAACAGTCTATAACACTTTTTGCTCGCTGTTCCTTCCAAGCTGTTTTTTCAATGTTCGCTATTAAAATAGAACTTGTAACAGTATTACGGCCGGTTCTCGTGATCAGACAACTGCGGAAATATAACCTAAAAAGGCTGTGAGAACTGACAGATACGATTTCTCACAGTTCGTAGTGTACATTTAGCTGTGTACTGAGTGAACAGTGACAACGATACTGTCCCCATTATGAAGTGTATATTTTGTCGATGTATATTTTGGATGTAATTTACGAACCGTTACGTAGTATCCAGAGACAAGGACTGTTAGTTGAATGGTTGCTCATTGTATTTGTTAGTAGATAGCTACGCCGTGGTGCTGGATATGATATACCTGTATTTTCGTTTAAGGTATACCAAGTTTCGAGTGCCACATTAGATATTTATTATAAACTCAGCACGTTTAAGCGATCGCTATCGGTCGACGGCGAGCGGCACTGGGTCATAGACAAATGTCGATACTTATTTACGCGTGTTTGAAATCTCGTAATATATTTTAGATGTATGCCTCGCGGCGATTAATATAAGTTTTCATTCGTGCGTGTTTTTATTAAAATATGCAAATAGTTTAAGGAGTTTTAATTGTTACCTAAGCGTTCGCGCGCCTGTCGCGGGGCCCCTTCGCTCTGCGGCGATCTTGAGTTCTGTTGATCACATTACAGTGTTATTGGTCTTACAGTTTTATCGGTTGTTGTGATTAAACGATGCGTTATAGGCTCGTGGAACTGTTTTATGATGGTTTCCTTTGTGACTTTAGTCCCATGTACCAACGCGTGGCCGAGTTCGTGGTCGAGTCGATACCGTGCGGTAATATCGGGAACCTTAGTAGCATAATAATGTAAGGCGAACACACCGTGAGCCTTATCTTTTAATATTGAATTCCATGAATTTGCATTTATAGCGAAATGTGTATCGTCCTAGAGATTGTATCATGTATTTAAGATAACGTTTAGATGTACGCATCAAACAGCGGACCTGATTTGTATGCAAAGAGATATGTCTTCGGTAACGCCTAGTCTCTGTGGAAGCATTCGAGGTCTCGTTGTGGAGGCGCTCGGGTCGAGGAGGTTAGCAAACCATTTAAAGCTGCGCTCTAGATAGACAAGTACAAATAACTGCATGCCTTTCGTGAAAATAACGTAACTAACTATATTAACTATGAAATTTAACATTCATCACCTAAATATATTATATTCATAGAATCTCGCAGTTCTTATGTATCGTAGGTCTTGCCAACAAAGTGCGAATTTGAAATCCACAACAGCGGCCGAGAGTCACCGTCTTTGTGAACTAACATTCTTTTATACTAAACATTCCATGTATCTATTTAGTAATGTGAGTGACTTAAAGTGAGCTCGAGTACTTATGTCGATATATAACTTAATTTCTAAAGCCTGTACAAATCATTACCTGTTAATTTCATGTTTTATATGTGTTGTGTAAGAGTTTCATCTTTAAAGCATAATCGTAGCTGTGGTGTTGCGGAGTTTTGTCAATTCGGAATTATTCTCACAGTGTTTCGATATGAATTATTCGTGTTCTATTTTTGAATATATAGTATTCATCGATAATCGTTAATCGATAACGAAAATTAAAAAAAAAAAAACTTTTTATTTAAATTCCGAATGTGACAAGGTTCCAAATGAATGTATATGTTCAAAATGTTAAACTCAATCGATCGGCATATTCGTGTTAGTATATTATATTTACTATGTGTGCAATTACTATGTTCTCTTTTACATTTTTTAGAAGTTCTTCCTATTTAGATGTAAGAGAATAGAAATTTATTTATATCGCTCTGTAATGTAATACTTGTCTCCCGAGCTGGGAATAATGTTAAAAGAATTTATCGAGATATATTTTAAGAGATTTTTTCTAATGAAATTTTAGAAATATATATCTATATATATATAACACTGTTTTACGTGTCTGTCGCTATACGAGTAAGGCTAGGTTAGCGTGTATGTACATATATACAATTTTATCGTGGAAACTGCAAGCGTGCGTGCCTATCGGTTACTGATTTTACCATAAACTAAGAATCGAACATATGACGAATAAATGAATGGTGATTTTTGAGAATGCTGTATTGTAGAAAAAATCTATACATAAAAAAAAATAAAGTATTTAACTTTGATATAATATATTTAATTCCTAACATGGCATTTACCGTCTACAAAAGAGTGATTTAATTGAAAACGACTTATAGAAATTTACTAAAGTAGTTGATATTTTAAATGTATCGTCATCGGGTCGGTCCTAGAGCCGTAGTAATGCGATTTATTGTAAACAAAATGCCAAACGTGAAATGCATAACTAGTGTGAGAGCACCGCATGTTGACAGCTATGTCGAATCCATTCGAGACCCTCCACGATATAATTATAATAATATAATATTGAAATATTTTTTATATTTATTAAAAATTTAATCTCGAATGGGTTGCGCAGAGTCTGGTCGACGCCGTGTCGGTTTTGTTATTATTGAAGTGTAATTTTATTGATAGTTTTATATGTTAAAACTATTCACTGTTACCTTGAGTCATGATTTGTTGAATAGTTTTGTTTTATTATTATATTTCAATGACATTGCGGATTTTACTGTCACCCTTGAGCTAATAAAGCGTCGGATATTGTAAATCGATTGTTTTATTTTTAATTATATACTACTTAACGCAAAGGTCTTTTGTGTGTTTTCCCATATTTTATAACCTCGGATTAGTTGACGTGCTTACAAACTATTCCTACTTGAAAATATTCATAACTAAATACTATAAAAGTATTTAAATAAACACATTTATCATCTTCGTCTAAGATTAGTAAAGTTCATACCTCATTGGTAAGAAAAATGTTATTGTTCATAAACCAACCCAAATAAAATAAAACACAGTATCTCGAGTTGTCTCCGTTTATTTATATATTTTAGCAAGCATAAAAGTCTTTAGTTAAACAAACAGTATAAAGTTTCGATATATAAAAAAATATTTAGACTAGATTCTTACAATATATAACTTTTTGATATGATAAAAATGTTCGATAAAATTAAAACTTACATTTTGCACCAGTATTTTGAAATACACTTTAAAAAAAAAGTTAAGCAATGTTTAATTGTAGAAAATTTAAATTTCGAAGTCAAATGACAAACTATTTATTTTTTTTTGTATTGTTAACAATAACAAATACTGTTTTGTTACATTCACAAATTATTTCATGATTTTCTATTAAAACGAGAAATTAAGTTGTTATCTTTTAAAATATATAAATATTTTTATTTTCATATTGACTGTAATCAGACTTGATTTGACTTGCATTTTTCAGTCTTAAAAACAAACACAACCCATTTTAGTATTACAAGTTATTTTACAAGTTGCAATGATAGTGAAATAATCGTAAGTTGTTAAACCTTGATACATGTATATTTTTAGTTTTAAAAATAAAATTACGAAATCCGCGCTTCTTATATAATTACAAAACTTACTTATTATTGTATAAATTGTCCGTAATATAATAATGGCAGTTTTTAATTATTATGCTATTTTCGTAAAATATAGTTTTTTACCTCGAATTGGAGGTAAGCGAAGTTGTTTGTCGTTTTGTTATTTTTTTCATCGTAATCCAACATTTTTCCTTTCCTTCCACATTTATTATTAATTAATGTGTACTTAAAGTAAATTTATAATCGAATAGGTTCGTATAATACAAGTAAAAGTGTTCTTTGTCGAATATAAAATACAAAGTCAACTATTTCCAAATTATCTTATGTAAGGGATATTTTGAAGTAAGCATCACAAACGCAGCCGACAACAGCACCATGATCGATAAATAATCAAAGATAACCAACATTGAGATAAAATTGTAATTTTCGTATTCGTCTAATAAATTGTATCAACACTTTTTGTAACATTTCAACTGTCGTTATTTATTTTGAAACTTTTTCTTACAGCGTAATAAATACTTTTTTCTTCGCCATAATATGAGCGATGATTACCCAAAGAGCAGTCCCCCATACGGCTTCTATCAGCCGTATCGCATGCGTTCTCATGAAAGGTACTTTCCAGTGGAAGGGAAACAAGTGGGCACATATCGAGTGTCCTATGTAAAGAGCGATGGCGTTCAGGCCAGGGGCTCGGAAGGGTCCTCCGCCCCACAGGCGCCACGCGTCGGTGAATGTGTAGCATATGCTCAGTATCGCCAACGAAACTGCCGAAGTTACCAGGACGAATGACATGGACCTAGAAATATAATTAGTGATCAAATTTGCTTTTACAGCTCAAATACTATATATGTAACTCAGATGGTGTTTTTTTTGTAGCTACGAATACCTTTTCTATTTAACGTCGTGTTAAAATTTACAAACAGATATGCTTTAAAACTGGAGCAAGTATAATACCTTAGTAAAACGATAGGCTAAAATGAACAGGCCATTTATGCCATAACGCCTCAGAAACATGATAACATTTAACAATGAACGGAACTTAATCTAGTAATAATTGGTTTAAAACGATTTACTTCTACACAATCAAATGAACAATAGCAATGAATACGGCATGAATGATTTGAATGTTATCCAAATATCAACAGAGATGCAACTAATCTTTAAGTATGATATAGTGATATTTTTATGCACAATATACGTACTGCTTTTTATACAAGACTAGCGACCCTCCTCGGCTTCGCACGAGTGCAATATTCATACTAAATATACCACAGATTATGTTTATTTACGACATCACATAAGAAACTTCAAAAATTATCACCTTTACTATATTGTCCATGTATTATATACAAAAACCTTTCTCTCAAATCGCTCTATTTATTAAAAAAAAAACCGCATCAAAATCCGTTGTGTAGTTCTAAAGATCTAAGCATGCAAAGGGACATAGGGACAGAGAAAGCGACTTTGTTTTATACTATGTAGTGATTAGCCCAGAATAAAAATAGTTAGTAGGGTTTAAATTGTGTAATGCAAACCAAAGATTCTTATTGATGGGTACGACGCCGTGTTCCCTGGAGAAGCCCGCGAGAAGCGCGCCCGCCAGCGCGAACACGAGCGCCCACGCCAGCCAGCGGGACACGCGCGCCTTGTGCGAGCGCTGCAGCAGCACCGTCGCACCCGCTTGCACCCCCAGCAACGCCTGCACGGCCGACGTGAGGCAACCTGCCAACGAGATGACGTTTTACAGGAGTAGGTACTCCGGTAGGACTACGGTTTGCAAGTTACGATTCGAAGTATCGGTAAGAGATTCTAATAATATACACAAGATTCCAATATCTGTTGTGACTAAAATAATAATAAAATTGTTAAAAAGAAACTGTATATCTAGTATTGAAAAATATGATTAAGGTAAACACTATTATTGAAGAACTTAGTTGCATTCAGATTGTATATTATGAAAATCATACGTGGAAAATAAGTTGCATTTAGATTGTATAGTATGAAAATCATAGGTATATTGAAAATAATTAATGTTTACCTAATAAGCCTTCTGGATCAGTCACCGGTCCACCGTATACATTCCTAGCGTCACTATGTTGGTAGAGATGAGAGTCTCCTAAGAGCAATCTGTCTATGTACCCCGCGGCGCCCCCGCTGCACTCCGGAGCGACCCATTCGTCGTGCTTACCACCGGGACCAAGGTATCCTCTACAAAGTACAATGTTATCAATAAGCAAAAAAAAAACTCCACAATGTACACAAAAGTTTTTTTGTAAATATGGCTTATAGTCGAATTGTTGAAACAAAAGTTGAGATAAGATACGCACGCCGGACAGTCAGGATCATGTATGATGAATGTGATAGCGCTGTGGGCTGCTATCAGCACGCCTGCCAACACCCAACACCACGCACACGACAGCACGTCTTTCAACGCCTGCCCACACGCGCCCTGAAAATTTCAACATGTGAAGACTTTGCCATTTAAATTTTATAATTTCAATCTTGAATAACTGAACCTTTACCCTTGGAGGCGTGTAGTACTTAGGGGCGGTAAGCGCATAGAAACCAGCAGAAACCAGATATGCCACAGCCAATCTCTGCAACACGCCGAATATCCGCAGCTCGCCCAGCATGTTGGATCCGTAGATTGTATTCAGAGATATACCAAGAAGGAACATCATTACTGAACGCTGAAAAGTGTATTAATTAAAGATATTAAATTTGAGTGATACTCAATAACTTTTTAAAATTAAGTGTATTTTTATTCTCCTAGATAATACCTACATTTTTTAAATAAAAAAATTAATAATATACAAATATTTTGTTACCCATTATAATTTATTATTTTTATTATGAATTAAAATTTGTCATGCTAGAACTACCACGAGTGATATAAGTTGAAATTTATTACAAACCGAAAAATAATCGGGAAGATTTTAAACATTTCACTCGATCAGTTACCGACATGAAGCAAGTTCCGTTAGTGTGTCGGTAAATTGGAATAAGTATTCAAATGATATCTTTGTTAGTGCTATGCCAATAAGATCAATCAAGCTGTCTCGTACATCAGGACACACCTGATCGTCATTTAATGTAGCAACCTCATTCAGTTAACAAAACCAGGTCAAGACTAATTTCTCTAAATCACCGTACCTAATAATCATTATTCGCCAGCTATTTATTTCTAAATTATACAATGCATTGAAGAAAGTGATAGCATAAATGTTAGAACGTCAAGAACAAATAATGAAATGTATTAAAAGCGATACGAAATAAACGCCGCATAATAGTCGAGTCGGTTGTGAGAGCGCACGTTTTGCACGCAATGTAAGAATTTCACATGAAACGTATTGCAGTCTTGCAATCTCTTTAAATTTGTATTAAAAACACGTTCGTGAGATATTGGATCGTATATAACGTAGAGTAAGAAAACAAGTTACATAATTATAGCAAAAGTAAGCATTTCGCAAGCCAAACGCTTACTGGTACCTAAAGAGCAGTTCGAAAATTTTCATGCATTATGTATATACGCAAAAAAACTCGCATTTGTGAATTACACTGATAAGAAATTTAAATAAATAAATGCTCAGGAAAAAGTAGACTTATGAAATGTCGATATTTCTATATCTAATCTTTTCTTTCATCCATGACTCAGATGACAGATAAATAAAAGAAAATTCTATTGAGTAGTGTAATAGGGCTGACATAAGGCGCAACACAAATCAACTGAATATATTTTATAACTAGCTGTGCCCGCGACCTTGTACGCGTTTGAATTTAACAAAAAAAAGTATCATTGTAGGCTAAGTTACTGCCTATTATATCTCTTATCTGCCAGTGAAAGTCCAGTCAAAATCCAGTCGTTCCAGAGATTAGCCGGAACAAAAAAACAGACAGATTGATATGAATATGTACCATATATAAATAGATATGCATTGAGTAAAAAGGGCTATTTTAATATAACAAACAGCCACTCCAATTTTATTATATGTATAGATGTCATAAAACAACTATTATTACAATCGTCAGTTATCGGCATAGGTGGTGCCAAAATTTTGGATTAAATTATACAAATGAATATTAATCTTTTTTCTGAGCGATACGTCAAGCTTACTTGATATGTCCAACATTGTGATCCATGGCAACCTGGCTACGTAATCCGTTAATGCAATTTTTACTTAACCGGTTTCGCGATCGTTTTAAAATATGAACAATAACTGCCAATCTACATCACAAGCAGGTTTCGTGTTATAATACTGGTTCTTAAAGGTTAACTGACTCTACCCTTATTGTAAACAAATAAATATAATATACATAATGTTACAACTCGCCGAACCAGTCCGCTGTCGAGCCTCGTCCCGTTTGTGTTTATGTAATCTTAGCGGTTACGCCTGCGGTAGGCTGCACGGCTGTACTTTGATAAATTATTATTAATCTTTCTCTCCAATATATTTTTTAAATTACTTTCGATACGATGTTTTAAACCACGAGATTGTATGAATAATTTCGAAAAGACTTTTTTTTTACATTGACAAACATTCTCTTTTTTTAATAATATTCACTGGTTTGTGTACAGTGGTAAAAAAAGTTAAATTAAAAAAAAAATAGATCAGAATAGACAGAAATTAAGAGATTTTAAAACGTTGCACAGCTTCACGATCCGTGTTTCTTTGGGACTTCATAGTAGAAAAATAAACTACTAATATTATTTTTGTGCTGAAAACAGATATAAATGTTTATTTTCAATTATGTTACTCAAAACTTACCCTAATGATATGGAAAACAATTTTCCATCTAGGAACTCCCTTAGCGAAGGCGCTCTTCACCGAAAGTGGTATGCATACGCCCATGATCCAGAGAAAAGCGGGAAAGACCAGATCACCAGCAGCCAACCCGTTCCATGTCGCATGTTCCAGCCACCAGTATCCGCCGGCCCCATCGTTTACAAATATCATGAACACTATGGCAATCCTGAGAAACAAAATCAGATACAACTAAAAACCTTTTCTAATTTAATTTAGTAAAGGATTTTTCATATTCTGAGGAATCATTAAGAATCTTTGGACAACCTCTTTTTTTAGTGACTTATTACAATGATTTCGAGCTCCCAATTCTATAGCTCACTCGCTATAAATCCTTGTTGGATTGAACACCTTGGATTTCATTGTTAAAAGGAATTTAATATGATTATATATATCTCTTACCCTCTAAAGGTATCAAGAGCGCGTAGCCGTTGTTGAATGGCCAGTTCTTTGTCCCCATACCGAAGTTTTGCTGATCTTCTCACTCTTGACATTATGAGCCTCATCATACCGTACAGCACCCATGCCGCAAGCAATACTCCCAGGAGAAGGAGCAGCGCTATACGAAAATATGAAGTTGAATTAGTGCATTAATTAGTGAAATAGTTGCATGAAAATGTTAAAGTAATTTTAATTATCAAATTAAGTAAGAATAGTTAATTATAGCCAAATTATAGGTTAAGTAACTACTTTAATCTTTACTTAAATTATAGATGTATGTTTGTTAATTTTTACGATGACCGAACCAAATTTGATAAAGTTTGCTATGAAACGAGCTTGAATCTCGAGGATTTTTCGGTTTTATAGGTATTAATTTTTTTTAAATTGAGACAACAACAACAAGAGGAGAAGGTTTTGGAACATATTCTACCACGCTGTTCCAATACTGGTTGGTTTATTGAGACAAATTACGTTTTTTTAAAAGTTGATCTTGATATCAAAACTCTATGGCAAATATTTTCGCCTGATGAAAAAAAAAACTTTTTTTCAGTATTCGTAAGAAAACCCATCTTGCCATCATTCAAGCATTAGTGGCAGCATTTGAACTTCAAGTTTATCACATCGTTACGTAGAGATAAACCAGATCAAAGATGATAGATGCAATAACAATTTGCCTTTTATAAATAAATTATTATAAAATACGTAAATTGTATGTATATTATCTACGATTATATGTATTGAATAAATATTTTTCATATATTTTTCTTCTGAATTTCATTCATCACATTTGTTTTTTTTTTTAACTGATCTTTTTTGTTATCTTAGAATATAACCAAAATCATTCATGTAATGGCTGAAACTCCTTATCACGCGTTAGGTTATTAAATGATATTTCTCTACTTTTATAATAAGGGAAGCCATTATAATAAGCGAAATTGAACTTCTAAGTATACTGAACACCTGTTATTAGTTTAAACAGTGACTTTATAAAAATAAGGGTGTCTAATCTAATTTTAATAATATTGAAAATATACGTTGGTTTTTATTGTTATTTAATTACTAACTTAACGCCGATAGATTATACCATTAGTTACAATAACAGATATTGATAATTGACGTCATAACAGAAACAAAAAAAATAATCATACGGTACTAAGCGACATCATGAGCACTTGAAACAGTCGATAAGGGAGATGAAGATCCATTTCGTCAAGATAATCTGACGCCTATTTATGACAAAACTGTTTATCAACACTGCATTACCAAAGTGCTCTCCAATAGTAGCGCTTCCATGTTCTTGTTATGTAATCTCATATATTGGCTTCATATAAAATGAAGTTTATTACATTTTTATGTTTTTCTATAGTGTGTGTTAGCGGTATTGAGTTTAGAGTCGATCCACTAGTAATAACTAATCAAGGTCTGGTGAGAGGTCTTAGATCAAGTGATGGCAGTTACTCGTCTTTTCTGGGAATTCCTTACGCTCTCGTAGATCTTAATAATCCATTTGGTGTGAGTAAAACTACATATTACACGAATGGAATAATTGTATAATGTATAGTATAAATGTTTAAACTTTATCATGTTTCCATTTCAGCCTGCACAGCAACATCCAGGGTTTGGGTCAGATGTATTCAACGCTTACTATGGATTAGTCAAGTGTCCGCAAGTCACTCCTCGTGTTTCAACTAATGGGTATGAAATATTGGATTGTCTCCGGCTAAACGTGTACTCGCCAACAATAGCGAGCTCTCAAAACCCATTGCCAGTCTTAGTATGGATTCATGGAGGTGATTTCAGCCGAGGGTTTGCTGGTGAATATGGTCCAGAGCATTTAGTCAAACAAAACATCATAGTGGTGACAATTAATTATCGTTTAGGACCGTACGGATTCATGTGTCTCGATATACCCTCCGTTCCGGGAAATCAAGGACTTAAAGACCAATATGAAGCATTAGTATGGATAAGGAATAACATTGCATCATTCGGTGGCAACCCTTATAATATAACGATTGCCGGTCAAGAGGCTGGTGCAAGTTCAGTTTTGTTACACTTATTTTCGGATAAGGAAAAAGTGTACAGCAAAGTTATAGCAGAAAGCGGCACTCCTCAATCTATGGGTACTGTTGTCGACGGTGATGTGGATGCTGCTTTAAAACTTGCCGGACATTTAGGTTTTAATACAACGGATTCGGTGGAAGCTCTGAGTTTTCTCTCTCGAAGCTCACACGAGCTCGTAACAGCCGCTGCTTTTCATTTAGGCTTATATTTAAAACCTTGCAAGGAGAAATCGTTTAGTGGTATCAGTAATTTTATAGAAAACTATCCAGTTTCTTTATCAAATGAGAATAAAGTACAAAATACGCCAATATTAATTGGACACACAAGCAGGGAGGTCTCAGATTTGTCAACTAAATACGACAACTCCTATTTTGAAAGCGATCCTTTTTACAATAACGTAGATGAAAACTTTAATCTAGATGACGACAAATTAGTAGAGGCTGCTAACATTATAAGAAATTTTTATATTGGAGATGAGCCCGTATCAAAACTTTTAGAACCTGAATTGGAAGAATTTGATTCTGATGTTTCTTTCTATCATCCTCTACAAAGAACCATAGCGCAGTTGCTTAATGAAAATGCAAGCCCAATATTTTTATACGAGTTCAGTTATTCTGAAAATGGACAAGACGAGGCTGGACACGGGGATGAATTAAAATATCTATTTCACATGTTAAACAATAGGATTGAAAGTAATGAGAAAAATCAACTGATAACTGATCGAATTGCGAAATTATGGTCTAATTTTGTTAAATACGGGTAAGGAGTTTTAAATATAATTTGTGTACTGATTTCTTATTGTTTAAACTTTAACAACAATTTTTCTTCCAGAAACCCTACACCACAGACGAATGAATTATTACCGATGACTTGGACCCCAGTTACTGCGAATACAAGACCATACATCGTGATTGACACAGACATCCGTATCGAACACAGAAAGAACAAAGAAAGAATGGCATTTTGGGACCTCTTCTACGTAGCCTACGGACAATACAACAGATATTCAAGGGAATGTGACATTTAATGTTTTTATTCTTTTATACACAAATGTATGATTGAAAACGACTGATTAATTTGTTTTAAATGACTTCAAAAACAGATCGTTGTCTCACGCATACGTTTTTGAATGTTCGGTAATATATGTTATATAACCTTAGATTGATAATCGTGTTGGACTTAGCATAGTCTTGTTTCAATTTCATTGATACTGTTCATTGTTAAGATTTTTGAAGTTGGTTTTAATTTAAAAAACTATTTTTATATTAAAAACCAGACGATTGTATAATACGATGTTTCTAAAAATTGTTTTATAATTAAATAAACGATGTGAAGACTGAACATACATCTTCGCCAGAATATAAATAATTGAAAGCATCCTGTATATCGGAGAGATTCGCAGTAATATCGTACCACTTAAATCCTTAGTATTCTAGGTCACACCTAACGGATGGTGTTCATCAAATAATACAATTCCAAGTCGACGAACAAAAGATTTAGAACGGCTGATGTACCTCCCTCAAACAGTTACCCTGTTAATATTTTAAAAGGTAACAATTG
The DNA here is from genome assembly GCF_905220365.1 of Vanessa cardui. Lineage (NCBI taxonomy): Eukaryota > Metazoa > Arthropoda > Insecta > Lepidoptera > Nymphalidae > Vanessa > Vanessa cardui. The sequence continues at coordinate 5,141,940 of NC_061126.1, forward strand.
ACAATGAGATTGAATGATATAGGTATAATATGAACAATGACAGGCTTTAAATATAATCATATAACGGCGCTGCCAAAAGTATTTAACCAATCCAAAGGGCAAATGACAAAGAGAATTTTATAATTGTATACAAAATATAAAATGTTTAAGTCTTTTTTTTGTACGCCTAGGAATAAATTAAGACTTTCTCGAGATGTAATGTTAAATAAACATTAGTTCCGCCAGATTTTCACAATTTTCTCCGACCTTTGGTGCGTGACTTAAAACGCTTTATATTCGATCACTTATAAACACACCTTCTCAATATTAGTAGGTATCAAGCATTTTTGTACCGTGACTAAATTGATTTCAAGCTGGTTTGTAATGTAGGTACACTACAACTAATTACAGCTTATTGCGAAAAGTCACATTCTGTACTATTTTTTTAGTTATGTATCCATACAAAAAGGACTTTCGAACAGATCGAAAATTATTAATAAAATATTGCTGTATTTTTCGTGTAACCTTTTATACGTGAATCCAAACCGAAAATAGTAGTTCCAACTCGCAAGGATCCCTAAATTATCATCTACTAAAATTTTGTTTATATAACAATAAACATTCAAGAGGCAATAAATTCACTGAAAGTAGACGTAGTTACTATTCGATACAAGATATTTAACATGTTTCATAAATAACGCGAACAAATGTAAACATGTCGATGAAAAGGGACTTATTTATGTTACAGACTCGTATCGATGAAGGTCATTTTTATTTAGTACAACTATATTTCAAATCGCCTTGACCGTATAAATTTGCATATGGAATATATGTCATATGGCGATTTGTCTGATGACAATGATTTCACAAACTTGAACTATCTACAAATGGCTGTGGATGTTTTGAGTGATACATATCATTGGGTTTTGTTTATGAATAGAATAAACATAAATTTCAAAAGTAAACAATGTGAAATGTATTTATGCAAAGATGACAGACTATATCATATGATGATAGCCTAGTTTGGGTAACTTCAACCCATTCGACAGATGTTTATCTACCAGTTAAATCTTGTATTGTGTTTGACTCTATTGAAGAATGAGTGAGCCTGCATGTACCTGTTTAAGGGACGCAACATCTTAGCCCCCAAAATTGGGGGCATATTGATATGATAACTAATGTTTTTCTTACGTAAGTAAGCCATCAAAAGAAACATTGCCCCAACCTATATTATTAAAAAAATGTTTAAAAATCTTTATTGAATATTAGAAGTCTCACACTTGTTTATTGATTTGTACAATGTACCGGCTCCAACGAAGCCTCAGTTGAGAAAGACCGACGATATAGACCGAAATGTATAGATATACATTTTATTTATAAAAATAACGAATTTAATTGCATTAAACATAAAATAATAATTATAATGTGTAATTATCTAATGACGGCGTAAATAATTCTTCAAACAAGAAAGTTATATATCTAATCACTGTCGAGTTTTAATTGATGTGAGTAAGCGAGCGATTTATGAGATGAAAAAATGAGAGCATCGTGCGCCTCAGTGAAATCAATTGAAAAGCATAATTTGATCGAATGTCTCGAGATATAGATAATGTAGGTTTATATCTGATAAATAAGACGTAAGTGTCTCTCCTAGCGTTATCGTGTCAAGGATGGTGCTTCCAAACTAGGCTGTCGATTTATGTTATTGTCTTATAAGGCTTTTTATTGTTATTGAATATATTTAAATATTTGCAACATTATGTCTCATTTTTCCAAATCAAATTTACATTGATTTTTTTTTGATTATTTATTAATTTAACTGTTATTTCTTATATGGTAACATCGCTTCCTTTGAATGTAATTGTCGTCACTTACGCATATATATGTCAACAGGTTCTCTAGTTGTTCGTATGGTGCATCCCTCACCAGTTGTATTTAAAGTGTAAACCCCAAACTCCCCTAAGTTGGGTCGTAGTTGACATAACAAGCCCCTGAAACAAAAATATTGTATAAATACTAAATATAATTACAATCAATACCACATTATATTGAATGACATATGTTAAAAACAATAATTAAAACATAAAAATCCGATGGTGAGTAATGTGAAATGTGTCCACCCTGTTATATATTATGAATTACATTATTGGCGTTTCTAGATGGATATGCCTCTGTAAGTCGTTACATTGAGAACGAATCGGACCTCTCCCTTTACTTTTGATAATTTGGTATAGTACGACACAACTTAGATGTCGCATCGGCAAATTTCGTAAAACCGATCACATCCGAATTAAGTACGCCATCCCAAACTATCAATATTTATTGCTTATGCGAATATGATCTTTACACAAACGTAATAACTTGTAATATCATATGACCTCATATATTCGTCAATTTGACGCGTCGATTTACATACACTTGCTTTCTCTGACGCGTGAATCTATAGCGACGAATAGCGTCGAATGGCGCGATAGGGGGAGCTATTTCTATTGGTTGTGTAAATCGGCAGTAATCGGGTTTATTTTCATTCCATTGCATTTTCCGATGCTACATCTAATTTGTGTCGTACTGTACTGTACTGTACCTTAAGCTAATATTGGTGGACACTATCTTGTAATGAAAAGTATCAAAATTAATTAATAAGTGTTATTTTTAATATTTTGCATTTTGCTCCCATTTTAGGGTTCTGGTGCATCGCTACGCCTTGCTCTTTGATAGCCACACTTCTGGATTACATCTTAGGTTAGGTTATCATCTATAGTAAAGCATCTTAAATAAAACTCTACATTCTATTAATTTTTAAGTAGCTTATTTCGTGTCCTTTGAAAATATATTATTGTCGTATTCAAAAGGAAAATTAACGGACCATTATGATCACGCTATAAGACAAAGATTACTTCCTACCATGGCGAAGGATTTAGATGGAAAAGTTTACTTCACTACTTTTACTTGGTGGTAGGGCTTTGTGCAAACCCGTCTGAGTAGGTACCACCCACTCATCAGTTATTCTACCGCCAAATAACAGTACTCAGTATTGATGTGTTCCGGTTTGAAGCGTGAGTGAGCCAGTGTAACTACAGGCACAAGGGACATAACATCTTAGTTCGCAAGGTTGGTGGCACATTGACGATATAAGGATAGTTAATATTTCTTACAGCGTCATTGTCTATGGGTGATGGTGACCACTTACCTTCAGGTGGCCCATATGCTCGTCCGCCAACCTATACCATAATAAAAAAATAAAACTAAGTTTGAAATGATACAGATTTCCTCTCAATGTTTTCCTCCCTTTTTAAGCGTGGGATGAAATTAAATCACACAATTACTTTATCCTTGCCTGTTTCCGTTACGATCCATCCTTTCTGTTAAGTCATATTTCATTAGTAAATTAAATCAAATGATTGAAGGGGGCTCAATGACTTAGTAATATTAATGAATTACATAAATAATATTAATGAATGACATATCATCTAAACTGCATAAAGATATTTATGTGTATCTATATTCCAAAATAAAACTATCATTATATGCAAATGTAGATAAACTTAATCGAATAAATATATGTACTAGAATATAATATTTTACATTTTATTCCAAAAGAGTAAAATATTATTGACAAATAAATAATGCTATGTACGACAGGCGGATTGATCATTACAAAAGCGATCTCCTCCAGACAACCTTTGGATAAAGAATTTGGGCTTTATAACGCAGTAAGGTCTATGTCTACAGAATAAACTTAAACAATATATGTTGAATAACATGATATATTGGTACACACATATGAGTTGTTGAAATTATAAAATATCTAACAGAAAGATTATAAACAATCGAAGTTTATGCGTTTTGTTGTAAGTTAAATCAATCGTCACGATCGAGAATTTTTCAACAATTTACATACTCTCGAGATAGATTTTAATCTAACGGTATTAACAAGTTTACGGTGATACATACAACCATAAGTATACACAGAGTATTATAAACATTCACACATACCTACATACATACAACTAATACACGTCTTGTATAATATTATATATCCTGTTTTCTAATTGTAGCAATGCCCCAAATAAATTAAAGAATAACTTATACTCATATTTACCCCCCTTTTTAATCTTATCGCTTGTGTTAGGAATGACAATTGGCGATGACAATAATCAAGGGCTCAGGATCTACTACGATCTATTATCTCAAATAAAATGAAATATTTAAAGTAATTTATAGTAAACCTCTATTGCTTTTGTATATGTAAACATACATATAATAAAACATAAAGAATACTAAACGCCCTCGCATATTTATTAATCTATTAAACGTTAGAGATAATTAATAATTTGCTAGGAGTGTCTTCTTCCATTTGATACTCGATGTAATTGATCGTTATTCCCACGCAACGGAAATCGCGATCAAAGACTAAATGGCTAAGAACATCTTCAATCGAGGAAGCACTCATTTGACCCGAGAACCTCTCCACCTGAGACCTGAGAAAAGGTCAATCTTTCGTTGAAACAATGAGAATGCGTCATTAAATTATGTTAAGTAATAATTGTTTAGCTAACAAGGCAATGTACAGGAATGCGTTAATAAAAAACATTGCTGTTCCCATACGAATAAATTTACTATCAGATATATAATAGGTACATATTTATTTATAATTTGTATATCATTATCATTAAAGAGTATAAAACAAAGTCGCTTACAGCTGTCTGTCCCTATGTAAAAATTACACAACGAATTTTGAGATGAACAGATACACTGATTCAAGACTAGAACACACTGAATCAATTTCTATGCACCTTTCTGTGCACCTTTTCTATGCACCTATAATACATGCACAATATATTAGAGAAACACTGACAATTTTAGAAGTTTTAAAGACATGTCTTATTTTTTTGTTTTCACCATTCATCCATACAAAGCCAGGGCGGGTCACGAGTTAGATATATGTTAAGAAATCCATTTATTGAAACGTTTATTGATTTAATATAGAAGGGATTAATTTACTGTACCTATGCGTAGTCACTTCTGTTACGTTAATACCAATCATAATAGCATATAAACTGCTGGCCATTTAATCGAAGTTCTGACTAGCGCCTGAGGTAACTAAAGATCAGCTAAACTTCTAAACTAACTCGGCGTCCTAGAGGAGTATGTACATTAATAATCTTTTAAACAAAATATGACGTAAATAAAGATTAATGTCTAAAATAATTCGAAACAGGAAAAGTGTTTGTTTAAAGCGACGTAAGTCCGAATTGAAAATGTTTCCTTAAATTTTAGCCGCTTTTTTACCATTTACGTGCTTTCTAAAATGCAGATATTGTTTTAACCTCAATATTTGAATGTTATTTACAGAATGACAACTAATATGATAGAACGTATAAAACACAAATAAAAAAATATACTAGTTTTTGGCCATAATAGGAAATCAATCAAATGATTTCGTTAAAGTATCAACGTAGTTGCATAAGATTCCGATTTACACATTTTGTTATAATATTAAAGAGTAGAAAGCAGACATTTTTTGTCTGTAGTTAATACGAGTCACGTCATTGTTGTGCTTGTGTTTTATAAATTAAACTCACAGAGCAAATACTTAGTAGGTAAAAACTTATTTAATATATAAATTAGGTATTCTAGAGACTGTGATCGTTTAGTTTTACTTTAATTGTAAAACATTCTTATCGTTCAAAATCAGGAAAAGTATGTTCCAAATTACCAACCAAAAATTGAGTATGGTATTGGAATTTTTTTTTATCATTAAATTAAAGACAAGCGTCGAGGCGAGACCATCGAACTTACTAGTAATAGGCTAAGATTAAATCAATCCATTCTATCAACAACACTTGTTTTTTTAAACAGATTTTATGATGATTGATTCATGATTTGATTGATTATTGATTGGCAAACACGTACAATAAAATAGAGAAACACTGATTATTTATGAGGTTTCTTAAGTGATGTCGTTAATAAATACATTTTACAGAACAGAACTAAACCAAGATGTTTTTTGTCAGAGGGTTGAACAGGGCGCTGACACCGAGTAAATGACTTGACTTCCGAGTTAATATAACGTCACGTTTGTATTTTTTTTTTGTATTACAATAACAATAATAGTAAGATTGAATATTTAAAGTAAAAAAAAGTGAAGTAACAGCTTGTAAATTTCCCACTGCTGGGCTAAGGCCTCCTCTCCCATTAAGGAAAGGATTTGGAACATATTATAGAATTTCTATGTAATTATACACATTCAGGTTTCCTCACGATGTTTTCCACGAGCACGAGTTGAATTATAAACCAGATTAAGCATATATATATATACAGGAGCTGGCCTGGGTTTAAGTCCAAAATCATCAGTTAAGATGGCCGCGTTCCAACAATTGGGCCATCTCAGCTCTTGAGGATTGAATATTTATTTGATGGAAAATAATAATAAAATTCTTAAACATTACACGTATTCGGTTTGGAAAACAAATATAGTTTAGTAAACTGTGTGGAACTTACGAAGTATTTCTAGCACTCGTGTAATTTTCTGTAGCGTCTGCGTACACGCGCCAGGTCGAACGCTTCGCTGTGTTCACCACCCACCAGCCCTCCGTATCTGGAGAAAGATTCTTCTGAAGTTCGAAAGGGCACTGAAAAAATTAAAGTTACTTTAAATTAGATTACCGTTTTCATTTCTTCATTCATTATGAATATTAAGACTATAAAAAACTAAATCATTGTATTTTTTTTAGGAATTTCGAATTGATAGGAGCTTTTGGTTAAAGTGGCCTCCACAGCGTGACGGCAGGCGGTCGGTGACGAGCCTAGAAACACTCAGCCGGATTAAATAAATGTAGTTTAAGGATACGTCTTATAAGAAATTAACAGAATTATAATGTATCATAGTATTCATTGTGATTGTTTACATAACAATGTAGTCATACTGGATAAGCCAAAACGTTACGAAATCCTCTTGTTTCGCGATATTCGCGTCTGAACTATCTAAAGAAAGGTGAACTTATGTAACACATCGAATGAAAATCTTCACAAAACATTTTACGTTTACCCAAGTTTCTATACATTATTTAAATTAAATTTGATGTAACGATTGTCATTATAGCAATAAAATAATGTTTTATTGTCTGCTTTGTGTAAGGTTGAATTATAAGCGCTAAGCTGTGTAAAAGTTTAAGAAAGTTATGTTTTTCTAACCAGAAATGTACACATTAACGAATGTTATGATACTGAAAGCGAGGTTAGACGTTATTCTTTTTAGTCAGACACATTTAATTGTTGACGTGTTGACTATTAGTCAAATTCGACTACTATTTTCACATTAATTTTTCATCAATGATATCTGATAAATAAATCAATTACATAATTGTAATTAAACTACAATCGCTGAAGATATAGCTCGAAACAATATAAATATTTCGTGTATATGTTAAGCATTTCAAACATGCAATTGTTCTACTTCGAGAGAAATTATTCTCTTATGTGCGTTATTGAGATATGTACGCCTACTTTTGTGATGAAACGAGAAATAACTGTTACAATAAACTATATCACGCACGCCAAATAATAGCGGTGCTCAGTATATGAAGTGGCACGAAATATTTTTTACTCGAATTCACAAAAGTAATTAATAACTGTTATTGATTTATGCTATATTACATCACAAGAAATAATATATTATAAATAATGAGAAGTCATTTATATTTATATATGTATTTACAAATGTAAGGGTTAAAGAATATCTGTATTCAGTTATAATTATATAAACCGAGTGTTATGTATCATATTAACAGATTTAAAAGTAGGTACATCTCTTATTTTATAGTGCATCAATACCGCAATGGTTCAATGGATTGCATTATTACATATATGTACTGTATACGAATAAGCATCACTATTTTTAAAGTAAGATGACAGTCAACTCAGAGATCGGTGGCAAAATCTACAGGAAAATATCGATAAATATTCTGAGATAATTAGATACATAACTACATCTATCGCTTCGCAATAACACACCGTATTATTGAGGTCATTGGCATTATTTATTTTCGTCCTTTCTTCTAGGCTACATTAAACCACATAAACAACAAATGCATATGTATATTAAGCACGAAAGATTCTTATCACATTTGAAAGTTGAGATCAGAATGAGTAGAATCAGTTGTGTTCCAATTATTTTTTTTCCAGATCGTTTTTTGCATTCTACAGATTATGGACATCAAACATTAAATTTTCCCAGTCAATCCAAAGCATGCTTAATTCGAACATGATTTAGAAACATTTTTGAATCGACATTTTGCATCGCTTGTGTCAATTAAATCTTCCTGCAGTTTGGAAAGTAAATTCCACTGAGAAGATAGCAACACACTACATACAGTACACACTGAATGGAGTATATTTAGTACTTACTAAAAAAAATCAATAATCTAATAAACTAAATTACTTTTACATACTCATTTCAGTATTGTTTCACTTTCAGTTCACATAACAACATGTATGAAATATATAGTAAAAATTATAAAACCTATTAATGCTAATACTATTTATTTATATATATTTTAATTATCTGCTTTATAAACATATTGCACTATGGAAAATTCAATGATTGAGATTTTTAATATATGGTTTAGTCATTTTTACTATATGTACCAAAGCACTAAGCTGTTACGTACATAAACAAGAATATTCCCAAGTAATATGGAAAACCCATGACACGTCAATAAAAATCGATACTAGGGTCGCTCTGATACCCTTTTCATTTCATACAAATATAAACACATACAAAATATTCTGTACGCAAGTATTTAAATGTGTTAAATCAAGGCCTGTTAATTTCGACTGATCTTACTATGTAGCTTAATTTGATGCCTATCCTATTTATGTATCTGTTTATTTATTTTTATTCGAATCACATAATATGTTATTTAAATTACAAGTAATTATGGACGGGCCGAGTACTCGCTTTATCATTTGTGTTCGATATTCGACATATTTGACAGATTTTCGTTTCTTCAATCAGATTTAAAATAATGTACAGTCGGGGTAAGATAAGGTTCGTCACCTTAAGGTCTATTTTCGTGTGCTCTGTATGAGCGATAATCTGCTTTACCGACCGAGAATGACATATTGTATCGAGATAATTTGGTGTTTGGATTCAAAAGGTACTAAGAGTTTAAGACTTGACAAAGGAATGACTATGAAAAGTGATGAAGGTTTTCTTACTCTGACTGTACATCTTGCTAAATATACTACTTCAGTGAGAAATTTGTACTGTCTGTAGTTCTCGTAAAAGTAACATTTATTTTAGGCATATAATAGGTAGTTCGGCTCATTACTAAAACTTACAAAGTAGTGTTGAAATTGTAAGCTAAAGCTGTTATTTGCCATTTGTTGCTATACAGGAAAATCGAGTCAGTACGAAGACCTCGAAGGTTCAGGTCGCTAATCGTCGGCCTTACTTTGAAGAGGCACTTAAACAGAAATAAGTTCTTACTGTTTAATAAACTTATACACGCAACTACTTACTTTTAAAGATAAGGTCATAAAATATTATTATGCGATTAGAATTGTACTTTTTTATGGTATAGGTTGGCGGACGAGCATATGGGCCACCTGATGGTAAGTGGTCACCATCACCCATAGACAATGACGCTGTAAGAAATATTAACTATTCCTTACATCGTCAATGTGCCACCAACCTTGGGAACTAAGATGTTATGTCCCTTGTGCCTGTAGTTACACTGGCTCACTCACCCTTCAAACCGAAACACAACAATACTGAGTACTGTTATTTGGCGGTAGAATAACGGATGAGTGGATGGTACCTACCCAGATGGGCTTGCAAGTCCTACCACCAAGGACAAGCACAAATACTACTTCAAATATGAATATTGCCGTTGGAAATATGACGACAGGAAGACTGAAATCGGGATAGATAAAGAGAATAGCTGTCAAGAAGGTAATGAAAGAGGGAAAAGAACATACCGCGACGGAAAAAAATAAATCAAATACGAACGTACATTTAATTAACCTTAAACCGGCTTTCAAAAGCATACACGCGTAACGCAGGATATTTCGTGAAATCTTTTACAAATACATAATTACAAAACAATTGTTCATATTATATTCAGGATGTTATCACTCATTACACGATTTTCAACAATGAATTCAAATTAGCAACTGTATTATTTATATTCTAACTTATGAGTATGAAATATTTATCAACACTTATATTTAACTCTTTACAAAGTTTTTAACTCAATTATAATTCTTTTAAGTAGAGTTTGCAAGCTGCAATAATGTTTTAACAGACATTTATTATTTTATAAAAATAATTTAGGGAAAATAATATCTTATGGTATGACACCAATGTGTATACACATTGGCACCAAAAGAAATATTACTTAAATAAATTTTAATCGCCTTGTGCTGGAAATGTTATAATGAACAAGGGACATAATATTTTATACACAAACAAAATATGGTGTATTCTTTTACCTCATTGACACAATTATTTTTTAAACACATAAAAGGAATAAGTCCTATGTTAATTTTTGAATAAAATGAAACATATTTATAATTGTTTTAATATTTAAACATAATAAATAAATTCCTTAATTTTGTTACATTTTTAAATGAGTTACTAAAACTTTTAAACAATAATTTTGGTTGCTTGTAAATCGATATTATTCGCAGCTTTCTCTGGTCAATCAAAAGTTATTCGTCGTGAAAGTATGGCTGTAATTTACTTAAAAAATAAACAATATTTAAATAATAAACACTCATAAGCGTAACTGCAATGAGAATTTTAAAGAGTAATCTCTTGTCACAACAGTGACAGCATGTAAATTTCCCACTACTAGGCTAAGGTTTAGAGTGTATTCCACCACGCCGCTTCAGTACGGGTCGTTTGATACACATTTGACGACATTTTGTTGAAATTCGACACACGCAGGTTTCCTCGCGATGTTTACAAATTCGGTGGTGTTTGCCCAGGTCTGTACCCGTAGTCATCGGTAAAGATACACTATTTCTAACCACTGGGCTAGTCTCGGGTTTTAGACATATTATTTACCACTATTTTTAAGTATTTATTAAACATTTTTTATACTTAATAGGCAATAATAAAATATACGCTACTTTGCTAGGTATTCATACATATGACAATATGTACGAAATTGATGGCTTAATGTATGCTTTCAAATAACTCTTGTATTTACATAAATATTACCTTATTGTAAATATATTCATAATTTAAAATATTTGTTATTAATAAAACAAAGTACTAATTAAAATATTTGATACTGCTAGGCAGTCTTTCTTGCCTATATAGTATTCTTATTTCGAGCTTATTCCACCACGTGGAATGGATTAGTTATACTAGTGCTGATGCCAAACTAACTTTACATATGTGTAAAGTTCAATGAACTTTTCTCTTAATTCGATTATAACGATACAAATAGTTTAGAATATACAATAAATGGATTTTTACCAATCACCATGAAGCACAAATTAGTTTTTGGAACACAATATATTGTAGTGATTGCTGCTAGTATATTGACTACACTTATAATTGTTTTTTATACTGCTGAAAAGGCGTCTTTACTAAATTCCCACGCATGAAGGGAAAAGGAGGTATATGGGATTCGCTGGTACTGAATTCACTAGAATATCCACTAAATAAGAAGCGTACTCACGACCTCTTACGGTGACGTCACAGGATCGCTTACACGCATAATTACATTAACTTTTGAATAATATGAATCATGGCTTTTTTCCAAAAAAGAAAGTTAGCCAATAAAGATTACTAATTTTAATTGTCTTTGTAGATAAATAAAAAATCATTACATACTCGTTAGCTTTCACGATCTCATGCTACATTCCAAAAACAAAGATTAGGCCTTTCTTTATTATCTTTTATTTGTCATGAATGTGAAAGAAATAATAGATAAGTGAGTTGAAACGACAATAAGGCTTGATAGAGGAATATATTTTTTACTAGATTCGTTTTCTTCATTCTTTGATAATATTTTGCAATCAATGAAAACGAATGCACCTATTTTAATAAAAACGTCAATGTAACACTGTTATAATTAAGTAAGGCCAGAGGAAAAAATATTAGGAATGCATGCCTTTGACTCTTTTTCTTTTAAAATATTTTTAAACAAAGAGGTTTAATGTCTCATTAAGGCACTCGAGCGTATCGCATTTTTGATACAAACAAATGTTCGTCAAATCAAGTGCTATTGTTTGTTCGAAACCTAATGTTACTTTTGTAAACATACTGTCAGATAACAGTGCTTCACTTAAATTTTAGTCTCAAGACTTTTACTACTGAACCGAAACAGAACTAAGTATTAGTTACTAGAACACTAAACAAAACAATTATTCTTGTATCAGTACTTGTTTTATTATTATTTAGTACTAGCACAATAATAATTGGCATAGGATTCTGGCCTTGTCCTTGTGATAAGTAAAACTGATACGAGTCAATGAAAGGTTTCGAATTGTTAATTATCAATCATTTAAATTAAATATTAATATTACCAGTACGTTCTGCAAGTCTTTAAAATATTCTTATTTTTATTTACAACTTGTTTCTTATTTCACGTTATATAAATACAAGTAAACTTACCCTGAAACAGTCGTCTGAAACCGCGTAAACACCGACATCCCTATCAGTCACCCCGACAATGTAGGCTTCGTCCATATTCAGGGCGCTCATGTTGAGACCCTGGTGTTCTTCCACACCAGGGTCCTCGAGCCACGACCTCATCACATCACGGATCCACAACCAAGCGTCTTTATCCACTGTTTCATTCATTTTTTTCGTAAACAAAAAAATATGTTAGTAAAATGTCACTAAAAATAACACAGAGCACTCGTTATTTTTTCAATAACAACAGCAATCATCGTTATAGCAGTGTCGTGGTGTATTCAGTCTGCATATCTGGCAGCGTCTTAGCGACGGGAGGCACGGACTTGCACTGCCGGTAAAACCGGTGCTCGCGTCTCGCGTATTACCACATTAGTAAATAATTGGCTTTCTACCACTCGCCGGGAAAAAATCTTCGAACATTGTGATGGAGTACAGACGTGAGGCAAGTTTCCATTGCGAATGAAATCAGTCTAGTTCCAAGAGTCGTTAGTACAATTTTTTTTTTCATTTAAAAATATGCAATACCAGTCGCACTGGATCCATTGATTCCTAATACGGAAATACCAATTGCGATTCGCTATAATTAAATGAAGCGAGTGCACTTAAGGGTCTCACGAACAGAGATTTCTTTAATTAGAGATGTTTGTATGTTTATGTATTTATGTTCGGTTCGTTTATACACGACATTGATATGATAAATGTAAAAAGGCGATGATCAATAACAGTTAAAATTATTATGATTTTTTTTTGCAATAGTTCATTGTTTAACAACATGATATAGATTAAAGTTATTATTTCGACATCACTATGAATGTCTTGTTCACGAGACAGCTCCACCTAACAAAAATAAAAAACATGGTAAATATCCCGAAATTAATAACTTTAATAATAACCATGATAATTTATAATCTTATATATGACATCGATTTGGTGGAAATCGTAAATATTAGTAAAAACTATTATAATATAGAGCACAACATAACATAGTCCATTGTGAGGAAAACCTATAAAATCTTTTTAATTAATTATAATTATTTCTATTATTAAATACGCATTCAATATATATAACTGTGGTACCAATGTTGTTTATTTCCTGGTATGGATGGAATACAGTACATATGTTGTATATGTACTATAACAACAACAGTTTGTAAATTTCCCACTCCCTCTAAGACCTTTGTCTCTTCTTTGAGAGAAAGGTCGGAACATATTCCATCAACCTGATCCAATGCGGGTTGGTGGAATACATACATGTAGCAGCATTTTTATGAAATTAGATACATGCAGGTTTCCTCACAATGTTTTACTTCACCACCGAACACCAGATGAATTATAAACACAAATTAAGCACATAATGAATAATCAATGGTGCTTGCTTAGGTTTAAAAAAAAAACTACGTTATATGTATGTTTTTAAATTTTGCGAAATACATTTGATTCTCAATGAGTCTAATAACGTCATCAAATGCCTACAAATTTTAATTCACTGTATTATTGTTAAAAAAAATTGGGTAGGATAATCGGCAAGAACATAGAGATACCTACTTATTTATACACACACATGATACACACAAATACATACGATTTAGTCTTACACGAAATTGTATTTTTATCATATATGTATGTAGGCGAATGGGCCACGTAATGGTAAGTGATCACCACCGCTCATTGATATTGGCGCCGTAAGAAATACTTAGCAATTAATTACGTAACAAACATGACATCTTAACTTTGGGAGCTAATATGTCTCTTGTGTCTGTAGCAGTTTCACTGATTCTTTCACTCGTTAGTTTCTTGCCGGTTCTTCTGGGTAGAAATTACATTCCGAACAGGTGTTAGCTTCACTCAATATAATTATTAAATGACGACTCAAAAGTGCTTTTAAAAACCTAGTTGAATAAAGTAGGCATATTTTGTTTTTTTTAGACCAGAACACAGCAGTACAATCTAATTGTCGGTAAAACATATGAGGAGTGGTACTTTCCCAGTCAGGCTTACACAAAACCCTACCACCAAGGATGTAATAGTCTCGAATAATACTAACTCAGAGTCGGTGTATACAAATTCAGTGCCAACGTAAAGTAATAAGAGAAATACATAGATACGAAAAGAAAGTTTCGCCTGAGCAGCGGTTTCAGGTATGAAAATTAAGGACGGATCTCATGACCAAGTTCCTGTTTTCATAGTTAATTAATTAAATACTAAAAAATAGCTTTTTTTGTTTTATTTATTAATTAATTATTAAAATTTAATTTTATAAAATAAATTAAATCCTCCCTTAAAGGCCGACAACGCACCGGCAAGCCTCCCGATGTTGCAAATGTCCATAGGCGGTGGTCACCTTTCCATCAGGTGAGCCTCCTGCTGGTTTGCCCCTTATAACATAAAATAATAAAAAAAATATGATTATACGATTTTATAAATAACCTAATTTTATTTGAAATACCACTTTAGTATAATATTTTGACAAGTTTTCTACATTTCGATTTTTATTTAACATTTAAATATATGTTATTATATGAATCTATATATTCATTTAAATTTTATAAATTTACTTATTTTAACCTTCAAATTGAAATTGCAGTCTCTAAAAAACAACGTTTTCGTTAAAATTCTGTCTTCGAGCTTCATTCTTGAAGCAGATTGCCTTGTTTTACTATCTTGAACATTTCTTGGCATACTGACCTATTGCTTTAAAAGATAATGTGTATTTATATCCAACGGTTTTTTTGAGTTATTTTACAAGATGAGATTAATACATTCGTATTTGTAAATTAAAATAAATACGCATTTTATTTTTAGGTTTGTATGTTTAATAGGTATCAATTCTCTTCTATTAAAACTACCAAGTACAAAAATTTTGCATTGGATATGATCGAATACTTATCGAGATTATAACTGTCATTAAATGCTTTGGTTATTTTTTATATCCTGACCAACGCAGGTTTTGATTTTACTTTGCCTAAAGTAAAAGTATTACAAAAATAGTAGATATAATCATTCTACACTAAACGAATGATCTGAGCAAGTTGTGTTTTTGCATATAAGTACGTGGTAGTAAGTACATATCGAGTGAAATTTTTAGTTTGTATTTTGTATACACTTCTGTTGTTTGAAAATCAAATAATAATAATAATACAAATGAAATTGATATTACCTAAGTAATAAGTAAGGTTTGTTTTTATAAATCTAGGGACAATAATAATTAATTACAAGTGATTTATAATTTAATTTCGCTTTGCGTGCTTATTATACTTTTTAAGTACGTATTTAATTTATTATATTTCTCGCTCGTCATTTATTTATAATATCTATCTATTAAAAAAGGTACTCAAAGTTACACAATTATTTTATTGAGCGAACTAATCGTTAATCACTATGTTAGGTGAAATTTAATTTGTTACCGAATCTACTTAATTGCGCACTAATTTCTGATTCTTCTATAACAATCAAGAATTATATAACGATGTTTTTATTTGAATATGAAATTACACAAACACACGTGTGAAATTGAATAATTAATAACAACTGCACCAAATGAGTACCTTATAACCCCTGAGGTTGCGTGTGAAGGCAGTTATCATAGCCTTACGAAAATTGTTCACGACCTTCTCAGTTTAAGAAACTTCATCAGCAACTCAGTTTGGTGCGTATTCTAGTAACGATCACTCGGCTTACCTCGATTTGCAACTTTTTTTGTTATATTATTTTTTTAAAATGAAATCAGTTGTTCTTTTATTATATACGTGCACGTTAAGTCTTGCTAGGCGAGACACCGGATTTCCAGCAGGTTTAATGGCAGAATGTATGTACATATCTTATTCTAATACATAATTATGATAAAATATAATACATGCTAATTGAAAATATCTAATTGTTTAATTAAAAAGCGTGAGAGAAATGTGGTTTGGGCGTATTCCACCATACTCTAGTAATTAATAACGGATAGTGAAATGAATATTTTTTAAATAAAAACATAAGACTATGGGAATTTTAAAACCACAAATATCAGTTTACATTGAAGATATTTTTTTCAAAATAGATTATCATAACAGAAAATGTTTTAATAAATTATATTATATAAAATTAGGTCCGGGAATGACAAAAAACACAACATTATCAGAGAAAACGAAGGATTCACTAACAGCTGTGGTTCTCTGGCCTAGCAGTGGCTGGCTCGGGAACAATGAAGAAACTTGTAAGCTTAACCACGAAGGAGCATCCTGTGTGATGAAACACTTGGACTTCAAAAAGAGAAAAACATTGGTATGAAACTTTATATTTGATTTGGTTTACTTTGAAGTAAAACTTACTTAGAATAATTATGTTGATTGAATTGTTCTACGAACTTACCAATTACTTTACCTGTTATCTATGGATCAGATACAACTGAACTTTGAATCAGCTTAATTCGGGTAGTGAGACTGCAATTTAAAAGCCACGTCTTAATAATTAAGTGTGAATAAGTATATAATAGGAATCTATTATATACTGAGCGGAACCAGGAAATTCAATATGTATTCTATTTCAATAGACTAAAGAGACCGGCTCTATCTTATAAATTAAAAGAGTTCACTTTAAAATATATCGAATTGTTCACATTTTATTATTTTTGTTTAAGCTGATTCAAAGATCAGTTGCAATACATTCTTAGGTTAGGTTAAGGACTTCAATTAAGTATAAGATTATGTAGATACATAACTTTCAACTCAATTTAAACGTGTAAAATTACCATCCAATTAGTGCTTGTAAGAGCCTATTTGAATTGTTTTTTTTAATTACGTATGTAATCTTTGATATGAGAAGTAGTTGACAACCGCACCTTTGGTGGTTAGGTATAAAAAGTAGCTTATGTCTATGTTCTTCCTTAGAATTTAAGCTTGCTTCATACTGATTATAATCCAGTACCTACTATTCAGTGGTTTGGCCGTGAAAAAGAATCAGGCAAACATACGGAAAGAGTTACTTTCGCTTTATAAATTTAGTATAGATTAAAACGCAGCCATCATTCTGTTCAGGTATTCATAAGCGGCTATTTGGATGCGTCGTTTTCGCCGATCGTGCGGGCATTGGCAACTCCTTATCTCGACCGAGGACGAAACGTCATTATTTTGGAAATTTATCCAATACTCCATCGGAGCTACCCAATGTATGTATTATTAAACTTTTTAACACAAACAAGTATTTTATTTTAAACATATAAAATGAATATTTGAATATGATGAACAAGTTATAAAGAATTATACAATAACAGATATCTGAGCCATTTTAGTAGAGCTTAATCTCCCGGTCTGGGTTCAAGTTCAAAATTAGTTTTTAGAAAGTGATTTTTTCTGTAAAAATATTAGGTACAAACACTGCAGGGAGTTTGGAAGTTGAGTGTTTACTTTGCAGCGCGTCACAAATCACTTTCCGATCTGCGCAATCCTTTGGATTTTAGTTGAGATGTTGGTTCACTCTTCTCTCTCTATTCTTCCATCTCCTTTGAAGGAGGAATGATCCGGTGAATTATTTATTGTTTGTGTCTTGTGAGCCTTTTGCTCGTTTGCTGTCTATGACATAAAAAAGGGAGAGCATTGTGTGATATAATATCTCCTGCCTCCTCTTTACTAGTTACATCGTATATAGTCTGAAATGGCTAACGTAGCCGAAATTGATCACCATCACCATATTTATAAATCGTTGATACACATTTATATTCATATATTGTATATAACTCGATTACTAAAATTTTACGTCACGAAAACTACAAAAAGAACGAACGGTACTTACAGCCTTTTCTTATAAATATTTTTGTTGTGTTTTCTTTCTATATTTAACGTAGCTGTGTACAATATAGACTATTAATAAATAATAATTACTTGGTAATTATTTTTAATAATGTTTCATCTTATCTTTTCGACAGCGCAGCACGCCTTACGAAACCCTTAGGCTTCCTGTTAGGAGAATTCATTGCTGAATTAACGCGAAGAGGTTTGCATCCAAATAAACTTGAACTACTAGGAGGGAGTTTGGGTGCCCACATCGCATCATATGCAGCGACTAGATATCATGAATTGACAAATTGGAAACCAGCGCGGCTTACTGGTAAGTCTTTCTTATTACGAGTATAAATCGTTTTTTTTTTCTCAATAATTTCACCAGTTATTTTAAAACAAGAACTTTATATATAGAAGAATTATCGTCATTAAATTACTGAACATGATTAAATATTTGAAATTGTGAATAATCATAATTATATGAAAATATTTTATTTTGCTACAAAAGAAAAAAGCTACATTTTTCAGATTTCATTTTCAACCTTGTAATAAACGTAAGAATGTATACGAGTTGAATTGAGTATGAGTACCCAATGCACATAAAATTTTATTAAATGTATATTGAGTATATTATTATTATTAAAATTTAAAAGCATGATATTTTTTTATAATATGTCGCAGGTCTGGACCCAGCAGGCCCTTGTTTCCGCTCACTACCACGCTCTGAGCGATTTAACTCGGATGCAGCGCATAAGGTCGACGCTGTACATACTAACATTGATGGATTCGGATTAGCTGAGGCTGTCGCTCATGTCGATTTTTATGTCAACGGAGGTAGGCTTTATTTAAAAAAATATATTTTACAAACTTTAGACATAGCATTATAGAAAATAAAGTGACTTTTTTCAATTTATACTATCGGAAGCTTCGATCGTGTAGATCTCAAAAACATTTAATTGGAAATTATTTGGGTTGGTATTCGCTACCCTTATCAATGACAGCAAGTCGCTGTTCTAATAAGAAAACAGTCCGAAATTAATGGAAGTGATTATTTTAACCATCTTATCAGCATATCATTGCTGAAATAATTCATATTCAACTATCATTACATAGTATTAAACAAAGTCGCTTAGATCTTTAGAATTACTCTACGAATTTTGATGAGATTTTTTAATAGAGTCATACGAAACGAAGTTATTTGTATAAAATACATAGACAATAAAGTAAAGAAACAAGAAAAAAACTGTAGTATATTTGGTATCAGCACTGCACTCATGCCAGGCTGGGTTGCTAGTTTTTATATAAAGTATTCTATTTTCAGGTGAATTTCAGCCAGCAACGATACGAGATTATCTCGTACCGTGCTTCCAACTCTGCAGTCACGTGCGAGCCGCTGTCTACTGGGCGATCGCAAATTACGAAACGGAACAATTTATAGGCGTTCGTTGTGACTCCGTAGCGCTCGTGAGACACGGACACTGCTACCACATACGGCATACGGAGACCAATGTCCTTGGACCGAAGACTAACTTCAGCCGGCCCGGCATTTACTACCTGCCTACTCTGGATACACTGCCCTTCTACATGGGCGAGAAGGGGTTAAGTAAAAGGCGATACGATGTCAATAATTATTTATTAAGAATTGCGCCAGATGAGGACATGGTTATATAAATAAATTATTGTTTTGTTAAGTTTACTAATTTGTATATTTTAACCTTATTTATCATTTCTGAAAAGAGCATAACTGGGTTACTTTGTATTAAAAAAAAAAAAAAAACGAAAATCGAATTAAAAATAGGTTAAAAAGTTGCAGTTACTGAACGTAATATGTTAATATCATTAATATTTCCATATTCTAGTATAGGCTTGAATTTGTTATTTTTGAAGCAAATTTTTCTACCTACACCCTTTCAGCGTACACAGCAACTACCACAAACAAATAATTATTTTTATGATCAAGACTACAAAAAGGTATGACGCAAATCAAACAAAAGAAAGAATACATCGCAGATATTTATTAAACTTCAATACAAATAATATACAACATATAGTTTATTATGTTCCCGGTAGGACAAGATTTCACGACGTTTCGTATAAAATCTATCTAAACGTTATATACAGGAGCTACAAACATTAATTCTATCGCAAAACGAATGCTCATTCAATAAATTTGAGCAAATACTGGAAGCCTGAGGTTATTGTATGCCAACGCTAAAACGTATATAAAAAGCTGTGAAGTAAAATACTTTTTTTACGTAATTATGATTTCATACAAAATTAATACCGATTACAGAACATATTTAAAACTTTATAAATAGCTTTATTTTTTATAAATAATAATATTCATTTAAATAACACAGCAAACGCAATCTAGTTTTGTAAAATATAGATATATTATAGAAATACATTGATAAAAAATACAATGCATCCATTTCAGATCTCAGGATAAACATCGTACAAATTTCCAAAGACAATCTTCAAATAAACACAGATTAAATAAAATAATCTAAAGCAGCGAAATATAAAGCACCACAGATTATTATTACGAGTTATAAAAACGTCATACAAAAATATAAAACCTTTTTGGAATGTGAGTTAAAGAGCCGATTAATTTTCGAAAGTGATATGTAAATTAAATTATTACGTTGTGCTTTGGAGGCCGTTTATAACAATAAACCGAAATTAATTACAATATAGGAACGACGCATACAAGACAAGACACACTAATATTTATAATATTCTCCATTTACTACAGCTGAAAGAAATATTTCTAATAAATGTTACATTGTTTTTTAAAACCATTATTCATTAAGAGCAGTAATCTGCACGGCTGTTTGAGATATACGGACTTATACAATTTCCATCGCCCCAAACTAAGGCATAAATAATCGTATGCCAAAATTTTCCCAATACCTTCCAAGTGCATTAAACTTACAAAATCAAAGTTTATAATCTCAATCCAGGCAGTCAAACAAATCAACCGTTGATACAAGACAACTAATAAACGGCCTGCGTTAAACAGAGTAAATAAAATATAACAAGAGATTTAGATACACATCAAAAAACTAAGAAAATACTGTTATCATATGGAGGTTTACAGTTATTAAGTCACGTGACCAATATAATATCTATTGTGACATTGAGTAATATAGCGCGTCAAGTGTAAGTTGGCGTGTGGCAAAAACATGTACTAATTTTTTTTCTTCATTTAATATCTTATTTGTTTTATTTACCCTTATTAAGAAAACTTACCCAAAATCTATTAAAAATGAGACGTAGAGAATTATTTTCTAGGGAGATATTGGTAAAATAAACAAAAAAGTGGCAAAACAAAGGTGTAGCATGTGCTGCCACAGGAACGCCAACTGATACTTGACAGTCTACATCTGTATTATACGTATAGAATGACACAATTTAGATGTAGCAATGAAATGAAAATAAAACCGATTACTGCTGATTTACACGATCAATAGAAATAGCTCCCTATCGCGCCATTCGACGCTATTCGTCGCTATAGATTCACGCGAGAAAGCAAATGCATGTAAATCGACGTGTCAAATTGACGAATATATTAAGGTCATATGATGTTACAAGTTATTACGTTTGTGTAAAAATCATATTTACATGAGAAATAAATATTGATAATTTGGGATAGCGTACTCAATTCGGTTGTGATCGGTTTTACGAATTTTGCCGATGCGACATCTAAGTTGTGTCGTACTATAATTGCAATCACAATAGTTTACCGCATAGCTCCCGATACAAAACGAAACAAATGCATCCGTTTGGCATTCTCATTAGAACTACATCTCACTTGAGAACCATTTATTCGTTTATATCCTTCACTTTTGTCGCCATTACTTTCAAGGTTATGAAAGACATTTAATGATTATTATTGAAATGCCAGTTTTTATTTCCTAGTTATTAAATGCTGCCAATATCATTTAGGATTACATATTTATTTTAAAAAAAAAATCGAAAAATTTATAATTTTATATGTGTTATCATTAACGAAATATTTCGTGAAGCGTTAGAGTATAATTTATCCAAGCTAAAAAGTAGCATGTCTGGATTTCAGTGAGGAGGTACCAAAAAATTGTCTAAATCGATACGCATCATTCTATATCATCGCACGCACAGTCTGGGAGTCACATCGGCAAGTCTGTTCTCCACATGGCAGCAGCTACCGCGGTATGTACTCCAGCGGATACCACGCCACCGTCTCCTGCTTCAGTGGCAACGAGCCCAGGGGGATGACGACTCCACCCAGGAACTGGTTCTCCTGCAAGGAGTCGTAGTGCCAGACGGTCGCCTGCAGGCTTCTGTTCTTGACGACGTCCAGGGGCAAGCGGTACTCCAGCATCTCCATGAAGGACGGGTGCGAGTTACGTTTCAACACGCGCGTCTTGCGTTTCGTCTCTTTGGTTGGATCTGGTACTAGGTATACCTGGGACACCATAAATATATTCTATTAAACTATTAAACGGTGTAACTGTTTTGGAAATCAACCACTTATGGAAATAATTTTTAACACTGTATTCAGTTACAAATAAATAGTCCATCGGTCGTAATTGAGTCGCACCGTAAAATAAAAATCTCTACAAATCAGACGACAAAAAATCTCTACAATCAGACAAATTTGACGACCTCCATTGTCGAGTGGTGTGTACACCGGTTTTCATGGGTACGCCACTCTGAGGTCCCGGGTTCGATTCCCGGCCGAGTCGATGTAGATTACCATTAGTTTTCTACGTTGTCTTGGGTCTGGGTGTTTGTGGTACCGTCGTTACTTCTGATTTCCATAACACATGTGCTTCAGCTACTTACATTGGGATCAGAGTAATGTATGTGATGTTGTCTCATATTAATTTATTTATATTTAAATCAGATTTATGATGGATGGATGGAGATAGGAATCCAAATCTCTATACACCTCCTCAAACAAAAAATAAAAGTGCGGCCGTTACGTTACCAGTACTGAATATGGTTAGAAGGGTCGTGATACCTTGACGTAATAACACATGTGCTTCAGCTACTTACATTGGGATCAGAGTAATGTATGTGATGTTGTCTCATATTAATTTATTTATATTTAAATCAGATTTATGATGAATGGATGGAGATAGGAATCCAAATCTCTATACACCTCCTCAAACTAAAAAAAAAAGAAAGTACGGCCATTACGTTTTTTTTTTTTATTTAACGTACTACATCCACAGGCTCGCAAATGCCCGTGCCTTTTTTACATTATTATATTAAAGTACATTTTGGCGTTTTATATTTTATACTAAACATCAGCAGATCGGCCATTAAGGCACTTGTACTGAATATGGTCAGAAGGGTCGTGTTACCTTGACGTAGGGGTTGGGCGGCAGGCCCTGCGAGGAGGCTGCCAGCGACTGCGCGTGCAGGATGAGCACGGACAGCACGCCGCCCGCGTACTGCACCGACAGCTTCAGCGAGCCCGAGCCGCTGTTCTCAGCCTCCACGGACTCGCCTGAACGGTACACAAACATAACAACAACAACAACAACAACAGCCTATAAATTCCCACTGCTGGGCTAAAAGGGAAGGGCTAAAAGCCTTTGAGGAGTAGGCTTGGGACATAATATTCCACCACGCTGTTCCAATGAGGGTTGGTGGAAAATACGGGTTGGTGGAAACATATGTAAACAAGCTATTAATCGCCCGCGGCTTCATTCACATTTAAGACTGTTGCTTGTCATGTGTTAGGCAAAAAAGTAGCCTATGTCCTTTCATGGAATTCAAGTTTGCTTCATACCAAATTCCATCATCAAATTCGGTTCAGCGGTTTGCTCGTGAAAGAGCGACAGACAGACTGAGTTGCTTTCACATTTATAATATTAATATAGGTTACAACAATATATATGTCACTTGGTGGTAGGGCTTTGTGCAAGCCCGTCTGGGTAGGTACCACCCACTCATCAGTTATTCTACCGCCAAATAACAGTACGCAGTATTATTGTGTTCCGGTTTGAAGGGTGAGTGAGCCAGTGTAACTACAGGCACAAGGGACATATCATCTTAGTTCCCACGGTTGGTGGCACATTGACGACGTAAGGAATAGTTAATATTTCTTACAGCGTCATTGTCTATGGGTGATGGTGACCACTTACCATCAGGTGGCCTATATGCTCGTCCGCCAACCTATACCATAAAAAAAATGTCCAAAAGCAGAAGACATAAAACGTGATACATATGATATACGATGTAAAGCTAATCGAATGTACTTAAGACGTTTTCGTGGTGAGAAAATTTCATGACCACGAAACCAAAAAATATCTAATTTGACTTTATACTTGCTGACTTTTTCAAAATGAATACTTAAGATACGATTACCTTTCTTTAGTCTCTGCGGTTCTACATCCTGCTGGTCCCTCAGTAGCGGATGGAAGAATGTATAAACTAGATCCGAATGTGCTATTTCATCCGCCAGGCTGAACAGAGATGTCAGGAAAGCTTGGACATCGCTGAATCTCCGCTCGGCAACTTGTCTCGTGTTCGATCTGCCTACGTGTAAACCCGACGGTAAACTGAAATAAAATTATAAGGAGAATTAGTGTGACTTTCTGAACGCCATACGTTAAGCTGTCAGATGGCTTCGATACAAGATTTTGTAGATGATAAAAAAGCGTAGAATTAATACCTGTTGACTTCCAGGCAGGATATATTAATTTAAATAATTGTATTAACTAACATGACAGTATTATTTTTAAATGTTGAAAAAGAGTAACTACTGAGTTTCTTGC
The DNA here is from genome assembly GCF_905220365.1 of Vanessa cardui. Classification (NCBI taxonomy): domain Eukaryota; kingdom Metazoa; phylum Arthropoda; class Insecta; order Lepidoptera; family Nymphalidae; genus Vanessa; species Vanessa cardui. The sequence continues at coordinate 5,167,106 of NC_061126.1, forward strand.
CGGTTCTTCTCGGTAGAATCTATTTTCCGAACCGGTGGTAGCTTCACTTAATTGTTAAATGACGATTCAAAAGTGCTTGTAAAAGCCCATTAATAAAGTATATTTTGATTTTGATTTTTGATTTTTTAAATTTATTATCTTTTTGGTGGGAGTCGGCGCGAAATACGTCAGACGTATCATTGTTATAATTTTCTTGTAATAATAGTAGAATACCAGGAATTGATTAAAGTATTTTGTTGTTTATGATTAATATTAATACATTTATTTGGAAAAGATAACTGAAAACGTGTATGACGAATTTGCTTGGAATGTAAAAATATTTTACTACACAAAAATATAATCACAGATTATCTCATAAAATTTATGAGCGAGTTTATACTATAAATAAAAAAAATAAAAAAATTAAAAACGTGAATCTCAAAGTGTTTCTTTTTGTATTATCTTTTCTAAATCCTTACTGCCCAACCAATATGCTGAGAAAATCTTTAATATTTCGAACTAATACAGTATGATTAAAGTAGCTACTTTTAAATTTTTTTACATGATTTGTCGGTCAATTAAAAAGGAATTTATTTTGGCTATGTTTATTAGAGTCTACCTACAATATATCACAACCCTAAACTGAAGTAATTATATTTTTTTATAATCAATATATTTCTAGTCGAGATGGCCCAGTGGTTAGAACGCGTGCATCTTAACCGATGATTGCGGGTTCAAATCCAGGCAAGCACCGCTGTTTCATGTGCTTAATTTGTCTTTATAATTCATCTCGTGCTCAGCGGTGAAGGAAAACATCGTGAAGAAACCAGCATGTGACAAATTTCATAGAAATTCTGCCACATGTGTATTCCACCAACCCGCATTGGAACAGCGTGGTGGAATATGTTCCAAACCTTCTTCTCAAATGGAGAGGAGGCCTTTAGCCCAGCAGTGGGAATTTACAGGCTGTTGTTGTTGTTGTAATATATTTCTATTGGGACTTGCCTATATATAAATCGATTAGAGTGCTTGAAAATTGATGATAACGTAATTGATATGACCTCTCCTACTTTATTACCACTATTATATCTACTATATTTGCAATTATAACTACTATATTTGCGGTGCACGACTATAAGATAGCTGTAAATTAGGTATAATATACAAATAATGTCACTGAAAATTCCATACAACACGATTAGTTAAAATCTCCACTGATAAGATTACTACATTATTCATTGCAATGATAGTTATTATCTAATCTCATTCGAAACAAGTATTGATTCAGTTTTAGAGCGGCAGTGGTAAACAAAACTATGTTAACATCGTAATGGCGATTATGAGAGATTTAAACAACAGTGAGTAGTATTAATCTCTGCGATTATTATTTATGTATAGGAAGCCATTGTTTTAACAGGTAAGTAAATATTTTGAAAAGTACTACTTAATATATTCCTTTATATATAAATATAATAATAATACACCATAATTAATATTACAATGAATTATTATTACATTTTGTTTTTATCAAAGCTCCGATGCGATTAACCATTTCAATACGAATTTGATTGCAACTATTATATAAGATCGTATACAATAATGCAGCAGGAGCTGAGATGGCCCAGTGGTTAGAACGCGTGCATTTTAACCGACCATTGCGGGTTCAAACCCAGGCAAGCACCACTATATATATATGTGCTTTATTTGTGTTTATAATTCATCTCGTGCTCGGCGGTGAAGGAAAACATCGCGAGGAAACCTGCATGTGTCTAATTTCATAGAAATTCTGCCACATGTGCATTCCACCAACCCGCATTGGAACAGCGTGGTGGAATAAGTTCCAAACCCTCTACTCAATGGAAGAGGAGGCCTTATCCCAGCAGTGGGAAATTTACAGGCTGTTACTTTACTATTTACTGCAGTAATGCTTAAGAGGAAATTTTCTCATGCAAACATTTCACTGCTATCTGTACTGAAGTTCTTTCAGTACAGATAGCAGTGAAATGTTTGTCTGCCTTTCGCATTTGTATGATATATGTATGTGTATCTTTTTCTAGATGAGAATATTGTAAACTACGTCGGAACGATCGCATTATCCTTTGCCATTACATGAACAATAACAATGCTAAGATTTCGTGGATTCAGAGCTTCACTCAACTTCTCCACCGGAAAGGGAAGCGGCGTCGATTACCAATATGACACATCTCCCGGCGTGTCACTCAACGGCGCATACAGAAGCAATAAAGATGAAGTCATCGGTATGTCCTACATCTACATTACAATAACATTACGTCATATTAATTCTTAAGAATTTCGATTCGGAGACCCGTTATCATAGAGGATTATAAATAAGCAAATATTATAAGATAAAAGATAAACATAATCGATAATGTGTAAAGCATGCTGAAGAAAAAAAAATAAAAAACAACAGTTATGTATGTTGTTTTTTATTTTAGCTATCGCTAAATATGAAGTGAGATTTACGTTTTGATTTTCAGAGAATTTCACAAATCCAGAACCTCCGAAACGGATCACACCATCTATGGTCAAATTACCACAGTCGCAATCAGGTCCGGCGATAAAACCTTCCAAAAGCACGAGCGACCTCGTAAGACCTCCTAATGTATCAGCGAACGTAAGGAACAGTTCATCAGACATACCTCAAACGAGTAATAACAACATTCAACTAACAAAAAGTCAAATAAAAGAACAACAAAAGCTAGAGAAGCGTCGCCTGGCCGAACAGAAGAAACGGGACAAATTAGCTGCCAAGGAACAACAGAAAATGGAAAAATTGCGAAAAGAACGAGAAAAACAAGAACAAAAAGCGAGAGCAGCGCAGCAAAAGAGTAAAGGAAAAAAGCGGTCCGCCCCTCAATCACAAATTCCAGTACCCCCTAATCCTCCAGTACCCCCCAATCCACCAGTACCCCCTCCAGTGCCATCGCAACCGCAAGTACCAGCAACGTATTCGACTAACACGCTTGAAAGTTCCATAAGCAGAAGTAGTGGGCCGCCCCCATATACCGCTGAACTTACATCGCTCCAACGCCCCAATAAAGGGGACACTAATTTTTCCAAGTCAGTGCAGGATTCAGGCAGCTGGGACATGATATCTCAGCACCGGCAGCAGTTAAACCGACCGACAGGCGTCGGCAAAAGTATGCCCAAGCAAACGCATTTAGACTTACACTACAACGCTGGCACTTCAAAGAACCCTCAAGACAATAGCGACGCCTAGGTTGATATTTTAGTGTTCAAGTTTTATCGTACTATACACCGTTGTCGATTAGTTAATTCAATTCAAATACATACGCGTGTATACATACATGTTAACGATAAGATAGTCGATATAAAAACATATAGAAAGTAATGTTTCGCTTATGTAAGTTATTAAAATAAATCTGAGTAATTTATATTTTTGTTAAGCAGATTTTTTATTTATTGGGCACTCAACTTATCTTTATACTAATATAGCACGAGATAATGTGCATTTTAAAGATATATTAATAGATATTTCCTATCTAAGTTTTCCCAATCACCTTGTCTTCGTTCTATGTATTTTATCATGAAAGTTTATGCAAATATACTTTATTGAGGCTGCCACATAATGATGCTACAATCACATATAAATGTAGTATGGGTAATTCTTACCTATGAACCTTCGCTAAAGGAAAATGCAAGCATATCTTCTGGTACAACTCGGTAAAGTGTTTGTAGGAGCGGTAGAGCACGGAGGGCGTGGCCTGCCCCTGACGGAACACTCGTAGCGCGTACACGTAGTGCTTTTCGGGATCGTAGCGCTTCTCGTAGCTGAGGCACTCGACTCTCACGAGCCGACCCTCTTGAGTCATTCTGTTGATATATGTTAGTAATACATATATTTTTTTAATGATTTTTAATATGATATATTGTTACACTTCGTTATGTTCAATGTGTGCGGTTTGCCTATTTTCTTTCGTTAATAGGCTATTTGACAGTGCAAAAAATAAGTTGTGAATTATTGTAATCAGTGTATATTATGAGTTTAAAAATGGTTATTTACTAACGAAACTTGAAAATAATACTTAATTTATTCATAAATCAATAAATAAAAATGCATTCTTTCAAACGTTTGTCACGTGACACAAAACGCTTCTGTTTGGCCGGGCTTAAGATGAAGTCACTTTCTTGTAAACCTTGCTTTTCTACTATATGTACAACAGATGAAAATACAGCAAAGTGACGTCACCGACCCCATTGCAGCGCCATATTTTCCAAGTAGCGTTTTCGCGCGTTATTTAAATATGGAATTTTTAATATGATATTTTTCGGCAAATATGTACTAGAAATAAAAAAAAATCTACTTTTACTGGGTTCCTTAACCTCTACTAAATAATATAAAATGGATTTTAAAAACCAGTCAAATAGCCTATTGCAATCTCATCTAGGATTTAGATTTTTATTTAAATAATAAATATTCTATTTTTATTTTACTGTCGTAAAATCCAACCCATTGATTAACTCACGTATAAGTTCGGGGCATGAACGACAACAGTTCCGATGTGTTGTTACTCTGGTCACCGCTAGCTCTCAGCTGCGCCAGATTGTGCAGGAAGAAGTTTATTGGTGTAAATCTGCAACCATTTCAAAATCCGCCCCTCAATCACAAATTCCAGTACCCCCTAATCCCCCGGTACCCCCCAATCCACCAGTACCCCCTCCAGTGCCATCGCAACCGCAAGTACCAGCAACGTATTCGACTAACACGCTTGAAAGTTCCATAAGCAGAAGTAGTGGGCCACCCCCATATACCGCTGAACTTACATCGCTCCAACGCCCCAATAAAGGGGACACTATTTTTTCCAAGTCTTTTGAATCTACATAATTGCAGAAAAGAAACACACAACCTAAAATTACCACATAAGAGATTGACAACCTCCATGGTCGAGTGGTGTGTACACCGGTTTTCATGGGTACGCCACTCTGAGGTCCCGGGTTCGATTCCCGGCCGAGTTGATGTAGATTGCCAATACTTTTCTATGTTGTCTTGGGTCTGGGTGTTTGTGGTACCGTCGTTACTTCTGATTTCCATAACACAAGTGCTTCAGCTACTTACATTGGGATCAGAGTAATGTATGTGATGTTGTCTCTTAAGTATTTATTTAAGAGATATTATTTAGAAGGTTTTTTTTTTTCAAAAAAATTATGAAACAAAGTATATTGAATTTTTTGTGCCTCTGATACGTAAGCAATGGTGGGTATAGATGTATAGTACGACACAACTTAGATGTCGCATCGGCAAAATTCGTAAAACCGATCACATCCGAATTGAGTACGCTATCCCAAATTATCAATATTTATTTCTCATGCGAATATGATCTTTACACAAACGTAATAACTTGTAATATCATATGACCTCATATATTCGTCAATTTGACGCGTCGATTTACATACACTTGCTTTCTCTGACGCGTGAATCTATAGCGACGAATAGCGTCGAATGGCGCGATAGGGGGAGCTATTTCTATTGGTTGTGTAAATCGGCAGTAATCGGGTTTATTTTCATTCCATTGCATTTTCCGATGCTACATCTACTTTGTGTCATACTATAGTTTGTTCGCGTTAAGAATGCAGTGAGTTGTCATTGTTTACCGGCTTCACTCCGCCCCCTGACCAATCAAATGTTTTTTAACAACAGGGTGAAGGTGTATGCATATTTGTGTTAATATTCCAACAAATTATATTTGTTTTAACGACTAAGTATAATGAATTTAAAACATACGCATTAAAATAAAAAATCGAATCGGGTTGTTTAATCAACAAAATTCTTAACACTATATACAATCCTTTGCGAATCTTGCCATCGCGATGTAGAAATTTACATATTTTGACATAACGCCATCTAGTAGCAATAGGTTACATTAATTATTACGTGTACAGCTTGAATCAATTAAATATAAATATATAAATAAACAAAATTTAAATTATAAAAATAAAAATATCAGTTAATAATTAATTAAATGTGAACTTGAATTTGTAATTTGAAAAGATTTGATTGGTCAAAGGGGGCGGAGTCAGGCCGGTAAACAATGACAACTCACTGCATTCTTAACGCGAACAGACGATTATACGCACTTGCTCTTGAGCGAGGAGTGTATGAGGCGCGCGAAGGCGGCGGCCGCCTCCGCGTTGCTGGCGGCCGGCAGCAGCGCGCCGCGCACGTAGCCCGCCGCCGCGCTCGACACGCCCGGCACGCCCGACATCGCCATCTGCGAGCAACGCACCGCACAGTCAGCACGTACCGTCGGTAAAGTAAAAAAACACAGAATAATTCGATTCGATTCGTTCCGACGTTGTTTACGATATTCTCATCTAGAAAAAGATACACATACATATATCATACAAATGCGAAAGGCATACGAACATTTCACTGCTATCTTTACTGAAAGAACTTCAGTACAGATAGCAGTGAAATGTTTGCATGACAAAATTTCCTCTTAAGCATTACTGCAGTAAAAAGTAAAGTAACAGCCTGTAAATTTCCCACTGCTGAGATAAGTCCTCCTCTTCCATTAAGGAGAGGGTTTGGAACGTATTCCAGCACGCTGTTCCAATGCGGGTTGGTGGAATGCACATGTGGCAGAATTTCGATGAAATTAGACACATGCAGGTTTCCTCACGATGTTTTCCTTCACCGCCGAGCATGAGATGAATTATAAACACAATTAAGCACATATATATAGTGGTGCTTGCCTGGGTTTGAACCCGCAATCATCGGTTAAGATGCACGCGTTCTAACCACTGGGCCATCTCAGCTTACCGTCAGTAGTTATCAAAAAGGGTACCTACGCCACTTAACCCCCCCCCCCCTCGGCCCTACGCCTCTTAACCCCACCCCCCTCGGCCTTACGCTCTCACCAGGGCGAACAGGTCCAACAAGTGGTCGTGGTGCGCCCGGACGATGTTGAAGGCCATGCAGCACAGCTCCACGAAATGCTGGAAGCGCTGCGTCGGCCGTTCGCCGCCGTTTATCACGTACACCATGTCGTTTGTGAGCACGAAAGGAGCTCGATCCCTTTAAATAAAACACTTAATTAGAGCTACAGGAAACTCGTTGTTAAATCATTAAATGATTTATTTTTTATTTTTTATGGTATAGGTTGGCGGACGAGCATATGGGCCACCTGATGGTAAGTGGTCACCATCGCCCATAGACAATGACGCTGTAAGAAATAATAACCATTTCTTACATCGTCAATGTGCCACCAACCTTGGGAACTAAGATTTTATGTCCCTTGTGCCTGTAGTTACACTGGTTCACTCACCCTTCAGACCGTAACACAACAATACTGAGTACTGTTATTTGACGGTAGAATAACTGATGAGTGGGTGGTACCTACCCAGACGGGCTAGCACAAAGGCCTACCAGCAAGGGCTATTGATTATTTGTCGCATATTTAATTATTTATTAAAATTATTGAAAGGTAGTATTGATTAATATGAAAATGAACGAAAAACAAAATATACCTCTTAAAGTTGCCAAACATCTGCGCGTCACCGAGGAACTTTCCAAAGTCGATGTGGAAAAGATGCCCGGAGGTCTTCAGCATGATGTTGTCGTTGTGTCTGTCGCATATGCCCAGCAGGTACGTCGCTACGCTGTAGCCCGCGCACGATGCTGAAATCATCACACTGATGAGTCTTGACTGTGCGTCGATAAAGATTAATGTACCACCCCATACCCCCCATAAAAAAAGGATAGAGACCAGAATATTATCTCTAAGTAGATTAATATGGGATGATTGGTGATCGGTGGTACCCACTAAGGGGCTTGCACAGAGCCTCAATCATTTATTCAGCATATCCTAAAGTAAAAATTGAAAGGGAAATCAACAAAGTAACAATTGAAACCTGTAAAGTTGTCCCTGGCTCTTTGGTACTCCAGCTCTGAGGGATTGTGCTTGGCGAGCCACTCCGCAATGGGTTTGTCTTTGAATGAGCCCGTCAGACCCCACTCTGTCTGGATAGCTCTAAGAGTTTCGGCCTCTGACACAATTTCAATCATTCCTGAAAAAAAAAAAATTACCTTTAGAATATTTTTTGCTACAAAAGGTTTCAGTAAATTACAACCATTAATTGCAAGTATTATAATATAAGGATGATTAAAATATTTTAATTTTTTTTTTAGAAAAAAAAATGTATCATTAACCATGGAATATAATGTCACCCAGACGAGCTTAAACAAAGTAATCAAAAATTTATTTTTCGTGAAGAATGTGTATGTGTATAGCCCTTTTGAAGTAGTGTATAGTATACATTATATTATTTCTTAAATGGAATGATATAGGATGGAAAACCCAGTATTGGAAACATAACAGATAACAGAACACTAGTATTCTTATAGAACTAAAAATTTTACCTCTTTTACTGCTTGTCGGTAAAGCCTGGAATGTGACCATTCGTAAATCTAAGCCCGCTTTTAACCAAAGGGTGTCCATGACTTTGATGACTTGAAGGACTAACGAATCTTGCCGAAGGTCATCACCGACCTGTAAAAAAAATCATTAAATAAATTACATATAAAATACCATGTCATGTCATACTCGTCTTTAGTATTATATAAAGTATCTTACTTTAAACATAGCCGGTACAACAGCAGTGTCATCACCGATGAAGTTGATCTTCAAGGGAAGCGTATTTGATGAAAAATATGAACAGGACCTGTGAAGTTTTACAATTATTTTTTTCACTCTTTATATACATTTTTTCTAACACTTACTTACTTTCCTGCCAAAATATAACATTTTATTTAAACCATATTTAGATTTATTATGGATAAATTTTTGCTATTTCAACCAAAATTTTACATCGAACCAGAAATAATAACAAAAACAAAAGAAAATCAATAAATCAGCCTTGAATTGTCTTCACATTCAAATTTAACCAGCAAGGCCAAAATTACTCAATTAGTTCATCTATAAAATAAACGATCCCGTAAGGAATGATACACTGTCACGGTGACACTATCATTAATGTAACTGGATGTGATGTGCGGTGCGCTGCGGTGTGGGGGGGGGGTGCGTGCAGGGTGGTGGGTGCTCACTATTAATGTAACTGGATGTGATGTGCGGTGCGCTGCGGTGTGGGGGGGGGGGGGTGCGTGCAGGGTGGTGGGTGCTCACTATTAATGTAACTGGATGTGATGTGCGGGCGGTGCGGTGTGGGGGGGGGTGCGTGCAGGGTGGTGGGTGCTCACTATTAATGTAACTGGATGTGATGTGCGGTGCGCTGCGGTGTGGGGGGGGGTGCAGGGTGGTGGGTGCTCACTATTAATGTAACTGGATGTGATGTGCGTGCGGTGCGGTGCGGTGTGCGGGCGGTGCGGTGTGGGGGGGGGCGTGTCTCACTTGTAACTGTAACTGGATGTGATGTGCGGGCGGTGCGGTGTGGAGGGGGGGGGGGGGGTGCGTGTCTCACTTGACGTCGACGTCGTGCACGTAGCGGTGCAGCGCGAAGGGCAGCGCGGCGGGCGTGCGGCGCAGCAGCGCGGCCAGGCGCTCGCCGCCCGCCAGCAGCGCGCGCGCCCGCAGCGCCTCCTTCGCGCCCTTCACCGACAGCGCCACCTCCGACACCGTCTGCCACACGCACACTCTTAAGATAGGCGCACATATATAACAAAAATTCTCCTGAATCTGTTTCATACATTTTGTATGGGCTATCGCACACCAGGCTGGCCGCAACGGGCCGCATCGCAACGCATTGGCGCATCACTAGCCAGGCGTATTTTTGCGGCGATGTTATGCGTTGCGATGCGGCCCGTCTCAGTGTGCGTTTGCAGACGCAACAATTCGACGAAATTAGTTCGCGAATTACCATAATTAATTAATAAAAATAATTAATAAAACAGTTGCGGCCAGCGTGAGGTGTGCGATAGCCCATACAAAATGTATGAAACTGATTCAGGAGCATTTTTGTTATGCGTTGCGGCCCGCCTAGGTGTGCGCCTATCTTTAGCAGACGCAACAAATAGATTGAATAAAAAAAGCTCTTCGTCAGAACTATCCATCTTCTTATATTGCCAAAACCTGACTGATTATAAGATATTGGGTCGCGGTCCGGCCCGATGCGCCTGCTTTGGCGCAATTTTGCAATACAATGCGTTGAGGCCCGCCGCGGCTATAGTTTGCGCGAGCCTTTACACTGACTTACTTTTAATCACGTGTAATTCTTATACAATGTATTGCATTTAGAATGCTAACGAGACAATATATACAGGCAACGTGCCTTAATATTTCTATATTCTTTTTTTATCCAAAATAAATATGAACCAAGTTCACCGTTTTTTTTTTCATATTCTTACTAACTTTGACCAGTAGCTGTTGTCGCAGTAGAGTCTGACTGAGGTTCTCGCCGCAGATCGCCAACAGAGCTCGCAGGAGCAACCGATAACGCCAAGTGGCCGTCATACACGCATCCACTTCTGTGCTATCAGTCGCATTATCTTCGAGACTTATACCTAGAAACTCTTCGTTTGGTGCCTACAATAAATAATGGATTACATATTAAATCCTTCTTCACATGTATTACATTTTTATTACAAAACTACCAATTTTTTCTTATAAGGACACATTTGGGATCTTATTTATTTGTGATTTTATTAGTTAATATTAAGCATTATGTTTTTTTGGAACATATTATATACTTATAAATGTAATTAATTGTTTTGAAAATATTTATTCAAACAACAACTGATTCGGAATTGCTATTCATCATAGATGAAATAAGAATAATGTTTTGTCTACACAACACTTAATTATTATTTACATTGTTCTTACCAGTGGTACATTTGGCAGTGAATGCACTAGAAGCCAAAATAATTTGTGTGCAACGGCTGGAGCAGACAGCGCTCTTGATAATAACATTCCTAAAATAAAAATAAACAAATTATATTAAGTACATAGTACAATACATATTATGATCTCCGTGGTCGAGTGGTGTGTACAACGGTTTTCATGAGTACGCCATTCCGAGGTCCCGGATTCGATTCACGGCCGAGTCAATGTAGATTATCATTAGTTTTCTACGTAGTCTTGGGTCTGGATATTTGTGGTACCGTCGTTACTTCTGATTTTCCATTACACATGTGCTTTAGCTACTTACATTGGGATCAGAGTAATATATGTGATGTTGTCTCATATATTTTTATTTTTTTATATGTACACCACTATATATATATTGTTCTAAATTTGGCACTTGTTGCAAATATATGAATAATAATAGATATTAAATAAAATTTACCAGCAAGTGGGCTAGCTTCGTAGGTCTCATACCGCAGCGCCTGAGCGAGTTGAGGTAAAACTCGAATAAGTTCATCGTCTGACATTCCACTCGCCAGTTGAGCTGCCATCTCGCGAACCGCTGCGTCTGGGAAGCTATATATAAATATGTATTAGCTTTCATCATTCCTGCATATATCTGAACCAAGTAGAAAAGTAGAATGTGTACTAATAAAAAGTAAAAAAGTAAAGTAACAGCCTGTAAATTTCCCACTGCTGGGCTAATGGCCTCCTCTCTCATTAAGGAGAGGGCTTGGAACATATTCCACCACGCTGTTCCAATGCGGGTTGGTGGAATGCACACGTGTCAGAATTTCAATGAAACTAGACACATGCAGGTTTCCTTACGATGTTTTCCTTCACCGCCGAGCACGAGATGTATTATAAACACAAATTAAGCACTTATATATAGTGGTGCTTGCCTGGGTTTGAACCCGAAATCATCGGTTAAGATGCACGAGTTCTAACCACTGGGCCATCTCGGCTCCATAACTAATAAATTTTTAGTCAAATAGTTTTTATTATTTATAAATAACAATGCCAAAATAGCATACCAAGGCAGCAGTAGATGCATAGCGTTTAGTGGTGACGGGCGCTCCCAACGCTGCAGTAGCGCAACAAGCTGTGCACGTTGCTCGCCGCTCCAACTGGTGGCAGCCAGCAGTACTAACGGTAATGCACCTGGCAGCTCTACTAGGTATTGACGCTTCTCCCATAGGATCTGTTAAAAATAAACAATTATTTAATAAATAAATAAATAATAAATATGAGAACATCACATACATTACTCTGATCCCAATGTAAGTAGCTAAAGCACTTGTGTTATGGAAAATCAGAAGTAACTAAGGTACCACAAACACCCAGACCCAAGACAACATAGAAAACTAATGATAATCTATATCGACTCGGCCGGGAATCGAACCCGGGACCTCGGAGTAGCGTACCCTTGAAAACCGGTGTACACACCACTCGACCACGGAGGTCGTCAACTTAATTCCTTTCTTCACGAATAAAAAATCTTCTGATTACATGGAGTAAACTAAAAGTCTCACCTCTCGTCCTTCAGTCGGCATCCTTTGATAGGCTCCTTGTTCTATGAGATGTAGTAATTGTGACTGGGTGTGTCCATCCAACGAGTCAAACTTGGGTAAATTTTCTGATGAGAAGACTTTCTGCTTCTCTTCGTCGACATTCGTCCATTTAACACCAGTCCGAGTGTATATGGGAATTTCTGCAAATTGCAAGATTATTTTATATTTTATGTTCAACGGATATTTAATTGTCCGTAGCATAGAGCCACATTGACATAACAACAACAGCCTGTAAATTTTCCCACAGCTGGGCAAAGGCCTCCTCTCCTTTTGAGGAGAAGGTTTGGACTATATTCCACCATACTATTACATTGCGGCTTTATGGAATACAGATGTGGCAGAAATTCTGTGAAATCTGAAATCATGTGTCTAACATGCAGGTTTCCTCAAGATGTTTTCCTTCACTGCCGTGCACGTGATGAATTGTAGACACAAATAAGCACATGAATATACAGTGGTGCTAATTCGGGCAGGTTTGTACCTGCAATCGTCGTTTAAAATGTACATGTTCTAAGATAATTAACAGGATAGCTTGACAAGGCACGGGAGCGATGAATAGTACGACACAAATTAAATGTAGCATTGGAAAATGCAATGGAATGAAAATAAAACCGATTACTGCCGATTTACACAACCAATAGAAATAGCTCCCTATCGCGCCATTCGACGCTATTCGTCGCTATAGATTCACGCGTCAGAGAAAGCAAGTGCGTGTAAAGCGACATGTCAAATTGACGAATATATTAGGTCATAATATATTACGTTTGTGTAAAGATCATATTCGCATCAGAAATAAATATTCATAATTTGGTATAGCGTACTCAATTCGGATGTGATCGGTTTTACGAATTTTGCCGATGCGACATCTAAGTTGTGTCGTACTATACTCAATTCGGATGTGATCGGTTTTACGAATTTTGCCGATGCTACATCTTAGTTGTGTCGTACTATACGTGTGTGCAACAGTAAAGCGGGGGTGGTCACCGATGTTGACGACGGGGTAGGGCGGCGGCGGCGCGTGCATGGGGTGCGGCGCGGGCCCGATGCGCCGGTCGCAGCACGCCGGCCACAGCGGCAGCACGTAATGCCCTGACGCCAGCAGCCTGAAAACAACATATAGTAAAACACAAATTAGATGTAGCATCGGAAAATGCAATGGAAGGAAAATAAAACCGATTACTGCCGATTTAAACAACCAATAGAAACAGCTTTCTATCGCGCCATTCGACGCTATTCGTCGCGTCAGAGAAAGCAAGTGCATGTAAATCAACGCGTCAAATTGACGAATATATTAGGTCATATGATATTACAAGTTATTACGTTTGTTAATATTATGTGTTAATTATATTTTGGAAACAAACAGTGCTTTTAATAATTATAAATGTTGTACATAATTAATCCTTAAACCAAAAAACAGTTTCCTGTGACAATTAATACATAAATAACTTTCAGAGTGTCGAAAGCATATTAATAATTACTATTATAGATTATACATTATCATTATAAATATTAAAATTAAAACTTTAAATTAAATTAAATATGTCAGAAATATGAGTACATTTGTCTTATCAACAAACTAGCCAGCTTCTATCAATATGGCATGTAAATTACGAGATTGCATAACAAATTTTATAATAAAAAATTTAGTAGTGAAATTCTAGTACATAATAAGATCAGAATCACAGAACTAACCCATCATAATCAAACATCTGTATCGAAGTCCAACCCAATTCAACTTGTTCGAACTGTAAGTCACCATTCCCCTCGCCCTCCTTGTTGTTCTGTTGGTCGGCTAGCAGTTGGTCGTCAGTTCTTTGCGTTCGACCATACAGAGTCAACACCAGTCGAGTCTCACGAGGTAACGTGTTGATTGGTACATCTTCTAAATTTAGCCTGAATTAAAATTATATATTATATTTTTCTGGAGTACTTATAAACACACCAATAACTTGATAGATTGTACACATTCTTACCAAGTATCAAATATGATCCTAGGGTAAAATCCCCCGCACTCTATTTTAGATATATGCGTCACGTGTAGTGTCTTCAACGGTCGAGTGCCGTAGTACGCCTGCACGTGGAACAGATACTCGTCGTGGTTCCAACACAGCGGAAGACTGTGGACTGCCTCGATGCACAGTAACAAAGTCTCCGTTATTGTATGAGCTGGGACTGCCTCTATAAAATAAATATACAAATCATGTCATCTATATTATAAATTAAATAAAATAATTTTATTTCATTAATAAAGAGAGGAAAAAGTGGAGGGGGATAACAAACAAAACAAACAAAAAAACAACAGCCTGTAAATTCCCACAGCTGGGCTACAGGCCTCCTCTCCGTTTGAGGAGAAGGTTTGGAACATATTCCACCACGTTGTTCCAATGCGGGTTTGGTGGAATGCACATGTGGCAGAATTTCTATGAAATTTGTCACATGCAGGATTCCTCACGATGTTTTCCTTCATCGATGAGCACGAGATGAATTATAAAGATAAATTAAGCACATGAATCAGCGGTGCCTGCCTGGGTTTGAACCCACAACCATCGGGTTAAGATGCACGCGTTCTCACCACTGGGCCATCTCGACTTAAGAGGGGGATAACGCTTATGATAATTTCTTCAAGTTCGCTGCTATACGTGGTACAAAACTGTCGTTCCATACATGAGTGTTTGGGTATCGGGCACTCACTGGTGGGCTCGGCGGCGAGGCCGGCGTCCTGCAGGCGGAAGTCGAGCAGGCGCGCGCGCGTGTAGAGCGCCAGCAGCGCGCGCACGGCGTCGCGCACGCGCGCGCACTGCTGCGCCAGCGCCTCGCGCGCGCTCGCGGCGCGCAGCGACACCGCGCAGTACGGCCCGCTCTCCGCCTGGATCTCCGGCCGCATGGCGCCCGTGCTCTAAGGACGACGACACACTAACCCGTGGTAACCCGTACCATGTACGGTAGAGCGCAAACCGCTAATCATTTTATCAGGATTAAGTACATTTTACCACACATACAAGAGAGAGAGAGAGAGAGAGAGAGAGAGAGAGAGAGAGAGAGAGAGAGATAATCTAACTTTAGCTGTTATGTACTAAATAATCTGCTCTGTCTAAAATTACATTAAAGCTTTAAATAAAAAAAAAAATTATTTGTTAATATTCGAGGATACATCCAATTGAACCCTATTAGAGAAAAAAAGTACAACAACAGGCACAAGGGGAAGACATATAAGATGTTACGACGATTCGGAGAGCATTGACTATGTATGACAGGAGTGTCATTCAACCCTTGCAATGCCAGTGTTTTTAGGCAAAAGTTGAGCGGTTGTCAACTACATGTGGTCCAATCTGGCTGGCGTCTGGCTTGGCCACAAGGTGTACCTGCGCGGTGCATGCCTGCGCGTAGGCGTTGAGCGTGTGCGTGACGTGCAGCGTCTCGACGCCGCCGGCCAGCGCGCAGATGGCCTTGACGGCCTGGAACACGGCGTTGGGCGAGCAGCTGCCCTCCGCGCTCACCACGCCCACGGCGCGCGACAGCTCGCCCTCCAGTGTCTCTGCCAATCGAGAAATGTGTCGACATATATTATTATTGAGCTGAGATGGCCCAGTGGTTAGAACGCGTGCATCTTAACCGATGATTGCGGGCTCAAACCCAGGCAAGCACCACTATATATATGTGCTTAATTTGTGTTTATAATTTATCTCGTGCTCGACGGTGAAGGAAAACATCGTGAGGAAACCTGCATGTGTCTTATTTCATCGAAATTCTGCCACATGTGCATTCCACCAACCCGCATTGGAACAGCGTGGTGGAATATGTTCCAAACACTCTCCTTAATGGAAGAGGAGGCCTTATCTCAGCAGTGGGAAATGTACAGGCTGTTACTTTACTTTACTTTTTTTTATATATTAAATAATACTTGTTCAAAGAAAAGTATACAATAATGTGAATACTGGAATGGAATAGATTAAAACAGATTGCGTTTCAGTTTTTCCGTGACCTAATTGAAAGGTTAATTTTAAGTACAAATTATACCGTCAGCACAAAAATTATTGAGTAGAAAAAAAATCGAAATATCGATCGAATCGAAAATGAAATAAATTCATAATTCAAGGTTAATTATTTAACAATTTAAACATCAAATTCCCGCTTAGTCAATTGTACAATACATAACATCTATACCATCCTTAGATCATATATTAACATCAAAAACTAAACTATACGAGTATATTTAAAAAAGTCTACTCACCAAGTAAAATGGAAAGATTATCGAACGACAGCATCGGCATAGAGCCCTGAGTGGGTATCAGATCGTCCAAAGTGAGGTGCGAGTCCCTCGCGTCGTCTCTCTCCGTCCTGGCCAGCGATGTGTCTTTGCATTCGGACAAACACAGACGGACGTCTTTTTCTAACCGTACACATTCACGTATATAGTCATATTCACTGAGCGAACTGCCTGGCGTTAGGTATTCCTTTGCTCCCCAAACCTAAATATTCAATTCAATTAATAACATAATATTTTACAAAATAATTACACTATACATAACTTGAACAAGTTTTGAAAAAATTTTTTAAGCAAAACTGTCTTTGACTTATAGATTTAGCTACACTTTGAACTTTATTAAAATTAGGTTTTTAAAATAATTAAACGATACTTTACCCGCAACATATACTCAGACATGTCTTCCCTTATATCCTCATCTAGAGAACATACCACTGTTAATATCACATGCTCCACTGTTGACTCAACTGAAAACAAAACAATAACAGCAATATTATATATGTCAAATTATTCACCGATCCATTTAGGCAAAGTAAAAAGTAAATTAGTGTTTAAAAAAAGAAACAACCCATTTTAATAAAAACTAATGAAATATCCAAGCAGAATCTCAAGCTAAAATCAATTAAATTATTTCCTATACATTATGTTTACATCAATTATATAAAAAATATTCATGTTACTTTTCTATAATGCTGATTAAGCATTTACTTGTTCTCAAACTTTGAACCAACATAACTAATTTGTAAATTCACTTTACTAATTTGTAAAGAGCTGAGATGGCCCAGTGGTTAGAACGCGTGCATCTTAACCGATTATTGCGGGTTCAAACCCAGGCAAGCACCGCTATATCTATATATGTGCTTAATTTGTGTTTATAATTCATCTCATGCTCGGCGGTGAAGGAAAACATCGTGAGGAAACCTGCATTGTGTCTAATTTCATCGAAATTCTGCCACATGTGCATTCCACCAACCCGCATTGGAACAGCGTTCCTCTCCTTAATGGAAGAGGAGGTCTTATCTCAGCAGTGGGAAATTTACAGGCTGTTACTTTACTTTTACTCTGAAATTCACTATTGTACTACTACTACGACTACTATAAGTGTACTTACCATCGGAGGTAAAAATGATCGGCTCGTCGGTGTGGGAGTTGTAGACTAGAATCTTAATACTAGTGTTAGGTGGGTACCTCCCGCCCGATCGCGCCGCGATCACGTGACCCGGGTTAGTTTTCTCATCAGAGTGAACGAATTTTTCTGTAAATAAATTTGAAAGTGAGCAATACATTCAATGTTTACGTAAAAATTATAGAGTATTTTTTTCAGTATTCATACTTACTTCTGACATCGAGGACCATTTTTAAAAACGCTTTATGCTCGCTATCGTAATTCTTGGTACGTGTTTTAACTATGCAGTCGTAAAGTTTATTCTGAAAATAATATCATATTACACATCGCTGTTTGATAATAATTATGCGATTTATCCATTTCACAATTTTCCTTTCTTTTAATAATTTCCGCCGTACGACAAACAGTATAAGTCGAAATAAAACTAGCTATAACGGATTTGAATCGCGTATATTAATTATTTTTAACATCCCGACGATTCGAGCACTTTACAGTGTTCGTGGTCACGGGTAGACTGAACTACCCGTGACTGATAAAACTAATTAATATACTGACTGTTGAAAATAATTAATATACGCGATTCAAATCCGTTATAGCTAGTTTTATTTCAATATGTCATCGCGAAAATTTAAGACAACATTAACAGTATTGACGACCTCCATGGTCGAGTGGTGTGTACACCGGTTTTCATGGGTACGCTACTCTGAGGTCCCGGGTTCGATTCCCGGCCGAGTCGATGTAGATTACCATTAGTTTTCTATGTTGTCTTGGGTCTGGGTGTTTGTGGTACCGTCGTTACTTCTGATTTCCATAACACAAGTGCTTCAGCTACTTACATTGGGATCAGAGTAATGTATGTGATGTTGTCTCATATTTATTTATTTTATTTTTATTTATAGTATGTCTTATGATTTGACTAATGGCCAATGGCGCTTGGTGCGCGTGTCACGTGGCACCCGTACCGTGGTGGGGCGCTTGGCGACGGCGGGCACTTCAATGTGTCATCGCGAAAATTTAAGAAAATATTAACAGTATAAGTCTTATGATTTGACTATTGGCCAATGGCGCTTGGTGCGCGTGTCACGTGTCACCCGTACCGTGGTGGGGCGCTTGGCGACGGCGGGCACGCTGGGTATGTTCTTGGGCGGCGGCGACGGCACGGCGGGCGCGTCACGCTTGGCGGCGCCGTACTGCGGCGCCTCGCGCAACTCCGTCTCGCCGTACAGGAAGTCCAGCGGATCGTACTCCTCGTACACGCTGCTCGAGCATTCGCTGGGCACGGCGTAGTCTGATACACACACACGGACTCATTACACGAATAATTTCATTGTCTTCAATTTAGAACTTTAGCTCTGATATTTGGAAATCATATTGGTCTATAGACAAATATAGAAGTCGTTGAATTTACTTTTGTATTTTACAAATTTACAATTCGTGGAAAAACCTAATAATTCATTATAATAATTAAAATATTCTGTTATACTATTGTATAATTAATTACTCATATTAATTATGAAGGTATTAATACTTGAAAAGAAAGTGCGTTATTTACGTGGTAGCATACAAATATAATTCACAATCCAGACATCACAAAAGCAATACACCCATCTAGATGACTTTATACAATTACAGTGACCAACTAAATGAGGGTGACCGAGTGAGGAATAAAACAGCAAAAACAAATTCACAAGGAACATCAAACACTAAATGAATTCCGTGAATGTTATTGACGCCATATTTGTGTAAGACCCATTGAGTTAAATGGCAAATTTGTTATACCGATAAATATAGTAGAATCATTTAAAAACAATTTTAGTGTACTTATTGTTGAAAGTTATTATACTTCTTCGTAGTACAATTTTCTTTGGTATACTCTATTCCAACCGTATGAGGAGAAAAGCTAAACAAAATTGACAGCATATTGACGCGATATGATTGGTCGAGAGCTTGATTAATCTAAGACATTCATGGATTTGCGAAACTGTTATCGTATCTTCGGAAGTAAAATTGAAGTGAAAATAATTAGTTTAGTGTAACTGCTAGCGCGAAACGGTGATTTTTGTCACGGTGACTGTTTCGTCACTCTTGTCAAGTCCGTGAATATGTTTGCAGGTGCGAGCACGTTACGACGTGACAATTGGGTGACATTTGTCAAGTTCAAGCCCGCGACGAAACAGTCACCGTGACAAAAATCACCAGTGCGCGCTAGTTCTAAAAGTGTTGTATTATAAATAAAGATATAAAATTAATCATAAACAGATAGTGAACATCGTTCATTATAAGCAAATCGCATGAAATACGAACATTTAATGTTTGTTTAAATTTATTCCTACTGCGATTGGAACAGACCATACGTAAACCATCAGTCTACCATCAGGACTAGTAAACCAAATAAGTACATATTTAAATATTTTTCGCAATTAACTTCATTGAATCATAAAATTTATACTCAACGCGTTTAAAGATAACATAAAGAAAACCATATGCTTTGTGTTATGGATAACATAATATACAATATAACATACTAGTGATCTGCCATCGAGCTCTTCGAGTAATGAAATGAGACACAAACCACTCACCAGGATGATTCTGTTCAGTTAGTAGCGGATCAAACGCCTCTAACACACTGACTCTTACGCTACCTTGCCCAGTTGACTTTCGACCACCGAAATCGATCAGATTCATCGACTTTGGTAGACTTTCCACTGTATCGCTCGACTCGTTCGGCTGTAACATACAATTACAGTGTAAACTCTTTATAAACGATAAACTCTCTATAAAGTAGAAGTGAGCACGACTTGTTTGGTTTGATATTGATACTCTCTATAACGATACAGCTATTCTCTGTTACGAAGAAATGTGTTCATAATTTTAGACTGTAACTATTTATTATCCTGCTCACCCAAACATATCTAATCTTCGAAGCATAGAGTTAGCATTTTTCGCTGCTAATACAATCAGTATTTTTTTAATTAAGATGAAGAAGACGATCGATTGGACGAAACCGAATCACCACCAATCGGACTATATGTGTAAACAATAATTTATGAGCATATTTTATCTATTTCGATTTCGATTCGATTGATTTGGTTGATTTTTTTTTTTTGTTCATTCCATATAACTCTATAACGTCAAAAAATGCTCAGTCCCTTAAGTTTCGTTATAACGAGTTTACACTGTATTTGAATTTATAAAAAAAACACTATACTTATATTATAAGTGACATGCGAAAATAAGTCTATTACCTCTTCACGCTTAAACTGCTAAACCGATTTCGATCAAATTTTGCATTGAGTAAGTTTAAGTTCCAGGAAAGGACATAGACTAGTTTAAAATGGTGGTTCGACGGTTCGTGTGCTTATAGGCAGCTCAATAAATTTCGACCTAGCAACGACGCAGGCTCATCTAGTACGAAATAGTATAATTTATAAAATCATACCCCAGAACTGACTTCCGGTTTCTTCGTAGCGTTGGTGTCAACGCTGCCTTTGGAAGGTTGGTTCTTCAAAACAGGTTGGACTTTAACATTATTGTTATTATTCGCATTTTGGCTTTGTGCTGACTTTGGCGGATACGTCGGCATTTGATTTAGTTGAGGGTATAGCGAAACCGGTCTCGGCGGTCTCGATATTAAATTCGTAGTGTTGTAATTGTATGTCGGGGGCTGCGAATGATTTTGAGGGTATCCCATGTAAGGTGTCGGAGTTGCCATCCTAGTCTGCGTGTAGGGTATCGTTGGAGCGTACATTGGTGGATTGGTAACAACATATGTCGGTGGTTGGTCGTGCTGTCCCGCCACTGGAGGATGGTAGGCATAATTTGGAGCCGGTGTGCCAATTGGTGTTGGCATCCCGTAAGGACTGGCAGGAGGGTATGGGGGATAGGGCGGCATAGCCGTGTAAGGAGGGGGATAGTTGTAATTATACTGAGCATTGTAAGGATAGCCCGGTCGTTGGTTATACTGATTATTCATCGTCGTTGACGCGTCTGGAGTATTCAATGTGAGATCTTCAGTTTGTTGACCCAATCTACAAAAATTATAAGTCTGTAGAATATATACTTTCAAACAACAAAAATAAATTAATCAGTTGCCTTCGTACTTGCTAATTTGGTCGATGTACTCCTTAAGGGAGGCATGGGAATCCTTTGGAGGAGTTTTACTTGTAGGACTTGCAAATGATATCAGATCACTGCTAGTGGTTCTGGTGGGACTGGTTCCCGTTGACCTTTGAAAAACAAGATATTTATAAGACATATATTTTGTAGATTATTAATATATACGGTATAACACCAATAGACAATTTTATTCACAAATTAAAACGATACTCATTCTATAAATATATATTTAATCTACACTAACACAGACAGCATATACTCTAATCAATACTACATTTTATCATCACTTATCAAAACAAACTATTGTGAATCACAACAATTTATATAAATATAATTGCATAATTTATATATCACTTATTAATGATGCATATTTCGAAACAATACGAAGTTATGATTTAAAAAAAAATAATACCTAGAGCTTTCCGAGTTTGAAGTTCTTCGTGGAGGCTTACGAGGGGGGGGCGGTAAAGCGGGCGGCGGACCGTCACTCTCGTCTCGACGCCGTACACTGGCGGCGCCCGTGTCCCGCACATTATCTAAAAGATGACATTAATCCGATAAAATAAACACCAATCACCAAAGAGTATTATTGTATACATTTTTTTTTTACTTTAACCTTTAAGTACCGACGTGCATTTTTTGTAACGTTAGTACCGACGTGAGGCCTGAGAGGCCGCGTATATAATATCAGTTTTTTATATCAAAAGTATGAGTTGAATATTTTTCCTTAGATTATGTTGAAAACTAAAGGGTTTTACGCAAAAATAAACATAGAAATAAATTCTACTTTATGAAACATGTAATTTTAACACAATAATATTATTTGCCTTCAATTTCGGGAAAATTTTAGACCATTCGATATAAAAAATCAAAACACAAAAAATACTCCTTTCTGAATAGCAAAAAATAGCATTTCTAACTTATGACTAATATACCTCTTAGATAAAAAATAATATATTGTCATAAACCTTCTGAATAAAAAAACATCCACAGTCCAACTTCTCCTCAAATTTTAAGCCCTGCCAGGTCACACTTGTTTAGCGCACTACAAACAAACGTATTTATTACACGAATAGTATGCATAGATCGATTTTCTTTTGAATTTAGGTTGATGTGAAAGAAAATATGAAGCTGAGGAGACACAATTCTTGACTTCCACAGCTTCAAGTAGTCTTGCCAAACTCATTCTACGTACACTTGCAACCTTAGGCTACAAAATCTTTGCTTTATAATTTCTAATACTAACTGTTGACTTTTTTTACAAATATATCTCTATCACAATGTTTTCCCGTATTAATATTATTTAAAAGATAAGAATTGACGCAACTAATATCTAAAATTCTGTGAAAATTGACATAGGCCACCGTCTTGCTCGGCGACTGCATGTGTATCAAATTATTTATCTACACCGCCTTTCATAGAATTATAAAAAAAATATAATTTCTGTCTTTACTGTTTGTTTCGTCGTTATGAAGCATTAATTAAGTTAAATTGACTGCTTTTCCCTTCTTTGGAAAATGAGACCAGATCGTTAAATCCTTTGTAAAAACCAAATAAAGTTATATATACCTAATGTTAGTAGGGAAAAACCCTGGGGGGTATTTTTTTTAATTAATTATTTTTTTTTAATTATTTCATTAATAGGCAGAAGTCCCTGGCGTATCTATAGTTCATAATATCTTTAAAAATAACATATTATTTAGAATATAATTTAATAGAAAAACTTACGTTAGTACCGACGTGAGGCCTGTGAGGCCGCGTCGGAATTTCAAAAGGTGATTACTCACCAAATATGCCCTCTACAACAATATTCCCTGTTCCAATATCAATGAAGGCGCTAACCATGCAGCTACTGAAAAGCTGGATTCGATATTGTGCAGGGAAAGGGGTAAACTAGCAATTCGTATACCTGTCGGGGCCTGTGAGACCGCACGTCGGTACTTAAAGGTTAAGATAAAATTATCTATAAAGCTATCTAACATGTATTTTGTGGCAGTTATCTGTGTTTTATCAAACGAACATTACAAATTTCGATTTCGGATATAGTATTAATGAATGTGGGTTATTTGCTTTACAAAGGAATTGTTTTGAATTATTTTTAATCTGTGTTTCAAAAAAAAACATAATGAATACAATTTGATAGAATGATAGTAGCTGTCATATTTATATATTTAGACAAAATAGATAAAAATAAAACTTATTTATCCATGTGTAACACAGTGTATTAAAGATTTTATACAGGGCAGTATATTAAATTTTAATAAAAAATACTTTTTTTATTAATTACACTCATACAACAATTTTGTTTCAAAATGAATATTGAATTGTATAAATAAAATTATTCTATATATCAAAGACAACTAAACAAAT
Organism: Vanessa cardui; assembly: GCF_905220365.1. Taxonomy (NCBI): domain Eukaryota; kingdom Metazoa; phylum Arthropoda; class Insecta; order Lepidoptera; family Nymphalidae; genus Vanessa; species Vanessa cardui. The sequence continues at coordinate 5,191,370 of NC_061126.1, forward strand.
ATATTACATATAAAACCACCAAACACTACCAACAATCATATTTTTTAATAAATCTAAATAACAACAATTTAACCAATATTGTGCATTTATGTTTATATACCCCAGATAAGCACATATTATAAGAATTGTAAAAGTTACACTGAAACATGTATTTTTAAATTACATATAATTAAATAAACTGCTATTTATTTTTACTAGCTATACAATTAGCTATAAACAAATAGTAATCATTACTATGATGAATAATTAATAATTATATATAATGTTATCAGTATTAATTAAAAGTCCCTATATGTGTAATTGACTCATATGCAGCTATAATAATAATTATACACAATTATTGCCAATAAGTATATTTTATAAGAACACTTCCTTTTAAGAGTGAAAGATATACTTGAATTTATTCCATTTAGTTTATAGAATTGATAAAGGAATACATTTATTACTCGTTTACAGGATTTCTGAAATTTCTGAATATTTGTTATGAACATAATATCCACACAATGTCAACTAAACAGCATGACAAATATATTTATAATAATGATTAAAGTTTTATAATTTTTTTTTTATTCGATAATTTTCAAAACATGTTTTATTTTTTATTAATATTAGATCCTTTTTGGTTGCATGAAATGGGATAAATAAAAGATGTATTATGCTTCAGTGGTAAACACAGTGTTAAGAATATCTTAATGATATTATTATATTTTTTTTAATTCATTTAGAAATCATTATTAAACCCATTAATGAATTCTACATTCGACCATTTATTCAAGTTTGGTGTTTTGCATGTGACAATGGTAAATCATGTATAAACTAAATAAACATACAACAACACCCATTGAGTAATTGATGCAATTGTTATATTTATTGACAAATGCAATACTAATATTGATAATGTGGTCTTGATCAATTTTGGCCATGGCATTCAACCAGCCAACTATGTAGGACATATTAAAGGGCACAAGTGTGTGCAAACTTAGATGCTTTCACTATTCACCCACTCGGATTATTCGATGGGACAGTAACTCGGCCACAACTAAAATGAGTTTAGGCGCATGAATTCTGGGCATTACTGAGAATCTTAACATTCCCAGGTCAAGCTGTTAAACATAATATGTTTAACAGCTTGACCTGGGAAGTGAAAGCACACATCAGGATCTGCATCTTTATATCTAGTCAACAACGCTGTCAATGCAACTTTGTCATCACTATTGCATGTCCCTTACTCAAAGTATTCGGAGTACTAATGTGAAAGTCACCCACAACTTAATCAAACCTTAAATCCTAAATATCCTATATTACTATTTGTAACTTTTTAAAGACAGTTCTTTTTATGATGAAACAATAAAATGTGTAGTATAGGTACACTATACTGGAAGATGCATCACATATAATTATAACATATTACATTGCCAGTTACATTATATTCTTTTTAAATCAGTTAATTTATAAAAACATTAACTTTGTCTTTTTCCATTTAAAACATTTACAAAGTAGTAATATTTATTTCCTACCTACTGCAATATTATACTACTAACTGCTTATAAATTGAAAATATAAGTTCATAACTATTTATAATAAGCATGCACACAGAAAAAAAAATAAAAATTATTAATAAATAAGATTTATCTTCTCTGTTTTGAGTCTACAAGTTCCTTTTTCTGCCTACATTTATTATATATTTATATTTTGCTTTTCAAAAAAGATGAATAAATGCCACCATTGAGCATAGAACATTATTATTAGTAAAGATACATTTTGTTAAGTATTCAATTTATATTAAATATACATATTAACATGTCTACTTATTATTTTTTAATAAAAAATATTTTTGTAATGTAATTATCAAAATCTATTTTCTATTTGCTTTATAAGTAATATTATGCATGACATGACATGACATACATGTTTTATTATCTTCAATTTGGAATTAATTATTTGGTTTTATTTTTCTTACATATATATGATGAATGATTAATCAATCAAAACTGTTCTCTTAAAAAAACATACCTTTGGTCAAGCAAAGTAATATAGACAATAATAATATATTTTTTTAATAAATTAATTCATGTTTTATTTTCTCAGCAATGAAAAATATATTACTCTCAATTCTTGCAAGCAAATTGTGTAAGGTTAATGAACTTAACTTCCTTTCAGATTGACAACCTTGTTATCAATTATAATGTGCTCAATTGGGCACATTTCAACAATACAATTTCATCTCATTCCCCTTTCAATATGACTAAACAATTTGTTTATCAAACAAAAGTTATTGTTTCAAATGGATAATGTATTATATATATAATATTATATGTGACATAATTAATCTGATTGTTTACAACTGATGTTTCTAGCTTTATAAGATATATATTAAAACAAATGAATCTGTATGTAAAATAGTTTCAGTTTGTCCACTTCAAAAGATAAAAAAGGAGATTTGTTTACGTAAATTGTTGGACGCCGGAAAACAAAACATTTACTTATCTACACGTAACAAAAAGTAGTTAATTCGTATGTAAATTGTATATTTAAAAAAGGCCTTGGATAATCTTATCTTATGGAAGTCATGGAGTAAACAATATTACGTCAGTTACCTGAACTCGATAGTTGCTTCTGCCTGCGAAATTGCTCCAATGCCAAACTTTCTAAACTCAAAGCCTGGGCTTTTTCTAAGTCAGCTTCAAACTGCAGGTCGTAGTCAGACATTATCTGTTAGTCCTCAAATATCATCTATAAGATAAATCCAGAAAAAGAGTAAGAACAACAAAAATATTCATTGTTTTGATCATAACATATTTCTACACAAGGCACAAACACTAACGTATCTATTGAACAAACATTATGATAATTTATCTTCGAGTACCAATAGTTTAGCTTTTATCTTACCGAAGGCAACTTCTCGAAAGCGATTTATTTATTTTACTTTTCAAGACATTATAAACGATTGAATTTTGTTCAGCTGTGTTAACACTTTACTTCACTTTTCAGAGTTCAGATTCTCATCTTTTTCGCCACAGACAACTAATTACTAATCTATATAGAAATTTCATACAAATTAAAGGTATTTAGTATTTCTGTGCTCTCTGTACTAACCAAAAGAAAGAAATAGTAAATACTTAAGTATGGCCAATATTCATTACAATAATTTACAATAAATATTTTATAACAATATATAAAATATGAAAATATTATAAGTGAGTTTTTAAAATCTCTTAACATATACTAGCTAGCACTAGCAATAACTAAACGCTAACAAAAACGTCATTTTTATTCTGTGTCTGTAGTCTGTACAAATATTGTACGGCTGATAATTATTTTTATAGTTAAAAAAGGCACAGTGCAATTATTATTGCAAAAAATCACAATAATTGAATACTGTGTGATAAATAACGAAAACCCTACTCAGTCATTTATTGAAAACTTATGACTATCATATAAATTATCGCCCAATAGCGCGGCAAAACTTTGTTATTTTAAATACTGAAAGCAATTTGATATTAATGAAAAAGTCTTCGATATTTTCATATTTTCTGAATAAAATGGAAAAAATATATAGATATAATTATGATATAAACACATACATAAAGCAGTCTCTTATTAAGTTTATTAGAAAATTATTTAATTATAATTTTAGTAATCTTAATGAGCTCTTTGGGTGACTTCATTGGTTCTTTCAAAATTTTATATTTGATTGTGTATCGCATTCTTGAACCTGAAATTATTATGTCTGAAAACCACAGATGTGTACATTATATTTCTTTTTACAGGCAATCATCGTGTATACCTGGATCTGGTCGTTCTGATTTGTTTTTACTTCGTTTCTTTTTAATAATTCTTCTCTGTGAAGTACTAGCGACCTCTGAGGCATCATTTTTCAGTGTCATTTTACGGCTTTGTTTGGTATTCACAGAATTTTTTGTCACTAAGCCGATAGACGGCTTTTTAATTTTACTTGGTGATTTGATTTTAGAAGTTTTAATCGTATTTTTTGGACCATCTTGTATTTCCGATGTTGTTGCTCTAGCAGTTGTCGTAACATTTGTAGATGGGAGCATGCTTTTCGTTTTTTTTATGCCCTTTCTAAATTTAATATGTTTCTTTTTAATTTTCGGTTCTATTTGACGTGTAAGTGGGGTTTTTCCTTGTGCTGCCATCTAAAGATTAAAATGAGATACTTAGAAAATATTAGGTAGCCGTAGTTTTAACATGAGATAGTTATACCATACAATGTACGGGATAAGTAAAATGTACTATATTACCATAACACATAAATATATTTAATAACCTGTTCATAAAATAAATCATCTGCATCCTGACGATCGCAGAAATCCAACAGCTTATTACATACAGCTCTAAGGTTTTTTATTCTCTGTTTTTTCTTTTTTCCTGCTGTACATCGATCCATTTCATCCAATCGAAGAGTCCTACAATATTAAGTGCTTTTTTTAATATTTTCATTAACGTAAGTTTTTACAAAATTCAGGAATGAATTATTTATTATTCAACTTCGATTAAAATATAAATTATCATTATATGTAAGTTTAGGAAAGTAACTAGTAAATTATTAATATAGGTACTACTAAATATACATATGAATATCATAGGATAGTTTGTTCAAATTCTATTTGAACATACTTAATTATTTTGGGCTTGTTCATTATATCATCTTTTTCGTCGACTTGCATGGATGTATCCCAAATGTTTTTAAACAGTTTTCTGCGCTCAGCATAGCTCTCCTCCTTTGACAGAAGCTGGTCCATCATTCTGTTCATTTTGTTATTATATCATATTGTTTTTAAAACAGCAGCTATTAAATAAAACTGGAACATTATTCGCTATTTTTTCTTCATTTCATTTTTGTGTAACTTTTTTTGTATAATATTTTTGTATAAGACTTGTGTGGAAAATGTTTTATGTTGATACTGCCTTTACATTTTTTTATTTAAGGTTTAAGCTTTAGACTGTAATAGAATTTTTTGACATTTAGGTTACATAATGTTTTCATTTGTTTGACATTATATTTCATTTTCATTTGTGGCCTATGACACAATGCAGTTAAAACTATTCGAAAAAACAAAATACATTTTAATCATCTTTAAATTTTGGAAAAAATATTTTCGTACAAGTAAAAAGAGACTTAGGGCATGGGATATTTAAAGATTAAACTACAAAACAATTAACTGATTAAAACATTGAAATACTTATTCTAAGATCTCTCATCGCGATCCAAAGCAACAGGTTGGATTTCGTGACAGCCGACCTGCCGATATATGTAATTTGGTTCAGTTAAGTTCAGTTGGCGGGTAGCGTTCAAAGAAATAACGCATTGTGTATCGAAAACTTTTATATAACATTCTTTCATAGCTCGGAATAAAAAACCATTTTTCATGAGAGCAGAGATATGTTTTATACATATCGATGAAGATGTTATCGTATTCTGAAATACAAATATTAAAGATATGAGCATGAATTTAAGGCCTTTCGATTTGTAATGTAATGAGAAAATGCCTGAAAGATATGATCCTAATGCTTTGTGGATTGCGCTTAGTGAGCACAGTGACGGAAACCTTTTCGCCGTCTATCCTAAGCTATTAGCTGAACTTCTTATACAAGAAGATGCAGCAAGGCAGGAGGGAGATAATAGTGAAGCTGAAAGACTTGTGTTACCGAGCGACAGGGAATGGAGACTCACACAATATTTTAATCTGGTGGCTATGCAGAAGGCGCTGGATGTTGACCAGCAAGTATTGCCAGTTAATTCAATGTCTCAATCCAAATTTTCATTTGGAGTGTTACAAAATGGACCAATAATACTTTAAAAAAATGCAGAAATTTTACAATGCTTATCCTAGCTTCAGTTATTATTTAAGATTCAAATCCTACGGAAATGAAATCAGTTTATTTTAATTTTATTTTTAGTCGTAAAATATTGTAAAACGCGTGTATTGAATACATCGTTATAAACTTAATTCTATCTTCAGCTCCTTAATTATGTTGTGGCCATGAACTTATTCCCGTTATAGCTTACCACACGCGTTTTACATAATGTGATACATACACACATACCTATAGGTATACATCGTCTGACTGATTATATAATGAATGACTGCAATAGTGCCAATGCTTTATTTTTCGATTGATTGTTTATTTTTTTTAATCTATATCAAAAAAATACTAGGTAACTTATTATTACAAGCGTAGGTATAGGTAAATACACTAGCAAAAGCTCCGATTTCTTACTATGTACTTTACACTAATAATTATTTACATTCACAATAGACCTATTGTAAAATTCGCCGTATCAAAGCAATGAATGAAAACAAAAGTAAGCTATTGTATACTCGAACTTATTCCACACAGTGATACAAGTTTATTGGTAAGTCTGTACATTATACCTAGAGACGACATAAATCCGAAGAAATCACCTACCTACAAATTTTAATTAACATAAAGCATAATTGCTGCTATAGTAAGCCTAAGCACATTGTTGTCAATATTTTTTTAAATCACTCCTCCTAGCTAATTTATGATTGTAATAAACTTAATCACTTAACTTTACCAACTAAACAGCGAAAGTACTTAGTTGGTAAACTTGCATTCGTTTCAACACTAAGTTGTTATAGGTTTATTTTATTTTTATATATATCAAACATGAATTATAAACAAATAAAAGAAATACTCCTTTTAGCGAGGATTGATATAGTTCCGATAAAGACTGAAACTGTACATAATATTTTATTTTGCTCAACACTTAACAAACATCTTTGAATACTTTTCGTAAATACCGTAATTCTTATAATGACTTCTCCTGTAATTAATGTTATTAATTAAACTTCTCTGGCTTAAGGATAGTTCGTATGTTAAGCCATGAAGTTTTTTGAATAAAGTTACTGGTTATTGTCTACTATTATATACTAGCTGTGCCCGCGACCTTGTACGCGTTTGAATTTAACAAAAATAAATTGTAAAATTGTTGTAGCCAAAGGCTATAATAATTGTTTTTACTCCTTATTATATCAGTGATCTGCCAGTGAAAGTCCCGTCAAAATTGGTCCAGCCGTTCCAGAGAGTAGCCGAAACAAACAGACAGATAGACAAAAATTGTAAAAAAAATAAAATGTTTTGGTATCGTAAATGTACCGTCGTGAGTCGAGATGGCCCAGTGCATCTTAACCGATGATTGCGGGTTCAAATCCAGGCAAGCACCGCTGTTTCATGTGCTTAATTTGGCTTTAAAATTCATCACGTGCTCAGCGGTGAAGGAAAACATCGTGAGGAAACCTGCATGTGACTAATTTCATAGAAATTCTGCCACATGTGTATTCCACCAACCCGCATTGGAACAGCGTGGTGGAATATGTTCCAAACCTTCTCCTCAAAGGGAGAGGAGGCCTTTAGCTCAGCAGTGGGAATTTACAGGCTGTTGTTGTTGTATATGTACCGTGTATGCATACATATACATTGAGTAAAAAAGGGCTATTATAATATTACAAACAGACACTCCAATTTTATTATATGTCTATATATCCTAGATATATTCGTCTAACTATTAAATATAAAGCTCGCGTGCCACATATCAGTATAATTATTATACGACCTGTAATTTTGATTGCATAACATTTAAGCCAATTTACAAAGCAAGCGATGTGTTATAGCGCTGTTTGAGGTCGACTTGAAAACTTCAGTCATCGATCTTTAACTGTTGATTTCTCGGTATCAATAATGTCTGTGTTTTTCAGTTTCGTTTTCATGTATGATTCATAAAAGGTATTGGGTATTAGGGTTTAAATTTTAATAGCATTATGAACCCTTAACAAATATTTTATAGGCTAATTTACAATGATGTTGTAGTAAACAGAAATGTTATTAACGCGCAAAAAGTGAAGACTAGAAAACGTCCTAATTGGGACGTTTGCCTTTAGTTGTTTTACGTAGTAATACGTTATAATACATCATAATTACGTAGTAATACGTTTTGCGTAATTAAAACATCTAGTTATCCCTTTTACTTATTGTTTTTATCAAGCTATCCTTTTTACTTTTAACGAAATGTAAAAATAAACTAAAATAAACGGTCCCCGCCGCGGCTCACTTTTTTCTGTTGTTTAGTATGGATATAACATATCTGTTTATTAGAATATCATTGCTAATTTATTTTGTTTTTCTTTTTCATTTAAGTGCGTTCAATTTTTGTTTTATAAATAAATTAATTAATTCTTTTTCTAATAATTAACAGGCACTTTACACAATATATTTTTTTTTAATATAATGTCATTGACGACATTAATAATTAATTATTGTCTCTTTTTTACTTTTTATTCAAACACAACAACAAAACAGACTGTATTTTTTTGAATTTGTCTTAGATAATTAGGCCTGTGCGCCTTATGAAAATGAATTTCGTTGACTTATTTTATTTCGAAGAATAATGATTTATAATATTTTAATGGATAAATGAAATGTTTGATGGACGTCACAAAACATTACCGTAAATATTTATTACAATGAGTATATATTTTATTTTAATATTAAATTACTATATATGTACTACGCTATAGTAGTTAAGGATTTTTGAATCCATCGTAATATCTATATAATAAAATTTGTTTCTTTTTTGTTCAAATTAGAATCATTGGTATGCCCTTTTGAGGTTTAATAATTTTATTATATAATTGGGTGTAATTCCAACAGCGCTAAAGATCTTTATATCTGTAATAATAGTGTCCAATTTTAAATAAATTACGTACCTATATACCGTCCATGAAAAATATATGGTAGAATATTATGTAAATTCAGAAACCACAGAACAGCTCAAACTCACATGACTTGAGCATTATTTATAACGTAGACATTTTTCTTTTTTATGGTTTAGTTTGGCGGACGAGCCAAATCATTACCATCAGGTGGCCCATATGGCCACCAGATGGTAAGTGGTCACCATCACCCATAGACAATGACGCTGTAAGGAATATTAACTATTCCTTACATCGTCAATGTGCCATCAACCTTGGGAACTAAGATGTTATGTCCCTTGTGCCTGTAGTTACACTTGCTCACTCACCCTTCAAACCGGAACACAACAATACTAAGTACTGTTATTTGGCGGTAGAATAACTGATGAATGGGTGGTACCCACCCAGACGGGCTTGCACAAAGCCCGCAAAGTAAACTTTAAAAGACCAATCATAAAATAGTTGGAAATGGATAAAAATATACTAATATTTTATATTATTATAATGTAAACTATTTGTAGGGATGAAGATGAGGGCAAAGATAAGAAGACGTTGGAAGAGGCACCAGAGGAATGGGCGCCTTGGAGTTTAGTGCTTCCAAGCAAGAATCCAAACGCACCACCCCCTGTATCAGTAAAAATTGCCCCTGGACCAACTTGGGACATTGGACAGGTATTTTTTTGAGAATGCTACCTCCTCATAATCAATTACACTAAAACTACAACGGTTTATTATAAATAACCTTATTTATAAAATTTTATGTATTTAAAAATGAAATAGTAGTAGTAAAGACTACTCGTCTGTTTCTTAAAAAATCCGTGCAAAGGGAACTTCAAATACTCTCATATAAGAGTCATAGTTATAATATGGTTTTACATAAAGACAACAGACAAAGTCTGTAAGTCGTTTGTTACGAAAAAGTCGACACATACTGGTAATGTTTTTGCGCGATTAGTGGCGCTATCAGTAATTAATTGGTCGATTAAATGGTTGATATTGGTCACGTCGAACTGATGCTACATGCCAGGTGGCCTAGTTATTCTTCCTTCTCGTTATAAATAGGAAAATCGCACTCTTATGTGAATATAAATGCTATTAATATGATATTACTACTATCATATTATTTACTAGGTTTTGAAAGCTGCCCGTCTCCTCTGCAAGCCCCCACTGGACGTAGACTTCTTGGATGAACAAGAGATGCGATGTGTTTACTCCCTTATATACGATGTTTTCCGATGTAAGTACATATGTATTGTCTTTTAGTTAATGTTCTAAGTTTGGGCCATTAAGCATTATATTTGTGAATAACATAATGCAATAGTTGGTTTTGTAAATAGAATTTATAGTGAAACACTTGCATTTTTAGTGATTTACCTTTAGTCTTGTAAAATTAGCTGATACAAAAATCATTAAGACAACAGCCCCTTAGCAAAGTTTTACTTTTAATCTCAAGACTTTTTCTCCTCCTCATCCTTACGAGCGATTTCACTGTAGGTTTGTTGATCATGAGCAAAAATCTCAAATCTATAAAATCAAATCCCTATATCATTAAATAAAAAAAAAAACAAAGTGAAGGATAATGCCTATTGCTTTGGTTAAATAATACACGATATTATTGCCAATATAAATCAGAAATTCGCCAAAAATCCAACCATTATGTATTACCTATACCGAAACTGAAATATAGCGTATAAATTATAACATTTTATTATTCGGTCATAAAGTGACGTTATTTTTACTGTCGTCATTCGAAAATCGTTCGTGACTTTTTTGTTGTAAATCACTAAACACGATGATCATAAAGCCCTTTATGCCCTTATCCTTATAAAGTACCCTAAAATGTGGGTTCCGGATGGGAACATTTCGACATAAGTGAGTGTCACGATGGTAAAGTCGGCGCGTGAACGATAACTGCTGTAAATTACATCACGCGAACTTCGAAACTAGTTTACGAGGCACCGTAAGCATTATTCAACTTTTATCACAAAACGCCTAAGCGATTATGTCGTGATAAACACTCGCGTGTGTCTTAACTGTCTTATTTAAATGTTGCCGAACGTTTTTATTGCAATGGAATCTTAATTTGATACATTTACTACGGACCGGAAAACTGCTACCTATTCAAATTACATTCTTTTTTATTTTAAAACGTTTAAAAACGTCAATAATGTAAAAAACACTAGCTGTAAGTCATTATATATGATTTTTACATTATTAGAGTATTCAAAATACTCGTTCCTTTTTTGCCACGCACCATAAGGCTTGGTACAACTCAGTTTGGGTAGGTTACAATATCTCAGTTACCAACCCAAACGGTCTGCCAATCTGCCTATTTAAATACAGTGTAAACTCCATAAAAAAGAGAGAAATAAAAGTACATTTTAAGTTGCTAAAATTATTAAAAAACTGCGCACAAACTTTCAAACTGTAAACATGGCTAGTTAAAGAATATCACTGTGTATTAACGAAAAAGTTTTATTGATACGCGCTGGAGAAACGAGAGAGAAGATAAGTGATGTTGCCAAACGCTTTGGATTTAGTCGCTCTTCCGTATCCACAATATAGAAAAATAAAGAAAAATTCTCCAAGCTGAGAGCGAGAGAAAATCTTCCAAAAAATTAAAGAAACCTAAATACGAAGACTTGGATCAAGCTGTACTATCATGGTTTCATCGACAACGCCAGAATAATATGACTGTCTCGGGGCCACTCGTGAAAGCTAAAGCGGAGAATTTTGCTGAAGAACTTGGTATAACTTCTTTAAAAAGCATCAAAAGGATGGCTCGGCAAATTTGAGCATCATCATATCAACTATGGTAAAATAAGTGGCGAAGCACGAACTGTTGATACGGATGTGACTCATGATTGCATCACTAGAGTGTGGTCATGAAGCAGGAATTTTCTATAAGTTGACTCCAGATAAAACTCTGAAGTTTAAAGGAGAACAGTGTGTAGGAGGAAAGCTTTCCTTACGGTGCTTGTTGCTGCTAATATGGATGGCCCAGAAAAAAGAAAGCTAATTTTCAAGAACATTAAAAAATTGCCAGTGACGTATAACGCTAATAAATCAGCTTGGATGACTAGTCAACTTTTTGAAGAAGAAGTGAGAAAGTGGGACGCAGAATTAAAGGGAAGAAAAGCTTGAGTTTGATAGCGACGACGACCTTCCATTAACTGAGTGGATTCAGCAGGTCAACATGGGAGGAAATACGGTAAATTTTCAAACCCACATCGAAGTAGACAATTGCCTGCTTACAACGGCTTCACTCAAAGACATAGAAATTTTGGATTCAGTGAGAAAAACTGAGGTTCAAGAACAAATAGATGAAGAAGATGAGACTGATGAGCTTGAGCCTCCACCGAGCGTTAAAGAAGCTCTGAAAGCAGCTAAATTATTGGAAAATTACTTCCTTTATCACCAAGGCGCCTCAATATCAGATATAAATAAAATAATTAAAAATATACAACAAAATTGGTGATGCAGCAAAAGGCGTCAGACAAAAATAACAGAGTATACGCAATAGCGTTCAAATAAGATATATCTTTTTTATGTACATAACTACTAAAAATAGACTAAAATAAACTTTTTTTTTCGAATTCTGATTATTCTTCTCTTCATTTAACGACCTCTCTCTATAACGCCATAAAATGCACAGTCCGTTCAGTGTCGTTATATAGAGTTTACACTGTAATTAATTTAAAAATAAAATAATAATTTTACAGTAAATCATTATTAGTCAGTGTTTTTTAAAGGCATATTGCTTTTTGTATGCATACCTTATTAAACATACCTTATTCGCTTTTTTGCAGATAAAACTATTTTAGATCAAGCCATTGACGACATCGACTTTTTTGGTGATTTCCCGCAAGTAAGCTTATATTAACTTATTATATCATTAAATAATATTTATTAACATAAGAATTAATAACATTAAATGCTTAAATATATACAAATATGAACTAAAACTAATTACTGTATAAATCTTGACCGCGTGGAATGGTGGCAAGAATGCTAGCAGCATTTCCCAGTTGAATCGCAATTCCAATCCTCTGGGCAAAAAACGAACCAGCCCTCCTGTCAACAGTGGAGGCAATGAGGCGAGGTGTTATACTTTTGATGAAGCTTTTTGCACCACTACTCTAATGGCCAAGAGTTTCGACAGCAAATGGAATTAGATTTAAGTAATAATAACAATAATAGTTCGTTATTATGGCTGACGGGTACATACATTACTTCTCTTATCAAGACACTATAATAATAACTATATAATAGTATACTCTATTTTATATATATATCCTAGCTTAACACACGGCTTTAATCTCGTGAAATTTATGAAACTACACAAAAACCTTCATTCCAATTTTACCTCTTCTTGAAACTCGAAACATCGAATTTTAATGTGTCGTGAAGAGTAAGCCAATATACTATTGCATTAATAGTACCTATTAGTACGGCTGCGATATAATAATTAGTTTCTGTATGTTTGTATTTTTACTAATGCAACACCGATTCATATTTTTAAGTTTTAAATTGTATTGTCTGGAAAATATAGCTAATTTCCCATAAGATCGCTTCTTACAATACACAATAATTAATTTTAGGTTAAGCAATAAATTTGAGAGCTAGAGTGCGGCTTAGGTTACGCGTAATGGATTTGAATCTAGCAATATAGAACGAAAGCTCGTATAGGGCTTGCGTTTTGTTCGGCAAGTAGGTCAATCTCTTTTACTTCCGAGCTGCATGTTGTAATCCACATGAATATCCAGTAATAGACTACAGTATAATACACTATAACATGGTATTTCCTATAAAGATACATCTTCGCTGCTTATTCGAATCAATAACTCTGATTGGTATCCTATTTAGAAAAATTATAGTTGACAGCGGTTGTTTTTTTTAAATTTCGATATCTTTTCTTTTTAAAAGCTAAATTATCTTATATTTTTTAATGACTGACATTCTTGATTGGTATAACTATTTATATATTTTGGATTGAAACATGATCATTTTTCAAATAAAAATGCAAATTTATTTGCTAATTTCGCTAAAAATATTGGTTTGGTTTAAGAGATATATTTAGAGGTCTGGAGGCCTAAGGAAATGAAGAATGATTGTTTTCAATCGTGTGTTGGAATAATCAACGCTAATTTAATTGTAACGCCTTAGAAAATAGTTCTATAATAATTTAAAAAAAAAGTCTTTTAAAAAATATTAATTATAGAGTCTTCTCTTTTACTCGAAGATTTTACTACTCCATATTTGTATATCAATAAATATTTTTCATCAATTGAATTAGGATTTTTACTATTTTTTATAGAAATTTCTCTTGTGGCCCCGAGGTTGTAGCCTCGGATGATATGCCCTCTCCTAAAACCAGTCGTGCATGCAACACATAAATCACTGTAGAATTTAAGCTTTGCCTGACCTAATAACCTTCTAAAAGTGAAATTATTTACATTTTTGAACGTATTTCTGGTGCTCTTGAACTTGTGGATACATTGTCCTGAAGGTAATTTATTCCCAAATTTACCAAGGTTAAAAAGAAATGTCATTACCGAAAGGCAATAACTTCGGTTAAAGCAGATTCGACAAGATGTAACAACAAAAAGTATAGGCCATCTAACTCACATTACGACGTTTTCGTGACCGAAGCCATTTCTTTTTCTTTGAGGACGCTCACGAAAACGAGCTTCGTATTTATGAGGGTTTATTTTCGCGAAAAAAATCAAAATCGGTAGCATTGAATTCTGATAAAACGACGTCGATAAATAATAATACCGATTCGTGTTAAAATACATTCGAACTTCAATGATACCTTTGATAAAGCACCCTTTTCCTGAATTAATTAAAACAGCTCCAACGATTATTCACCAAAGTATTTGCTACCAAGTAAATATTTATAGACTTTCAAGAATAGTTTAATAAGTATCTCGCGCGCTTAGAATAGAAATGCATAATTGTAGTAAACAATGTAATTGAATAGAAATGAACTTCAAAATATGTTGTAATCAGAATTCACGTTTAGTTTCCAAAACATAAATAACCGTCTATCAAGCATATCGTTTTTTTTTTAATGTAAATTCAATTTTCAACATAAGAATTCCTGTTAAATATTTTCACATGAAATACATCAACAGTTTTCCGCCCACCGTCACACAACATGGCTGTTTCTAATGGAGTTAGCGAGACGGCGTTGGATGGCAAGAGCACGCGGGGAGGCCGAAAGAGCTACAAGATTGCTTAGGGATGCAGGCTTTCCTTTCAAAGACGTGGAAAATGCTGTTTGGGAACAGCGAATACATTTTGCCGCAGCCATCGCCAGGATCCGCATTAAAAATAAAGCTTTCTCGTAAATGTTACATATTTTATAGCATAATCTTTATTTTGTTATAATTCATATATATATACATACATGTATTGTACTGATTAAACATTTTGCTTTATCGATAAGAGTATTCAGTCATTAAATAGAGATCAGTTTGCTACAAAAACGATAGGTAAGCTCAATAACGAATCAAACAGGCAAGTAGGGTTCATTTAAAAAAAATCCCGTGTCTGTAATAAACATCTCAGAAAAAACATACATGTAACATCGTTTTAATTAAATGTGTTGTCACTGAATCTGCGCTGCTTTTAATTCAAATTCACAAGCTGTCTTATATAATGATAGATAATATTTAGTTTTTGACTATAACAACTTGATATTATGGATATTTTTGATGGTTACGCTACGTGGATATTTTTTTAGGTTATCTGATCTTTTACCGCCTCATTTACGAGAAGAAAGAATATCAGCGTGTGTTAACAAGGAGACAGTAACGGGTTGGGTAAACACATTCAAAGCGAAGTAAGTACTACTTCATAGTGTCTGATCTGACATATGTTAGATTGAAATCTAGTATATTTTTATATAATTAATATTTAATTAAAGCTTAAACCCTTTCAAAAGTTCGTATTTATTTTACGGATTTAGCTAATGCTTTAAAATTGTCCACTATAATTTGATAAAGCAGCTGTCGAAAAACTGAATATGACCAATATTTCCTAAAGAGATTTTTTTTCAGGAAAGTAGCCTTGCTTGTAAAAAGGCTTAATGATATGGGCTATTCCTATAGTAATTCTCGTCAACTCTGTGCTGGAGAATACAGATTTGATCGTGTTTGCCCCAGGTAAATTAATTTAAATTGTAATTTACATTTAAATTGGCTTCTAATTGTTTATATATTATTCAAACACGAAATAACACGATATCGTTTTTTAGATTTATAACATTGCGTCCACCAGACAACGTCAGTTTTGGACAATTGGATCTCGTCAAAGAAGGGGTCATCGTTCTCCAGGTATTAAGAAATTAAATGCGCTATGGTAACTACATTGGTAGTCTTATATCCTATTTATTAAGATATGCACAGAGTCTGATCATGCTATACAACGTCAGATACACTTTCGGGAAATTTGTGATTTTGTCGTTTGAATGTTAGGCGTTCCAGTAAGCAATTTATTTACGTTTTTAATGATTGGTTTAAAATTTAACTTGCCTCGTAATTAATTTCTCTATCATTATTATATAGCTTGTTAATTACTTTTAAAAAATATTTTAAGTCTGAATTTAATTAAAAGACATGCTGGATCTAAAATCTGTGTGTATGAGTTCATTGGTTCACAACCGTCTTCTATATAAAATGTTTCCTTCTTTTATTATATGAATAACTAGCGACCCACTCTGGCACGCACAGGTGCAAATATTGATTCTAAATATATTATTTATTTATGACATTACATTAGAAAAACGTCTAAAATTATCAGTATATCTTTACTATATTGTCAATATATTGTATACAAAAACCTTCCTCTCGAATTAATCTTATCTATTTAAAAAAAAACAAATCAAAATCCGTTGCGTAATTCTAAAGATCTAAGCTTTCATAGGAACAGACGGCGGTAAGCGACATTGTTTTATACTACATAGTGATGATTACAATTCGCGTTGTGATAAGGAGCGCGAGTTTTGCGCGGGCGCTTCGACGCTGTGCCGCGCGCTGCGTGCGAACGCGTTGCGAGGCGTCGTTGCGCAGTCGCACGCCTCGTCCCCGCGCTGCTCTGCCTACCTCGCCGCGCAACTACGGGAGCTGGCAGCCGTGCTCAAATCCGAGACTCCCGCGCTTCCGGTTACACCCGAGCTCGGAAAGCTGGTTGTTTTCGGAGCTGGTGATAAGTATGCTCATGTTTCTTTCTAGGATACGCTGCTAAATTTTGATGTAAATGTATTGAATGTAGCTATTAAATACGTCTTAAACATCCAGAAACAAAAACTATCAATATTGACGGATATCTCTTCAGGCCGAGTAGATCTAAACATAGGACCCAAATCGCTCA
Source organism: Vanessa cardui (assembly GCF_905220365.1). Taxonomy (NCBI): domain Eukaryota; kingdom Metazoa; phylum Arthropoda; class Insecta; order Lepidoptera; family Nymphalidae; genus Vanessa; species Vanessa cardui. The sequence continues at coordinate 5,208,481 of NC_061126.1, forward strand.
ATTTTGTTTTAGTAGTTTGTATACTTACTTACAAAAAATAAGTATATACTACCTCATAATAAAAAATTGAGCGAAGGTACCATTTCACCTAGGGCCACCTCTTTGACTACCATTATTAATCAATAGCCTTTGCTGTCATAGAGTTTCAAATATTACCTCGCTTATCCTAAGATACTCACTAAAACAGACAAGATCGACCTTAGGGTCACAACAATCACTTGCGGTTTTTTGATTGTGAGTCGAATAAGATCTTTAAAGTTAATCGTCACTATTTTCTCAAATATTCATATGTTACAGCAAAAAAATTGCAATTGTCGAATAATTAAGTTTATAGGCTCAGCAATAACACCAAGGATTAGCTTATGTTAGTGATTTCTCGAGAAGAAAGCCATTAGAACATTAAATGATTAAGGAGAATTTCTAGGGCCGAAAGCTACGTGTGCGCTCTACGCGAACTGGGCATCGAGGCGTCAGAGCTGCCTCAGTCGAGCGCTCCCGTTTGCGTTCTGAGTGACCCAGTACACGGGGACACGCCTCTCGTCGCCAGCGCCCTGGACGGAGTCGTGGCAGTGCTCGCTACACCTCCTAACTCCTTCTCAGCAGTCACAGACCCTATCGACTTGGTGTGTGGACGAGGAGGAGACTTGGCTATGCTTGAGGTAATAAATATAAATGATGAAGGATTATATTATTATTATGTAGTGTTTGTACCCAGTGGCGTAAATAGGGCGGTGCCACCGGTGCCCAGGCACAGGGTTAGATTCTCGCTAGCGCAAGAATAGACAGACTGGACAGGACTATTGTTATTTCGTTTTGCTCTTGTTAAGATTCCGCTGAGCCCCTAGTACTCGATTCCAATACAAACGTACTTACATGCTAGTATCATTAAAAACATACATCGCGCTCATTTTTTTGGCAGCGCACGAGCGTATTTGTGTTTAGTGTTTTCGTTAATGGGCAACGCATTTGCAGTAGTGAACCTGCGTTAAAGTTTTAGTGAGTGGGACAGTAAAATAGGCAAAGGGTCTGCTTAAATAGGGCGCAGTTATAGAATTTCTCACAGGGCGCAGAAAAGGCTATTTACGGCACTGTTTGTACCGTGAATAGGCTTTGTATAATGGTGTGATGATTTCAATCATTGTCATATCACACACATAAACTTATAACGCCAGGCATGTTATTTTAAGAAACTGAATAATTTATGTAATACAATATTTTTTCATATAACTTCAGCTGGTTAACATCTATTACGGTTGGAATATTTACGAAATCCTTAAAAATATGTTGGTAATTTGTAGTCTATTCGGTACAAAATTTTTAGAAACTGAATAATGTATCCGATACAACATTTTTTCATTAAGTTGGTTAACATCTATTACGGCTACAATTTATATGAAATCCGTAAAAATGTACTAGTAATTTATAGTCTGTTCGGTACTAAAAATATCATAGACCTAGACACAAAATTTATTTATCAAAACTAACAGAAATTACCGCAGTAATGATAGAGACGGTACAGTATTGTTTTTGTGAAACTTTTATTTAGATATTTATAACACAAAATGAATAGTTAGCACAAGGAAATTAAACATTTTTTTTACTTGCTAGAATTATATTTTTAGGTTCTAACAGAATCAGAAATTGATTCTAACGGGAAAGCTCGTGTGCAGTCTATTTTGGAAGAGCAAAAGAAAACTTTGAAAGTTCTTTTATCTAAACCTCAGGTATGTAAAGCATTTAATGACTGAATATTATACTAAATTAATATAATACTAAAAACTTTTGTTAAACAGACAGTATCGTAAATATAGTAAAATATTTAATTTAGAACTTTTAAAAGACCTAATCGGATAGATTCGGCTTGCAGACATAATAAGATTAGAAGACAAATGAAATTTTTTTATGTCTTATGTTTGATATACTTGCTTTTAGATTCAATTAATCCTGTATGAGACTCATTCTGCTTTGGAGGCAGAGAACCAAGCGCAAGTGACGCGCGCCGTGGCCGAGGCCAACCGCCTCGCGCGCGAGAGGCACGCGCTGCTCAAGAAGAAGACAAAGGACCACGTGAGCTTTTGAACTTCATCTAGCTGTAGATGGCCCAGTGGTGAGAACGCGTGCATCTTAACCGATGATTGCGGGTTCAAACCCAGGCAAGCACCGCTGTTTCATGTGCTTAATTTGTCTTTATAATTCATCTCGTGCTCAGCGGTGAAGGAAAACATCGTGAGGAAACCTGCATGTGACAAATTTCATAGAAATTCTGCCACATGTGCATTCCACCAACCCGCATTGGTGGAATATGTTCCAAACCCTCTCCTTAATGGGAGAGGAGGCCTTAGCTCAGCAGTGGGTAATTTACAGGCTGTTACTTTACTTTAGCTGTAGAAAGAGAAGCAAGAAATAATCCTGCTTTTTATATCAATTACCTAACTCTGGATACATATAAGAAGTCTTGATCCTCTAGGATTGTTAATTCTGCAAAATTTTCTCCAGCATCTTTTAGCTGTATATCTTCACATAGGTCAAAGGAAACTGATGAAGTGCTGATCTCCTATAAAAGTAGGTACTACCGATTTTTCCTTACTCCTAAAAATCTTCTCATTCCTAATCGCACTAAGATATTAGGTAAATAAGACGTGCATAAGTACCTACTCAAGACAATACAGGTTTAGCACGAATTCGTCCCCAAAAACACCTGGAGATTGAGGCCATCTATAGAATATTAATAAGAAAGATGAGAAAATTATCGTGTACGTTATTTCCTAACAGACGCCGAAGCATAAGGAAGTTGCAGAAGCAGGTATAACCGATTCATGCACATCTCTGGATCAGACTAATTGTTCGCGCTCTGACATAGACAAAGACGACGCTGACGAAATTCACCCCTCGCACAAGAGGCCGATGTCGTCACCACCTACTACTGCGAGGACGAGGTCAGATAGTGGTGAAACAGTCCTAAAAAAACGAGCGGAAAGCGCTGATATGACATGGCGGCCGGGACATAAATCTAGACCTATCCCTGAAATGCATGTCGCTGAATGCGACCCCTTCCCGCGGGACCCGGACAAAGATAGCCCTGACGTATTTGTAAGTATGGAACAATAATTAATATACAGGTCAAAAAATGTCTTATAAAGTAGTATTTTCGATCACTAATTCTTATATATTTCTAAATGACATATAAATAATTTAATAAATTAATCATTATAGGTATATAAATATTTCTAAATTAATATGATTATGATCACTTAACTATCACACAGGTTTTGAAGTAATTAGTTTTTTTTATTATCGTACTTGAATAATCTAATAATAAAAGATACGGTGAAGAAATAGTTTCATGCAAAAACATAAAACTTTGTTGGTACGTAATAGGTTTAATTTAAATTATGAATATTATGAACGTGTTATTTTTCTGGCAGGTACCCGAATGTGATTTATTTGAAATCTCAAAATTGCCAAATCTTGGCAATGGCTTAGACATCAATTATATTCTGGATCGAGACGGGTGTTACTTGGGCCTCATTCAAAGAAAGGTATTTCTTACAGAAATTTTTACATTTAAATACTCCTTGTATACTAAAAATATTTCTCAAAGGCATACATTGCATTTATAGACTTAATGGTAAACGAGTTTTAGGGGTTGTCAGGTTTTAGGCAAGGAATAGTAGGTACTAATACCAAACTTCTCTACAAAATTATTCCATAGTTTGACCGTTAAAGAGTAACAGATAGACAGTCGATTTACTTTCGCATTTAGATATAATATTAGTACGAATGACCAACTTAAAGAATAGGCACTTTAAATGTACCTAATTTACATTAATACCGACTTATTCAACAACTTTCAAAGATACTGAGACTGTTTTGTAAAGCTGTTCCTTCTCACCTTTCTCACCGGAACACTATGAAATGTCGAAGTCTGTTGACAAAAGTGTATCTGACTGATACTTCGGCATTGAGTAGCGCCGGTTGTGCGCGCTCGAGCGCGACGGTACGATATAAAGTTGTCAGGCGTCGCTCAGGAGATCACCCGTCTGGACGCCAAGTACATGATCCTGGTGGCGGAGGAGCGCGGCCTTTTCGGCGGCGCGCCCGCGCAGCGCCGCAAGCGCGCCGAGCCGCCGCCCGCCGCGCCGCGCGCGCGCCGCCGCAAGCCCAACGCCTTCGAGGTACCGTGCCCGCCAGGCAGCAATCTGGCCGGATACAACTAGCTAGTCGCCTGCGTTTTAGGGATCATCTTCTTTGAGGTTCAAGATTCATCGAAAACAAAAGACAAATTTTATCTAATTCGGTTCAGGGGTTTAGTTGTTTATATAGCGTAACAACGTAGATAGATTTACTTCCCCAACAATCTATACTCAATTCCTAATCTATATTTGAAGTTTATTTAGTTGTTAGCAGAAATTTGTGATCATAGACTGGATATGAACTATTGGTAAATTTATGACCTATAAGCTTTTTTTGTGAAAACATGTAAATGTGAGTCGCTACTGTAATTTAGAACAGCGTGGTGGAATATATTCCAAACCCTCTCCTTAATGGAAGAGGAGGTCTTATCCCAGCGGTGGGAAATTTATAGTAGTAAAGTAAAGTAAAGTAACAGCCTGTAAATTTCCCACTGCTGAGATAAGGCCTCCTCTTCCATTAAGGAGAGAGATTGGAACATATTCCACCACGCTGTTCCAATGCGGGTTGGTGGAATGCACATGTGACAGAATTTCGATAAAATTAGACACATGCAGGTTTCCTCACGATGTTTTCCTTCACCGCCGAGCACGAGATGAATTATAAACACAATTAAGCACATATATATAGTGGTGCTAGCCTGGGTTTGAACCCGCAATCATCGGTTAAGATGCACGCGTTCTAACCACTGGGCCATCTCAGCTACAGTCTGTTACTTTATTGTAATTTGCAATACGTGTACACGAAGGTGGAGCGCGTCGCAGCGCCGACGTACGCGTCGATGTCGCGCTCGTCGCGCCGCAGCTCGGCGCCCGCCTGCCTGCCCGAGGGCGGCGCGGCGGGCGCGGAGCCGGTCCGCGTGTGCTCGCGCCACGCGCGCCGCCACGCCGCCGCAGCCGCCTTCTCGGCCGCCGCATGCACGTGCGATGCCAAACACCGGTCAATAACATTATAATTGTTAAGTTACTATTTACTATCAACTACAATAAATATTTATACTCGAATATTTATGAACAGCAATTAACATACCATAGAACGGTATTGACGGTATACTATGAAACAGAAGACAATATTTCAGAGACGATAATAATTATATAGGTAAATATGTCGAATTAGGGCTGCAGCTTATAGTGGTCCAAATTTTTTACACATGAACATGATCATGACACCATCCGTGAAAACTTAGAAAACAATTTTGGACCACTTTTGGACTGCAGCCTTAATTCGACATATTTACCATTATATAATGTCACAATTTCCTATATTGGTCATAAATATTCACTGTTCAATGACAAGTCTTTACACAATCACTTTAGTTCTACTTATTTCAGATATACTAATATATTACTTGAACTTGGCTGACACGCTATGTGTCTAGATAAGATTCATTTGAACACAAAATCATATCATATTAACGTAAATGCTTAATAAGCAACGTTTACTATTAAGTAAACGTTGACTGCCTCGTTGGTCTAGTAGCTAGCTAGAAAAAAATCTCAAAGTAGCCCAGAATCTGGAAGTTGGAAGAGTGTACATTTCCGTACCTTGGAAAATACGTAAAACCGTTGGTCGTGCGACTTTTTCCGGCTCCATCAAATTATGAGCGCAACTGTCTTTGCGCATTCATTTGTGGCCTAAAATATCTTCTGCCAAGTTTGCTGATTTCTCCTGAGTGGTGATTTTATTGGTGAACCTTAAACACCATTTGAAGATAATAATAGTACACATCTATAAAAATTTACAGAAACATAATCAAAGGTCGGCGGGTGTCAGTAGCAGTGACGTCACCGCGCAATGCACCGCCCGCCATGGCGTGCCGCCGCCCCTTCCCGCTGACGGTGCACGACTTGCGCCTGCGCCGCGAATACAGCGGAATATATCGATTGAAATTTGAATAAATGTTACAAGCACGGTTACAGTCTAGAACCATCTATAAGGGATGACTTATAAAATATTTATTCGTATATAAGTCGGACAATAATGAAATGTTTAGAACTTGTAACTCATGAGTAATCTTATACGCAGTTTCGACGATAGTGTATTATTCGGCAAATTTCATGTAATTCACTGGAGAGAGAAGTAATTAAACGATTGCAAAATACGCTCAAATGGGACGTTTTTATTAATATAATGTATTGTATTATTTAAAAAATAGGAGTATGATTTATGGTTTACAATAAAAAAATTAACATGAAAAAAATATGTTTAATTACAAAATCAAACAATAATATCTGTATAAATAAAACAAACTTTATTCATTAATGATACAGATCTGCCAAAAAGTGGCATTACAACAATAGGCATTTACTGCTTTGTTCATGGCTCAAGCGGAAGTTTAAAGTAAACCGAAGCCTTTGGAGTAACTAATCGCTTTCATCAGTCTGTCCTGTAATTTCTCTTTGCTGTCGTACTCTGGTAGCAGCAGGACGTTGAAACAGGTGTGGGCCGCCGGTAGCCGGTCGCAGTCCGGGCCGTTTCTGGCTATAACTAGTTTCAAGTGGCTGAGGCCGCCCACAGGCACCCTGTCCGAGCCCGTGGTGAACTGCAGCAGCTTCCGCTTGTCTTCTAATGACAGACTGTGGACGATGCTCCAGAAATCCTTTATGGTCTGTGAATCGGGCGTGTAACCACCGTCGTATTCTGTCGATTTTTCTAGTTCATTGAAATCGAAATTCTGAAATAAAACCAAAATATTAAATCAAATTTGAGTATAAATAAAGGTGATAATAGCGAATGCAAATTAGATAAATAGCTAAACTCAGTTACGTTAAAGTAAGTAATTAGTTGTGAACTAGAACTTTTAAATAAATATGTGACAAAACCACATACATTACTCTGATCCCAATGTAAGTAGCTAAAGCATTTGTTTTATGGAAAATCAGAAGTAACGACGGTACCAGAAACACCCAAACCCAAGACAATATAGAAAACAAATGATAATCTACATCGACTCAGCCGGGAATCGAACCCAGGACCTCGGAGTGGCGTACCCATGAAAACCGGTGTACACACCACTCGACCACGGTAGTCGTCAAACTTTAATAAAAAATAAATCTACTGCATAGATTTGAATAAAATTCTTCATTATCACGCAGGTTATACCACAGAGTACATTTAACTTAAAAAAAAATTTCAATATTTATGACAAACGATCAGAAGGACCAACTGATAATTTTATGTGCCAGTAATTACATTGGCACATGACCATGTTACTCAATGGGTTTGATAGGTATAGTACGACACAAATTAGATGTAGCATCGGAAAATGCAATGGAATGAAAATAAAACCGATTACTGCCGATTTACACAACCAATAGAAATAGCTCCCTGTCGCGCCATTCGACGCTATTCGTCGCTATAGATTTACGCGTCAGAGAAAGCAAGTGAATGTAAACCGACGCGTCAAATTGACGAATATATTAGGTCATGTGATATTACAAGTTATTACGTTTGTGCAAAGATCATATTCGCCTGAGAAATAAATATTGATAATTTGGGATAGCGTACTCAATTCGGATGTGATCGGTTTTACGAATTTTGCCGATGCTACATCTAAGTTGTGTCGTGCTATACTCAATTCGGATGTGATCGGTTTTACGAATTTTGCCGATGCTACATCTAAGTTGTGTCGTACTATACTCAATTCGGATGTGATCGGTTTTACGAATTTTGCCGATGCTACATCTAAGTTGTGTCGTGCTATACTCAATTCGGATGTGATCGGTTTTACGAATTTTGCCGATGCTACATCTAAGTTGTGTCGTACTATACTCAATTCGGATGTGATCGGTTTTACGAATTTTGCCGATGCTACATCTAAGTTGTGTCGTACTATACTCAATTCGGATGTGATCGGTTTTACGAATTTTGCCGATGCTACATCTAAGTTGTGTCGTACTATAAATGGTTTGGCACCTTGCTGCCGCACACCAGCATCTCGACCTCCTCCGGCCGGAACAGCGTGCCGAGCTGGCTCTCGTCCGTCACCATGGCGAAGCCCCGTCTGAACGCCTTGAACTGTGTCTCCACTGACTTGTTCAGTAGAAAATCTGCGTATAGTTCTACGAATTCCTAAAAATATTTTTTAATTATAATATATATAGGTAATATCGATATGCTTTAAAATATATACTATAATATGTATTTATGAAAAATAATTTGCAATGCATTTGAAATGGATGAAATTGTGTAGCAAATTCCACCAACACGCATTGGAACAGCGTGGTGAAATATGTTCCAAACCTTCTCCTCAAAGGGAGAGGAGGCCTTTAGCCCGGCAGTGGGAATTTACAGGCTGTTGTTGTTGTTGTTGTGTAGCAAAAGAAATGGCTTATTGATAAAATATTACAACATTTTCACTCAACCAGGAATGTTAAGAAATATCATTTTAATTTTACAGTTGTATTATATATAGCTAATAATATAGCTCGCACTAGAACTCACCTGTTTATTTTCCTGCGTAACAAATATATCATCGCCATTCTCTTTCAGATCATGAAATATATTACTGCCGAATACATCTGTATAGCATATCCTAAATGTCTGATAGTACACTTCTTCTAAATCACTACCCGTGTAATTTAACATGTCTTTTAAGCCATTATATAAGGTCTGAAACAGAATAACACACAAACATAAAAATACCAGAAATGCCTCTGCTATTTTCCATTCAAAGAATGTACCAACTTGGTAGAAAATTAAACTACAAGAATATGGAAGGTATATTACCGAATTCCAGTCAGCCAAGTCTTCGAAGGATCCCTTTCTTCCCATTAATTTTCTGTACACGACCATGGGGAAATTAACAGCTAATATAATGTTGTTATATATTGCGAGTCCTAATACTATTCCGATTAGTGTGAACTGAGCCTCTGTTTCAAATGACGTGGGGTTAAACCTGGAATAGAATTAAATAGATAACATAACTATGCAGACTGTCAAGTATAAGTTGGCGTTCCTGTGGCAGCACATGCTACACCCTTTGTTTTGCCACTTTTTGGTTTATTTCACTAATATCTCCCTAGAAAATAATGCTCTACGTCTCATTTTTAATAGATTTTGGGTAAGTTTTCTTAATAAGGGTAAATAAAACAAATAAGATATTAAATGAAGAAAAAAAATTAGTACATGTTTTTGCCACACGCCAACTTACACTTGACGCGCTATAGCATGTGATAAGAATTTAGAAAACAATGTATTAAACTATTATTGTAACGATGTGTCAAATTTTAACATTGAAATTGATAATATTATCTTTTATATATGTACCGATATTCATTTCTTTCCAGGCCTTTGACTCTAATTATTGGAATATTACAATTAAGTTAATACCAGTTCAGAAAAGATAACTACTTCAGAAAAAAATCAATAGATAATAGTTAGAGAAATTGAGGAGGTTGGTGTCAAATAGCCAGGTATAGTAAGACACAAATTAGATGTAGCATCGGAAAATGCGATGGAATGAAAATAAAACCGATTACTGCCTATTTACACAACCAATAGAAATAGCTCCCTATCGCGCCATTCGACGCTATTCGTCGCTATAGATTCGCGCGTCAGACAAAGCAAGTGCAAGTAAATCAACGCGTCAAATTGACGGATATATTAGGTCATATGATATTACAAGTTATTACGTTTGTGTAAAGATCATATTCGCATGAGAAATAAATTTTGATAATTTGGGATAGCGTACTTAATTCGGATGTGATCGGTTTTACGAATTTTGCCGATGCGATATCCAAGTTGTGTCGTACTATACATTGTTCCTATATTCATTTCTTTTCAGACCTTTGACTTTAATTATTGGAATATTACAATTAAGTTAATACCAGTTCAGAAAAGATAACTACTTCAGAAAAAAAATCAATAGATAATAGTTCAGGAGAAGTTGGTGTGTGAGCTGAGATGGCCCAGTGGTTAGAACGCGTGCATCTTAACCGATGATTGCGGGTTCAAACCCAGGCAAGCACCACTATATATATATGTGCTTAATTGTGTTTATAATACATCTCGTGCTCGGCGGTGAAGGAAAACATCGTGAGGAAACCTGCATGTGTCTAATGTCATCGAAATTCTGCCACATGTGCATTCCACCAACCCGCATTGGAACAGCGTGGTGGAATATGTTCCAAACCCTCTCCTTAATGGGAGAGGAGGCCTTATCTCAGCAGTGGGAAATTTACAGGCTGTTACTTTACTTTACTGGTGTCAAATAGCCAAGTACTTGTTCAAGCTCTCACCAGACGGTCTGCGAGTCAGCCCTGTGCGTGAACATGCCGTAGTCCGCGTTGAAGATCTGTTCCACGACGAGCTGGAAGAACTCCTTGCTGACGCCGCCCTCGTCCACACCCTGCTCGCCCTCGAACTCCACCACAAGCTGCTTTTTCAAGTCCAGCGCTCGCTCCATCGCTATCATCTCGAGCTGACGAATATGATATCATTTACAGTTGCATAGATATATATATATATATATATATATATATATATATATATATATATATATATATATATATATATATATATATATATATATATAGTAGTAGCAGTAGTAGTAGTAGTAGTAGTAGCCTCTATCTTTCCCCGTGATTTAAACTATCTATCTATATATATATATATATATATATATAGTTTATATATATATATATATATACATAGATAGATAGTTTAAATGATGGGGAAAGATAGAGGCTACTTTTTTTATTACAACTCTAGGTTGCGGTTTGTCTGCTATTCGCTGGGTGCGCGATGACAGCGCCAACTAGCGGTTGCAAATACGGTGGCCTCCGAAATGTCAAATGCCCGGCTGTCATTACGACGAGTTATTTACAAACGAACAATTTTATTTAAATATTGTAATTTAGATTTATTCCAATAAATATTCTAAATCTATATAAGGTAAGGCTTTTTTATTTTTCGTCTAAAATGGCACAATCAATAGATTTCGCTTAGTACATTACGGATCATTCATGGCTGTCGTCATGAGAAGTAAGTAAAGAAATAAGCAAATTTCATCGTTTAACGCATTTCATGTAAATAGCAGACGATTATTTATGAGTGCTTGTGCTTACAATAATCCATCCCTTTATGTATTTTCAGTTAAACATGACCAAATTAATCATAAAAACTGGATTCCGACCAATCACATACGACATCAATTTCCAACCACAAACAACATTGAAAGGGAAACAATTAGTTTTTAGTGAAAGAAATTAAATACTCATGTTTATTTACTAAAAACGTAAATCTCGCTAGTAAAAAGTGACAGCGTCCGCCACAGAAAGTTCCTTTTCTGGCCATGACGCGCGCTGCGATCGTTTCGTAGTTCCCCCACCTTATACTTCGCACCCAGCGAATACGTAATGTTTTGTAAATAAATAAATAGATAAGAGACAACATCACATACATTACTCTGATCCCAATGTAAGAAGCTGAAGCACTTGTGTTATGGAAATCAGAAGTAACGACGGTACCACAAACACCCAGATCCAAGACAACATAGAAAACTAATGGTAATCTACATCGACTCGGCCGAGAATCGAACCCGGGACCACAGAGTGGCTTACCCATGAAAACCGGTGTACATACCACTCGACCATGGAGGTCGTCAGAATAGGCTATTTGACTGGTTTTTAAAATATATTTTATACTATTTAGTAGAAGTTAAGGAACCCAGTAAAAGTTGTGTTTTTTATTTCTAGTACATATTTGCCGAAAAATATCAAATTAAAATTTCTGTATTTAAATAGCGCGCAAAAACGCTACTTCGACAATATGGCGCTACATTTTTGTCGGTGACATCACTTTCCTGTATTTTTATCTGTGGTACATATAGGAGAAAAGCAAAGTTTACAAGAAAGTGACTTCATCATAAGCCCGGCCAATCAGGAGCGTTTTGTGTCACGTGACAAACGTTTGAAAAAATACAATTCTATTTATGGATTTTTGAATAAATTAAGTATTATTTTCAACTTTCGTTAGTAAATAACCATTTTTAAACTCTTAATATATACTGATTACAATAATTCACAAATTATTTTTCGCATTGTCAAATATAAATTCGCAATAGAATGTAGTGCGGGTGTATAGTGTGTAGCGGGCGTGTGTGTGGCGTACCTCGACGAGCGCGTCGTCGATGAGGTGCGAAGGATTGCGAATGTAGTGCGGGTGTATAGTGTGTAGCGGGCGTGTGTGTGGCGTACCTCGACGAGCGCGTCGTCGATGAGGTGCGAAGGATTGCGAATGTAGTGCGGGTGTATAGTGTGTAGCGGGCGTGTGTGTGGCGTACCTCGACGAGCGCGTCGTCGATGAGGTGCGAAGGATTGCGAATGTAGTGCGGGTGTATAGTGTGTAGCGGGCGTGTGTGTGGCGTACCTCGACGAGCGCGTCGTCGATGAGGTGCGAAGGATTGCGAATGTAGTGCGGGTGTATAGTGTGTAGCGGGCGTGTGTGTGGCGTACCTCGACGAGCGCGTCGTCGATGAGGTGCGAAGGATTGCGAATGTAGTGCGGGTGTATAGTGTGTAGCGGGCGTGTGTGTGGCGTACCTCGACGAGCGCGTCGTCGATGAGGTGCGAAGGATTGCGAATGTAGTGCGGGTGTATAGTGTGTAGCGGGCGTGTGTGTGGCGTACCTCGACGAGCGCGTCGTCGATGAGGTGCGAAGGATTGCGAATGTAGTGCGGGTGTATAGTGTGTAGCGGGCGTGTGTGTGGCGTACCTCGACGAGCGCGTCGTCGATGAGGTGCGAAGGATTGCGAATGTAGTGCGGGTGTATAGTGTGTAGCGGGCGTGTGTGTGGCGTACCTCGACGAGCGCGTCGTCGATGAGGTGCGAGCGGCGCACCTTGAGGCGCAGGAAGGGCATGGGCGGCGCGGCGCCCACGACGGCGTGCAGCAGCGACACGCGCCGCTCCGAGAACATGCGGATGCGGTTCTCGTAGTACAGGCCGAGCGACTTCGTGGCCGCCGTCAGCACGAACGGGTACTTCAGGAACGAGAACTTGCGCCCTGCGGACACGCCTCATGTCACACCCTGCGACCACTGCTGGGCGCCCTCTCCCTTGCAGGAGAAGGTTTCGAGCTTATTCTGTCACTCAAGGTCAGCTCCAACTCGGGTTGGTACGTTATATCACACCCTACGACCACTGCTGGACGCCCTCTCCCTTGCAGGAGAATGCTAGCTAAAGCTCCAACTCGGGTTGGTGGACTTAAATGTGGCAGAGTTCATTTAAATAGGCTATTTGACTGGTTTTTAAAATCCATTTTATATTATTTAGTAGAGGTTAAGGAACTCAGTAAAAGTTGATTTTTTTTATTTCTAGTACATATTTGCCGAAAAATATCATATTAAAAATTCCATTTTTTAATAGCGCGCGAAAACGCTATTTTGACAATATGGCGCTGCAATGGGGTTGGTGACGTCACTTGGCTGTATTTTAATCTGTGGTACATATAGTAGAAAAGCAAGGTTTACAAGAAAATGACTTCATCATAAGCCCGGCCAATCAGGAGCGTTTTGTGTCACGTGACAAACGTTTGATAAAATGCATTTTTATTTATTGATTTTTGAATAAATTAATTATTACATTCAACTTTCGTTAGCAAATAACCATTTTTAAACTCATAATATACACTGATTACAATAATTCACAATTTATTTTTCGCATTGTCAAATAGCCTATTATATAGATTTCCTCTCGATGCTATCATTCTCTCGAGGACGAGAAAAATTATTAACACCAATTCAATAAACTTATAAATACACTTAAAAAAATAAAAACTAATAAAAAGTCATATAATGTCAGTCCTTAATTAGAAAACCGATTGATTATGATATTAAACTTACCATTTGCTACTTCAGTTTTACAATTAGCTAAATCTATATCCATTTCTATAGTATCACTAAGAGGTTCATTATAAAAATCCTCAAATGGCAAATAAGGTTTCCTAACGTCTAAAACATTTACATCTAATTCGATAGCTGAAAAAAAAAAATACATTCATTAGTAACCAGTATATTTGTTTAAAATCATTTATAGATAAAGAATTATTATCAGACTATGAAAGAGCTATGGGGATTTTTTGTTAAGAACATGTCATACCATTGAGTTATAAGAGTAAGGCAATAAAGGAAATTATTCCGGGAACATGATAATCATTGCTTACCTAAAGGATCTTCTTGCTGTAACTCTTTAAAGCTCTTGATTGATGACAAAGGATATAAGTGGTCTAAAGCATCACCTAGGGGATCTAACTGATTGACTATTACAACTGGCTCCTCTCGTAGGGAGCTTGGTTCCATCACACCAGCTAACATATTGGCATAGTACACTATCTGAAATTTTAATTTTTTTTATAATAAATAAAATATCATTTTATCATTATTATATTTATAATAGAGCATGGATGTGGATGGATATAGAGATAGAGGACGATCAAGAAAACGATGGATGGATTGTGTGAAAGAAGATATGGTTAGACAGAATGTTACTTGTGAGATGACGTCTGACAGAGAAGTATGGAAGGAGAAGACATGCTGCACCGATCCCAAATAACATTAGGATAAGGGCAGGATATGATGATGACGATGATGATGATGATTTATAACAAATGTATAAATATTTTTTACATACATAATTAATTATGGTTTTAAGACAGATTAACATTTACATTGATTTCTTGTTTTCATGTGATTCGAAAGAAGTGAAAGCATTGTATAACTGCAAAATGTTATGAGTCATCAATTGTCACTTGCATCATATCATATCAACAACAACAACAACAGCCTGTAAATTCCCACTGCTGGGCTAAAGGCCTCCTCCAGGAGGAGAAGGTTTTTGGAACATATTCCACGCTGTTCCAATGCGGGTTGGTGGAATGCACATGTGGCAGAATTTCTATTAAATTTGTGACATGCAGGTTTCCTCACGATGTTTCCCTTCACCGCTGAGCACGAGATGAATTATAAAGACAAATTAAGCACATGAAACAGCGGTGCTTGCCTGGGTTTGAACCCGCTATCATCGGTTAAGATCATCATCATCATCACCATCTCAACTACCATATCATATCATAAAGAGTAAAGTCATAAAAACTACCTTCATAAGTTTCGTGGCCATAGTCACACTATCGTCATCTTGAACTTGGAAGGTTCTAGAATAGTTTGTCGATATAACTCTGAGTGTGATGAGTTGTTGGATCGTATCTAGTATGTGTCGGAGGCTCTCTTTGCAGTGCTGACCCCACAGGCGCGCTAGTTTAGCTTGAGCTGAAAATTCACCAAAATGTTCATTGTATCCTAAATTATTTACATTCAATATACAAAATATCTAGCATATAAATGATGACCAATGATTTAATTTAAAAAAAGGACATTGATTATATATTATCTAGACAAATAATAGTAATTATAGTTCATGTGTAACATTTTCTACATATGATTTTGTTTTCTTTTTAATACTTGATCTTAAAAAAAATTTGACTAATTTTAATGGAATAGGATTAATTGTAGGAAAAACTGTCATTACAATTATTGATTGGCATGGCTTGAATGAATCAACAATGGCTACTTTATTTTTTTTTTCTTTTACACAGAATCTTATTCAGGTATTAAATACCTTTGACAGACAAATGCTGAGCGGCATGGCACATTGCTGGCAATGCAATCTCCAAGTAATCACTGCAGCCAAGGTCTGGCACCTCGAAGGCTATGATGAAACAGTAGACTATATCATCCATACTCAAATTCTTTGTTATCCGTAGATCTATTTCTATATTCTCTGCCAGTGTTGTGAGCGCTATCACAAATGCTGAACTATAGTATTCCGATGGCACCTATTTATTTAAAATGTTATATAATACTATTGGATATAATTATTATTAAAAATAAGTTAAATCATCAAACAGGAACCCTCTCAGAAAGTATCAAACACCAAGTACCATATAAATTAAAAACACAAATATGTACAAGAAAAGTAATCAATTCTTTCCACTGGTCTGTCAAACAAACACCTAGTTTACCGAGTATAATAAAACAGCTTAATTTGCTGGGACAAATGAATATGCTTTATATAGTATGTAATGTTAAATATATGTAACTTATAGTCAGCAATATCATTGAATAATTTTGCTCATTTACAAACACTGAAACTTTGAAACTTGTTATAAACTTAAATAACATATGAATTATGTATGGCGAGTAGTACTACTGGGACTTACTTTGGTAAGGTACTGCAAGGCTCTCTGACAAGAAGCTACATCTAAGCCCGGTCCCATAACACTGTCCACATCTTTATCTGGATCACTTGAAGAACACATTGCCTCTGATTCTTTATCTAAAACATATATTACAATATAAATATATATTTGTTTCCAAATATGACTAACATATGTTTTTTGGAGATGGTAATCATAGATTAAACACTTATAATAATCATTATACACAAATAAAGAAAAATAATATTTTTTTCTTCTAGAACATAAAATAGTAAGATCTTATAAAATAGTGTTATAGTAATAATATATTTACCTGACTTTTTCTCTCTTTTATTGCCATCGTCCCTTTCAATTATTTTTCTTTGAAAACATTTTGATAGTATCGTGGGCTGTGTGAACGCTTCACCTAGAGCTCTAATTAAGGGCTCCGGATTTTTCGTTTGTAGACATTCATCACATAATTCATATATACGTTCTTCAGTTAACATGGAACCGTCTAGAAGCAATGACAGAAGCAATTTGTCTAATGCCTGAATCAGCAACTGCTTTTTTAAAGCAAACTTAGCCTCAGTTACACTAGACATGTTTATCATTAAAACTTTCTATTTGCAATGAACAAATTAAATGAATTGTACAATTATTTTGTTGTATAATTAATTAATTACCACTAAAACATTAACTAATAATTCATTAGAATGAATAGTGTTTATATGTAATTAAGGTTTTTAAGTTTAATAGCAGTTATCAGCAGTTAGTAATTTAGTAGCAGAGGGCTGTTTCATCTCAATTATATTCACATAACAATAGTGGTAACCATTATAACTAATCCATCTAATTATGTATACTATATTAATTTTAAATTTCTGTCATTCTTAAGATTCATGACAAGTATTAAGTAAAAACTAATAAAAATTAAAGAAAAAGCAAGATTACGAGATTGAAGAGTTAAGTTTCCTTTCTGAAACAGGATATGAATGCTGTGAACTGTTGACAATAAAATTAATTTAACTTACTATCATAAATTACATTTTCTTTTTCTTCATGTGATAAATTATGACTAGTTTCAGGTTTATCTTTCTTGTTGTCTGCCGGTGATACACTGCATGATGCCGAATCTGATTGTTTGCTCTCTACACTTGATTTGCCTTTTACATTAGAATTTGTACAAGTTGCACTGAAATATTTATTTAATGCATTACTTTTGTTCTTGTCCACAATATAAAATTATATTAAATCTAAAACTAACTACAAATATTATGATTAAGTATATAAAATAAATTTATTCAAAGATAAATAAAAGTCAACTTTTTATTTATAATGATTATGGGTTATAATTATGAGGTATTAAATTTACCTAGCACTGGAATCACAAGTACTTGCTTCAGTCCTTGGAACTTTGTTAGGTAAGGTGTCACACAGGCGAGCCTCTTTATAGAATAGTTTGATTGCCTCTGCTGCTGCTTCATTTGGTGTCAAATTTCTTGCCTAATTGAATAGAGATAAGTGAAAACTTTTACAGACATAAGCTTAACATTTATGAAACCTTAAATAAGAACTAAAAGTAAATAAATTTTCCGCAACCTCTGCTGTTAAAAAAATGTACAGATTATTCCTCTGTAACTTGCATCATTATCCTCATAATGTTTTTCTTCACCATCAAGTAGTATATACATTTATATATATTATAAAAACATGATAAGTATAGCACTTGAAAACTTAGTAGTGATGATTATGGTTTCAAAATCTGAATCTTCCATCAGTTGAATCCACTATACCTTCTAGGCCCAGTTGCATATTATCTATCAGTTTTCCTTTATAATAATGATAATCTATTATGTTATACTGTTATATTGTTCTTCTTTATTTTTTATATTGCTCTATATAATTAAAAAAAATTATATGCCATGATTTTTTTATATTAAATTAAGTCACTAATTAAATTAGCTTTTCTCATCACTATGACAACTTTGTAGGTCTAAGAACACTACCTCTCCACTTGAAGCACAATATTTGTTGTCACAATTGGGATTGCCGCAGCCATCCAACAGCTGATAAAAATATCTTTCAATTAATTGTCTCGCAGCTGCTCGTTTCATAATGTGTGGATTGTTTGAGCCTGATCCGGCGCATAAACCTACTGGTGGTTGATTCTTGGAATTACTTGGGGTTGAACTGTTGTTTGACGATGACGCTTCGCTCCCCCTGAAAAACATTAATATAAGCCAAGGTCCAAGATAGCAATATAAATCGTTGTCAACAAAGATCAAATTTGGCAAGTAATGCATAACCTCGAATCATTACTTGTATCAATTACGCATAAATTCAAAAAATAATCATTACTCATGAGAACACGGAGATATAAATAAAAAAAATTAACAAAAACGAAAATTTTACTATTTCTTAATTATGAAAATAAAAAAATGGCAAATTTATTTACCTTGAAGCTTCGTCAGTTTCACTTTTCGAGTTCATAGAAATAAATGATTATGTATTCTTATTAACTTCTAACCGTCTAATATTTTTAATGCAAAATCACCGGACACAACATTAGTTATTTGCTCAAATTCCGTGGCAATGTTTTTACAAAACAAATTGAGCAGGTACACAAAAAAATACCACCGATTGTTCTCATCCTACAATCTGTCAATCTACCATTTTGAATTTGCATGAAGTTGTACGCATCAGAAAAATATTTAAAGAAACTTTTTATATAAAAAAATAATTATAGACAATTCAAAACATCAGACATGTAAAATAAATAAAATATTTATAAAGGTTTTGTAATTCGTCGTTAATACTAAATTATTTCCATCGTACGTTTTTGTACCAAATTTCTTTATATTAAAATTTAAGTCTGCGTTAAATGGAACAATAATTTTATTTTTACAATTATTTTTTCATTAAAAATAAATTCGTGATGGATACTTTTAAATATATAAAGAAATATATATGTATAAAGCTATTCTTTCGTTATTTAAATAATACCATAACTTTCACAAAACACAAATGCTCTACCTTAAAATGACAAAATAACTGTCAAAATGTAACTGCCAATGGCAATAAAATAAAAGTAAATTGTCAAATGAAATGTCACTTTTTGTTTGCAATTGCTTTTTGCACAAAATTAGGCAAAAAATATAGTAATATTTAAAGTTGTAATTTACATCGTCAATAACATTCCATACTTTGTGTTTTTATACGTGTATTTTTGATCGACATTCTTAAAGGTGTTTGATTTTGAATCATTTGTATACGTTTCACAACCTAGACTTATTTTAAAGCTTTACTAGAACAGTAAGTAACATCTCATTCTAAAACAATGACGGAGTTATTACCTCTTGAAGAATCTGAACAAGATCGAATGAAGTCAATTCTCAGCGGTTTCCAAATGTATCCTTTTTACTTTGTTAGAGAATGTTATTTTTAAATAATATTAATATAGTTTATTTTTCTAAAGGAATCCATATGGTGCTATGATGATGCCTATTAAATTTTATCGAATTGTGTTTTGTCAAATCTCTTTTCTTATTCTCTCTTATCTCTAATCTTATTTTTGTATCTATTGACATTATTTCTGTTAAAAGCTTGTATAAGAAACTAATACTGCCCTCAATAATATAAGAAGATGAACTTTGACTAACAACTTTTAATATGTAGCAATAGTTCTAATTATTAACCAATGTTTTCTTAACAATATACTAAACAGAAATTATATGAACCTACGAGATGTGGACACAGGTGAGTTATTTCATGAAATTTATTGGTAGTATAAAAATGAAAAGAGAAATTGAAGAATATTTCCTATACTTTGAGCCTCATTGACAAACTTTTATATAATCTAATAGATTAGGTGTGAATAACTATAATATTATTATATTATGAATTCAAAAAATATTTTGTGACATTATAGGTAAAGTAATCTGGCAGCACAATGAAGACATGTCAAATCCCGACGTGGAGCATGAGGCGCGAGTACCCAAACGCATACTCAAGTCTAGAGTAGTTTCTCGCGAGATGAACTTCAGCTCCGTAGAATCCATGGATAAATTCCGACTAGAACAGGTGAGAAATCTTATCATGCTTGCATTTTTAAAGGCCGGCAACGCACCTGCAAGCCCCCTGGTGTTGCAGATGTCCAAGGTGGTGGTCACTTTCCATCAGGTGAGCCTCCTGCTCGTTTGCCACCTATCTCATAAAAAAAAATGTAATCTGAAGTACCTGTTGTATACCATTTACCCAAATGTGGTGATGTATTAAAGATTGCCTGATTGTATGTATTTTGCTGTTTATGGACAGATTCTTCACAAATTTTTAAGGTCTTGAAAAGTTGGCATAATTCAATCACAATTTATCTCAAAATATAGAAGAATTGTTGGCTATGTTTGCTTTATATTATTTATATTGTATCAAAAACAGTATTCACATGTACAGTCATTTACAAATAACAATGATTTTATTTTTGATGTTTCAGAAAGTACTATTCAAAGGTAGATGTCTAGAGGAATGGTTCTTCGAGTTTGGATATGTTATTCCTAATTCCACCAACACCTGGCAATCTATCATAGAATCGGCTCCAGAGTCTCAGATGATGCCTGCTAATGTACTTAAGTGAGTATCAAGTTTTTAATTTCAGACTTATAGATATGGACAAAACTGTTTTTAAGTATTCTAAAACAGTAAGATTGTAAATGGCCCACTAAATTCTTATTGCCCACATTTTTCCTGAAAATAACAAAACAATAGACAATGCTAATTTACTGCGAGAAATACAAACTTGGTTGCCTGATTTCTGTCATGTACAGTGGAAATGGATTTAATGTAACCACAAATATATTTCGTTGATTTTTGACAGCTGAATTTTTTTATATACAAAGTTTGGTGTAAAAATATAAATTAATTTTTTTTTATGTTATGTGAGGTTTAGGAGTAGAAATGAAAATGTTTGAGACAATGAATTTCATTGAAGATTGTTGGCTGAAACCTAGACAGGTTCTAAAGTGTTGTCAAATTTATAGAAAACCCATTTTGAGTAAACACATGTCTGATAGAATTTTGCCAAATTTGTAGTTATGAAGATACTATACTACAGTGGAGCAGGAATAAACTCATTACCTAGAATGAGAGAATTAATCCATAGTTATACAGCTGTTAAATTTTTGACGGTGATTAGTTAGAATCAGATCCTAATATTGTAATCTTTGGTTCGAGTTCCATGTTAGGTCAATAAAAATAATTTTTTGGTGGTAGGTTTATCTGTTACAATATTTCCAAGAGAAGCCCACAGTCCATACCTGACACATTGAATATATTACCGAGTCGTTATGACTTGTTCCCTTTATGTATTCACTAGCTATGTCGGAGCCCTTGTACGCGTTTGTGTTTAAAAATATATATTGCAGCCTAAGTTACATCCTATTTTATCAGCTATATGCCGGTAAAGGCCCTCGTCAAAATCGGCCAGAGATTAGCCGGAACAAACAGACAGACAGACAAAATTTGTAAATAATGTTATTTTGGTATAAGTGCCGTGTAAAGCAAAAAAAAGGGCTATTTTAATATTACAAACAGACACTCCCATTTTTTTATATGTATAGATAATTGGCAAACATTTGTTTTCAGTGGGAATGTCGTGATTGAAACGAAGTTCTTCGATGGAGATATTCTCATAACAACGTCTCGTGTGCGCCTGTTTTACGTCTAAACCACTTATATTTATTAATAAGCATTTATTTTACGTTTATTTTACGATGTATGTTTCCAATATATGCATTTATCGTGCACAATTTGAATAGTATTGATTTCTATATGAATGTCATGATTTTTAATTCTAGTCAAATATTTTAAACGCATTATGCACTTCGTGTTTAAAATAGGTAATATTTAGATAACATTGTCCCTACGTGTATTCGCATGTATTTTAGCAATTTAAAATAGTTTAAAACTATTTCAAACTAACTTTAGAATATAACAGTAATTTAATTTTATGACTGTTGAATTGGCTTAACTTACTACGAATCCTATAATGACGAAGTATTGGTCGTTTCGGGTCATCTTCGAACGTGGTCTCATTCGTTGAGCTGATTCTTCTCCATTCACTTGCTCACTCTTCAAATCGGAACACAAAATTTCAAGTAATTAAGTGTGACATTGGCCGTCGGTTACGACGTTTTGTTGAAGCAGATGCTTCCAGATTTATTTGTAGAATGAAATATTAAGAGCAATACTTGGTATTGTAGCGTAACGTAATATCTTCCAAAAGATGGTAATGCAATGACGATGTAAGGAACGGTTAATATTTCTTATAGCGGCCGGTTGTGACCACTTGGCACGGTGGCACGAACGCCTACTTATATAAAGAAAACGTCCTATATCATATTCACACAAGACGAGTAATGAAAGCACAGCACATGCGTAGCACTTTTTGAGGGTGAAAAATAATTTAAATGTTCCTTACATTTATTTTAGACAAAAAGTAGTTATCGTGAATGTTATACATAAACGGCAATGATTCGAAACATATTACAACAATGGTAAAACCATAATACTATTTCTATGGTTTGTTTATTACATAATGTTGTAATGTTAGCATATTATTTTATAATTAGAAAATAATAAAAAAGGTTTTAATTATAAGGATGTGACAGAATCACAATCCAATCGACTTTTGCTGAAGTGTATCGCACATACAGTAAACTCTAGTTTTAAATTAATATTGGTTGTGAATTCATAGCGCTCCTGCAAGTGATCTGGTATCTGAGCCGACCTTTAACCGGGCTTTAACCAATATTGTTTATAGTGAAACAGTGGCCTAAAGTGTTCTTGGCTACCGCCTTCATTAGAGCAGAATTAGAAAGGACATTTTGTGTTCGAACATTAAAGAGATAACATGGATTTGAATGTGACAGCGATCGACGCGTACCAAACGCTCGTGGAAATAAATAAGGGACGTTTTCTTGTCACAAAACAGATACAGTCACCGTCAAAGTCGTCTAAAGTGATCTTATATTTAAATTTACGGAGATTTCTGCTGTCATATTGTAAAATGTAAAAGTAAAGTAACAGCATTTAAAGTACTCACTGCTGAACTAAGGCCATTTTCCATTAAGGAGAGAGTTTGGAAAATATTCCACTACGCTTTTCCAATTCGAGTTGGTACTTAAAATGTGTTATGATTGGGTTTTATTTTCACGATGTGTTCCATATTTTTAAATTCTTACATATAATAAGGCAGAAACCACTAGTTCTTATCATTTCAATAACGATTTCAATGAAGTTATGTATTTGACGGTGGTTTTGCTTCGACATATTTAATAAAAATGGGTGTTTAGAATGTTTAGACGACTTTTATTTGAATAGTAGAGATCAATTTAGATGTTTCTGTCTTTTTTATTAAAACTATGACTTTGATTGAGATGCTGACTCTATAAAATAGTTTCACTTCATTCGCGCTCTAACACGACTATCACTAATTTATGATTCAAACTGAGCTTAGACTTGCATTAGAAATAAGTTTTAAAGACCGTCGTTAAAACTGTGTTCGCAGTTGTAAAAGATTGTAATGTAAAAACAGTTTCAATAAAACATTTTCTATCTATATGTATTGTTTCTTTTTTTTACCCGTAGCGTCTTTAAATTTTTTTGTCATAATATTCTTTCATGTACCTAATTTCACCGATGTGCTACTGTCTTATGTAATTTAATTTGTGTGATTTTAATGTGTTCTTATTATTTTTATAATTACATTTCGACGACAAAGTATTTGCAGGGCCGGATTTAGGGAAAGGCAACCGTGGCAACCGCCCTGAGGCCTCCACATAAGTGGGGGCCCAGAAGTTTTCAGTGAGTTAACAAATAGCGAGATTTAGTCAAATTATAATAATCTTACTACTTAATATTTAAAAATTTACCGTTACCAGTCAAGAAATACTTACTGATTTAAATTAATAATACCTTAAGCTAATCCATTAACCCATGATATACATAATTATTAGGATCTCCACGCTCCTGTTGGTCTAGGGCCTCTACTACTTTGTGGCCCCAGGGCCTCCAGACCTTTAAATCCGACTCTGAGTATTTGTATTACGAAGACGGTTTCTTTAACTTTAGTGAGTACAGCCTCAGTTTTATAAGTCATCGTGAAATCTTAGAACCCTCGTCGTAGATAGCTGTCTACAAGGTCAGAATATATGTATATAATCGGGCCATCACAATTAAATATTGCTATTTTTAGATTGCAATTCAGAATTCTAGTGGTCCCCTCTTCATTAGTATTAAAATGTTTTTATTTGTTGCAATATTACACTGCATGCGATACGCTATCGTACATAGCATTCTTGTGGCACATGTCTCATAATCAAATCCCTCTGTTTCATTTTTTGCGAGGATATTGGATACTTCGTTGCGATTGCCATGCTTCTGGAGAGATTCTCTGCCTAAACACATAGTTTAGGCTAGATCTTGGACGCTATATAGACTTAGATGCACGGACTTTATTACTGTACTGGACGTCACGACTGCGATACTAGTCTATGTACTTAAGGCATGTCAATAGATGTTTTTAAGGAAGGTAGGGTTTTTACAAAAATCATAGAGCGGAATTATAATTTGTGTAGGAGTCAGTTTTTAAACGGGAGCTTACGAAAATAAGGCCTAGCTATCTGTATTCATAAAAAGATGTTTTGAACATGTAATGCCTAAAAAGCTAGAAAGGCAATATATTCACACCGACACTAGTATTATCCTCTATTATACAATATAGAGGGAATGGATTTAATGTGCATTGTTGGGTTAATCAAACACTCAACATAAATACTCTCTAACATTATACCTATCAAATAAATCGCGCTTTTTTGTGGCGTAGCTCAATAAAATGTAATTAACATATTCAGTCCAGCAGCGTTCAATCATTTGTACAATACAAAGACAAACACCTAAGAAGATAATATTTATTAAGTATAATCGTTTTGTGTGTCGAATAAATTTTCATAAAAATGGATAGTAAATAGATCTTTGGGGGGATGCAACTCATATGCCATCTGTACATAACTGTAGTTATCAAATTGTTGGTTTTATTTGGCTTAGGTAATAATCATCTTGGGAAAATTGTCAGTAGCAGTTCGGCTGAAAGCGTGCCTCAAGACCCCTGAATGCAGTGGAAATACATTCAGAAGGACTTCATGCATAGGTAAACACTATTCTGCTTTTCGACAAGCAAGTCATGCAACTTTAATAGTCTACAGTGCAATTCAATAAGTAGGTACTCACTCATAAAATGTTGAAACCCAGTTACGCGATATGTTATTTTATATGAATCTTTACATTATATTATTATCGAGTTTCAAGTTTGTTGAATGCAGTTCAATGACATTACTCTTCATAATTAAATACATTTATTAAAAAAAGATTTGCTGAACACAGGGCAATTTAGACATCACATGTACCTACATTGATTTGAAAACGCTAGATTTTATCAAACATTTAGTTGTAGGTATTTACACCTTTTACTACGAGCCCTTCGGTCTTGAGTTTGTTATAATCTTAATGATTGGAACAATAGTAGAATTATCAGTTGTATCGATAAATCGTGACTCGATGCTGAATCTTATTAGTACGCTGACACGTTTATCAATATTACCATAGAGGAAGCGAGGAGCGTGGTGAAACGTCACCTGCAGGAAAAGCTACGGACGTTCACGACAGGAACTTTTTGTGAATTAAATCATTGGTGGCGGGCCTTACATCCTCTCTAGCGAGAACCCGTCGTCGGATTTCTTCGTAGAGTGCCGTCGAAGGAAGCCGTGTCGTTTCGATGCGCGGCACACGCACCGACTCCGCATATAAATAATAGAAATTATATAATTATGTACCGGCGAGTGCTAGCCGCGTACTTGCAGGGAATCGTAATTTCAACCATACTGACCGCCTAATAAATAATAATTATGACATTCCGATAAATATTGAACGCTTTTTTTCGATAGGAAGGTCGATGTTATCGGTTACTACCTATTACACATTATAATAGAACGATAAGCTGCCTAACTGTATGTACATATACGCGGACCGATCGCTCTATTACTTTCGGTCAAGTTTTTATTGCTTCGCCTTCGCCACACTATTTAGACACGATGATGAGAAATTCAGAAATTGTGTTTGGAGTTCGTAAATAAATTATTTATTACAGTCGATCATTTATTCCTCTGATTATGTTATCGGAAATGAAAATAAATTAAACAAAATTTCGAAATTATGTTTTTTCGCTTTAGTGTCGAAACACTTAAGCGAAAAAACATCACACCGTTTTTGAGATCGTTGCCATAGAAAACCAGTAAATTTGATTTATAACTATGATGTGAGTAAAACATTAATAAGAAAATACATTAATAACCGTGTTTGTGAAATCTTATTATATGTACGCATTTGTAATAGATAAAGCTAATGGTATGTCTTATGATCATATTAATATCATTTACCGAGATAAACAGCATTCAAGCAATTTTCTGAAGTAACATTTTATTTACAAATATATTTCTATTTCATTAATGTATATACTTTTTACTATTACTGATAGTTCATGTCTATGCTCGTATAGTTAAAACGTCAATATGTACTTATTTTAATACAACGATTATACGTAAATGATTATAATTGAGACTAGTTTTTTACAGACTTGACAGAAGAAAGTATAATAAAATCCAAGTAAATTCTGATAGAAGTCTTTAAAAATGTGCAGAGATGTGTGTGCAGTTAAAACCTTTTTAAGAAGACCCTTTGACCAGTAGTGGGACATAAAAAGGGTGCCCCTCAGCACTCTTTTCTCCAAATTTAGCCTTATTGATGCTAGCGTACGGTACGTAAGCGTCACTAGGGCTAAATCGCTTGCCGGATGAACACCAAATGTGTGATATTTTTAGCTATGTTGATGCTCTCTTCCTGTTTCCGGCAGAAGTTGCTCTGATCTGCACCGCACCAAACAGCTAATTAGTGATGAATAATTAATACCAATGCTTTGCTGACATGTAAATGGCTTGATTAAATTTGGATTCATGTGACGTAAAAGGTAATTATTTTAAATTCGTTAAATTAATATCAAAACTTTTTACGAATTTAATTTTAATTAAAGTATGAAAGTTAATAATAACGTTGAAGAGACCAAAAGTGAATTGCAAGAAAGTTGAATAGGGATTTTATGATGCTGAGTTCAGAAACATCGAAATAGTCTACACCTACTTAATATCCCAAGTAGGTAATTCAACTGTATGACGAGACTCTACTGTATTATGAGTTAAAAAGTGCTTGGAATTTGATTTTAGATACAGGAATTTAAGAGAAAATATGTTTAAACCAAAATCTGTCTTAAAGGTTTAAACAAAAATATCTTAGTTGTCATTTGTTTTTGTTAAACATCTAAATGTTTATTTAAATGATACCCTGCAATGACTAATTCTGTTTATTTTAGTGATATAGGAAATAAGTTATTTTAAATAATCCAAATTATTATTATAATTTAGTCTTCATAAGAAAACACTTACATACTAGTCGTTGACTTTATAAAGTAGTCAATTTACTTTTACTTTTAATAATCGTGCAATCGGTTATCGAATAAGAGACTAATGCGAGCGAAAAGTTCCCTCAAAAAAGTGGAATAAACATCATGTGGAAGGATAGCGGGTGCGTCGCGCGCGCATCGTCTGCGGGTCAGCGTCCTCCGCCCCTCCCGCGACCCCCCAACGTCACGACCGCTACGTCACTATCTTGCTTGTAAGACGAAGTTTTTTGACCAAATAATAGTTACATAGATGGGATACTTTAATAGAACTCTAAATTATATGATACGTCAAAAGTCAAACGTATCCCGAGACTTTGTTAAATTCGGCATGATTAGAATCTATTAAAGTATAAGCCTAGGTGAACTTATACTTTATAAGAAAAAACACATAAATAGTTGCTATAAAACTACTAAAATATGAGAACGTTTTGTTTTAAACAATAGTCCTAATGAAAGACCGGAAGTTACTTAAAAAAAGGTGTAAACCATATCCAAATCTAGGTTTTAAAACAATGTCCACGATAAATGTTAAAATAAATCTCGGTCCGTTGGCGCGGAACATGAGGTTGAGCAAAAAGCGTGGTCACAAAAAAACAGTTGATGTTTACGATTCGTTGTCGAAGGTAGTGGACGTCGTGACAAGCTACGGGGAGACGCATTGAAGCGTTTAGCGGGTGCCTGTAAAAACTGGATGCGCATCGGTATACGCGATTACCTCCGGTGTCTTAGCTTAATAAGAAAGTAATCAGAAACGCCGCTTGCAGGAACTCCAGTAACGATTGAAAAAAACAATCATGGTATTCAGTAAGGAAATAAATGTGCCGTTTATTCGGTTTTTTTTGTATCTAGAAACTAAACTTTCCCAAAACATTTTTCGAATAACGTATTTATAGCGATTGATTCTATACGGTTTCAATGTTACATAAGAGACCTTCATACTAAGGACAGACTATATATTAAATTTAAGAATAAACTACTATTATTAAAACATATTATTAATACGATGATACGTCCTCTGATCTCTGATCTGATCTTACGGCTGACTATTCGCAACGGAGTCTAAAAAGTAACACCGTATACATGTACTTACTGCTTTCTTTCTCTCAACATCTGACACGATTGAAGACTTTAAGTAGGATCAACGGTTTTAATTATATTGCTCTTGTGCTCCTGCCAAACGACTGCTAATCTTTGAACTGTAACTAAGAAGTAATTGGATGAATATAAGAACTCTTCTCGCTGGCTTAAAATGAGATTTGAAATTAGAACCTATCTGATGTGCAGCCTTTTGAGCTAGTAACTGGCTTAGAAGGTTACCAACGAGGTAGTTAAAATTAATATATCGTATAATAGATTGATAAAAAAAAAGCGAAAGCTCCATATTTTGTAAGGTTGACTGGAGATGGAGACGTCAGGAATTTTATGAGAAAATATATGATAGTATACATTATTAATAATTATATTTAATAATGTTGCTATGTGTACTCGGTCGCTTACAATAGCACAATAAACAGGGTTTGAATTAAAAAGATAATTGTTTTATTTAAAATGATAATATCATAACTATTAGTACACCGCCTACAAAAATACCTACTATATTTTTAATCCTTAAGAGATTTTTTACAGCTTCATTATATGCATTTAGATATTAAATAAATTCAATTATTTAGAAGTTAAAAGTAAAAATTTGATACGTTTAAAATAATGAAATGTTATACCATACTAAAAAAAAACAATAAAAATTCAAAACTTCGATTAAAGGTTACATTCGATCACGATTAAAAACAATAATGATTACCGGTGATTCAAAGAATCAAGACAATCAAACATAAAAAGGCTACCTACACGTACAAAGGTACCTCCGACGACCTCCCATCAAAACGAACAGGTCCTTAATAATAATGATGCAAGATGAGTTGCGATGGTCGGTATGGACAGTCAAGGATAGCTACTGCGCATTCGGAAGGCAATGGTCCACGTTTGGGCCAAGTTACATCACATCTTGTTTATAAGGCGCGGTGGATTTGAAATATGAAATCGTTTATCGTTAATTATTGATTCATTGTAAGTGCGCGGCCATCTTGGATGTAAGTGGCCAGCCATGTTCCCGAGCGCGGCTTCCGGCGTGCGCGTGCTGCTGAATGCTAATGTTCGCGGTTGTGCTGCGCCCTCGCCGTGTCCTGGATCAATTCGTACGCTTCTCACTATTACGCTTAACGCTTATGTCAACATCTATCTTTAAAAAGAAACGTAACAAGTAAAATTATTACAATAAATTCCTTTGAATGTCTCGTCTATGCATAGATTAAGGATTTATTACATAGATGGTTTAAAAATATGTTTTTTTTGCTCAATTATAATGAAACAACAATTCCAATAAGTTTATTCTCGTCGCGAGAGAAGTACTAGATAGACAGCTCGGCTTCTTGCCTCGTATAAACTCATAATTTAGCTTCGAAACGCGATAATACTCATTCACTGACAATGCTATTGTTTTGCGAACTACACAAGTTGATATGAATCGCATGAATAGCGCTGCCGCAGACTTTATTATGTA
This sequence comes from Vanessa cardui, assembly GCF_905220365.1. Taxonomy (NCBI): domain Eukaryota; kingdom Metazoa; phylum Arthropoda; class Insecta; order Lepidoptera; family Nymphalidae; genus Vanessa; species Vanessa cardui. The sequence goes on from NC_061126.1 coordinate 5,238,984, forward strand.
CAATATAAATTCCTGGTATATATCAAAAGATTTGAGGTTAGTCTGCATATAAATGTCTCCTTAAAACTGCAATTAAGTACCCAAGAAGCTGATAATAGACCAACTGCAACTGGTACGTGGAAAAATTACATCTCCCTATCATTTTTATCATCTGAATATTTAATATTTTCCAATAGTGTATAGTTTTGATGCGATTGTTTTCCAAGCAACTATTCTATTGGTGTACAATAAAGAGTATTTTGATTTGATTTTATTTGCAAATATAAGTAATTAGTAAAAGTATTTTTCATATACATTTATAAGAAGTTAAATTCAACGTAAAGTTAAAAATAAGTTTACTTAGTTTAAAACTAGCTTACTAAACTTATATGAAATTCGCCGGTAAAGTCACGAGACAAAGGCTAACGTTGAACTAGCATCAATGTATGGAAAATTCGACGATTATGTCAGTCAGAGAGCATTCCTTGAATACAGATATCACGCCTTGAGTTGTTATGATTAGTTAATTTATTGTTATTTATAGAGCTTCTAATTGTTTATTGTTCTGATTACGATTATGTTTATGTTCAACATGTATGAACATAATGATCTATTGGATATTGAATACAAAATTTAATTATTGCATATTTAAAAAAAAAGGTTTGTAATTTGTAGTTGTAGTATGTAGTTCTTTTGTAGTATGTCTGCTCAGCAGTATCTTAACTCTTTGGCCTTTATGCGACATATGATTTCTATTGTTTTGTTCGAATGTATACATAACTTAAGTTCACGACATCGCATTGCATTTCATTGCCCAATAGCAATAATACCAGTAATCTCTTGACCGAAATCGGCCGCCGGTACAAATATTATAAACAAGGGTATGTTTACACCATTGAAGTTTTCCATTCTTTCATTCTCGTAAACCATAGTTCGATAGGGCAGCAATTCAATCCAATCAGAAAGATGCGCAGGATTTGATATGCTTTCCAATGCAAGAGACTTTCTTGACTCTGGGCTTCTATTGGCAACGTCTTGACCAAACAAATTATTGGATTTTAATTTTAGAATACCGTAAAAAAAAACTTTTTAAAGAGTTCAGTACAAAACATTGTTACAGTATCTGAAATCGCTTACCGCTGTCTGTCCGTATGTATGCTTAGATCTTTAAATTTACTCAACGGATTTTGATGCGGTTTTTTTTAATAATTAGAGTAATTCGAGTTTTCGTACATAACCAATGTAAAATATAGTAAAGTAATATATAGTATATTTGGTATGAGCATTGCACCTGTGCGAAGCCGGGGCGGTTCCCTAGTCCAAATATAAAACTACTCCAAAACAAATTAGTACAAAGCAATGTGCGGGCGTATTTTTTGCATTCACCCGTTCGTGTCTACGCGTATAAGTGTTCTTGCGAGTATTGAAATCGTCTCAACCGCCCCTACCCCGCATATGGTACCAAAGGAAATGACATGTGGTTCCCGAAATCTGCTCACGACGAACATAGCGAGATACTACCCTCACGTTTATTTATTTGAACACCGTCCAAGCTTACAATATTTTTAATGTATGGAATCAATTGTAACAATACAAGACTAAACTATATGGTACCTACTAAATACTTAAAATTTACATAATATCATATCATAATTGTCCAAAGTATTTACTGATTTATTGTTAAAAGGTAAGGCACTCGACATATAAATTACTTTAAAAACATACACTGCTTGTAACAAAAGGCTTTTTCTCAGTTTATGATTACGACAATTTATCATTATTTTAGTAAAACCCCTAAAGAATATTAAAAGATGTAACAAATTAATAATAATAAAATATATTCTATTAATGAGTGTATTTTCCTTTTTATGTAAGGCGTGTCAATGTTAACATCATCGTTATGTTAGAACACACCTGCCGATACATTCCGTTCATCGCATGGCTTCGGTCGCACACACACACACACACACACACAAACACACCACCGAATTTTATATATTTATAATACTATACGTACTATGCAAATATATAAAGGAAAAGACCGAAAGATTTGTAGTCTAATATATCAATTATTAGGATAAATCTAAAAGAGAAGGATAGCATAGAGATGTATCACTTAGAATACTTTATTATGTAAAATTAAGATTTATTTAGTTTTGTTTTGTAAATCACTAATCTTCGTTATTCGATATAGGTTTATTTTTTGGATTTAATTGGCATACTTTAAACATAATCACCAACTATAATATCGTGACAGTTTCGGAAGGAAGTTTTTTTTTAAATTTCTTTTTGAGAACTGAATCGTTCCTCTACAGGCTAGCTCTGAAAGATGTTCTAAGTAAATGTAAAACTAGTACCGATATTTGAAAACGAGCGATATTTGAACATTTGTGTATTGATATAACAAATATGAATTATTGTGAGTGCTAAGTACATGTTTACAAAAAAACTTCGTGGAGGAAAGTGGTCTTATTCATTGTTATAGGGCACGTGCTCCGCCTGTCCACTTTCTTACATATTTAAAACTGTTTATTAAATAAAAATATTCAAAGCACATTCAAAAAACTCAAATTAATTATAATGTTACTAATTCCATTAGTATTAAAATTTTAAGCCATTTAGATGGCGGAATAAGTTGACATCATCACCATATGAATAAAATTAAAAAAAAAACCAATTAAAGATTTATGATAATCACAGAAACAAATTTGTGAGAAAAACATTACAAATATGGCATAATTATTTTTATTCAATGTCAGTATAATGAATGGAACATTAAAACATTGAGTTAATCTCGCGACTAAATCTACTGGTTATTTTATGTGAAACAAGTTTGGATACTGTAAAGCAAATAGTTCTCGAATGTGGCTTCAATTAAATTAATTACTTATGCGATAATTAATTTTATAGAATATACTGTTAGGTAACAGCCGTCTTAACCGTATCAATTGGTATTTAAAAGATTTTTTTCAAAATTAATTTAATTACAAGACTGATAGTATCGTCGTGTCACTTTATAATATAAACCTTCCTAATTAGATCTCTTTTGCTAACGCCAGATTGAAAACTAACAGCTTATATTATGAATAATATCAACCGTCGAACACTAAAGAGCCTATAAGGAATATAATAGTGTCTTCTAATTAACATTAAGTATGTGTACAGCTATTCTCTGAGAGCAAACTCGTAACTCACCGCGGTACACGATTGTGAAATGTCATTAAGTTATGCTATGTGTCATTGACAATAACTATAGTAACAATCGATCAATCAATGTGGAATCTTTTAGATAGTTTTTTTTCGGTTTGACTGAGTAAGTGATCTAGTGAATATGCAGGGGATGTAAAGTAACGAAACTAAAAGGGATGTAAAGATGTAAACTGTAAATATATCTATAGGTGGAATACATATAGGTTGGCTATTTCTAGGTGCGTTGAGGAGTTACTAATTTTTAAAAATAGAGTAATAAATTCACTTTACTTTTCACAAGATTTCTTCCCCCTCATACTTAAATGGGATGGACATTCCTATATGACCAGTTCCGATGTAAGCCTTCCATACACTGGACATTATTATATATTTAAGTTATATTTAGTGTATATGTTCTACTTGTTAAGAATAACTGCTTATTGGTCCATGGCATGTTTAATATTGACTCTAACATAAAGAAAAGTTCCCACGGTGTCGATCTCGTTCCCGATTTCCGTCCGGAGTCGACATCCCGCTGGTAAAACACTTCAAGTGCATGTCATTTCACTTAAAGTATACAGCATGTTATATATACATATAGTACGACACAAATTAGATGTAGCATCGGAAAATGCAATGGAATGAAAATAAAACCGATTACTGCCGATTTACATAAACAACGCAAATAGCTCACTATCGCGCCATTCGACGCTATTCGTCGCTATAGATTCTCGCGTCAGAGAAAGCAAGTGCATGTAAATCGCCGTGTCAAATTGCCGAATATATTAGGGCATGTGATATTACAAGTTGTTACGTTAGATAATTTGGGATAGCGTACTCAATTCGGATGTGATCGGTTTTACGAATTTTGCCGATGCTACATCTAAGTTGTGTCGTACTGTACCTATATCTATATTTCTATATTTCATTATAAAACAAAATCGCTCACCGCTGTCTGCTCCTATGTATGCTTAGATCTTTAAAATAACACAACGGATTTTGTTTTTTTATATTTTCGTGGTTCGAGACGAAGATTTTCGTAGGTAATACAGGAACAAGATAGTAAAGAAACACTGATAATTTTAGAAGTTTCTAATGTGATATCGTAAATAAACAAATTCTGTAGTATATTTAGTATCAGCATTGTACCCATGAGTAGCCGGGGCGGTTTGCTAGTTATTTTATTAATATTATAAATGTTGTTGAAAGCATCTTTTTCTATCTGTCTGTCGCTCTTTCGCGAGCAAACCGCTGAACCGAATTGGATTAAATTTGGTATGAAGCAAACTTGAATTCCAGGAAAGGATAGGCTACTTCTTTGCCTTACACATGATAACTAACAGCCTAATACGTGAGCGAAGCAGCGGGCAATAATTTGAGTTTAATCTTTCAACAAATTCCATGCAGCTGATTGATGTTAAATTTTGCATACACTTTAGATACAGCTAATAAATAGACCCAATTTTTTTTTATAAGTAGCCGCTTAGAGAATTTGCCTCATTTGTTTTATTAGTCATTTATATAATAGGTTGGGGAAAAAGTTTCTTCGTATTTTATATGAAAATTCAAAAAGTTTTTTTTATAGTTTATTTACATTTGACTAAAGTATGTAGGTGCCATTTTGTTCCATAACTTTTTGCCATCTTGTTGGTAGTGACATGATCCCATTGCTGTAAAAATTTTGGGGCTTCTGATCGAAAAACTGCGACAAGTGGTTTTGGCAGTCCTCTCGTAATGTTAACCTGACACTGCCTAAGGAATTCTGCAGAGACCGAAACAGATGAAAATCTGAAGGTGCAAGGTCAGGACTATACGACGGATGAATTAATACCTCCCAGCCAAACTCTCGTAATTTTTGTTGAGTGGCTAAAGATGTGTGAAGTCTAGCGTTGTCATGGTGGAAAACCACACCCCTTCTGTTGATCAATTCTGGCCGCTTTCTCTCAATTTCTTGCTTCAATCTCATCAATTGTTCGCAATACAGTTCTGAATCGATGGTCCTGCCGGGCGGTAACAGCTCATAATGAATGATGCCCTTCCAATCCCACCATACACACAGCATTACCTTGTTGCGAGTTAATCCGGGTTTTGCCACAGTCTGTGAAGCTTGACCGGCCTTTGACCACGATCTTTTTCGCACGTTCTTGTCGTATGTGATCCACTTTTCATCACCAGTTATCAGCTTCTTCAAAAATGGTTCGGTTTCATTACGTCGTAATAAAGAATCACAAATGAGTACGGTTCATTAGGTTTCTTTCAGTGAGTTCATGAGGCACCCATATATCGAGCTTTTTTGTGTACCCAGCTTTATTCAAATGAGTCAAAACCGTTTTGTGGTCAATTGCCAGTTCCTTAGCTACATCGTTACTACTAATATGCCGATCTTGCTCCACTTTTTCAAAAAAGGCATCAATTTTGTCCGTAACAGGGCGACCAGAGCGAGATGCATCTTTGATATCAAAATTTCCGGCTTGATAACGCTTAAACCAAACTTGCGCTACTCTCATAGATACTGCATTAGGTCCATAAACATCACAAATTTTTTTCGCGGCTTGAGTTGCATTTTTACCTTTTTTATAGTAAAATTTTAAAATGTATCGAATTTCTTCTTTAGATTCACTCATTTTAACAACAATAAAAACAAATGAAAATCACATAAATTCCTAATTTGAATTTGGAAGTGCCTTCTTTAAAATTAAAACTTTTTAATGATACCAAAACCAGCCAGATACAAATGGTATAGCCAAAGAGATTTTATTACAAGTTCATACATACTATATGCGAAAAGACTTTTTCCCCAACCTAATATATTATACTATGTATCGTAATTACCTTGAGGTACCACCGACTCATATATTCTACCGCCAAAGGATTTGAAGAATAAGTGAGCCAGTGTAACAACTGGCACAAGAGATATAACATTTCAGTTGTTAAGGTTAAGGAATCATTACAATTTCGCCAATGTACGTGATTTGGTTTACACATGGCATGTGTAAACCAAATCACGTAAAGTAAAGTAACAGCCTGTACACTGCCCACTGCTGAGATAAGGCCTCCACTTCCATTAAGGAGAGGGTTTAGAACATATTCCACCACGCTGTTCCAATGCGGGTTAGTGGAATGCACATGTGGCAGAATTTCGATGAAATTAGTTATTAGACACATGCAGGTTTTCTCACGATGTTTTCTTTCACCGTCGAGCACGAGACGAATTATAAATACAAATTAATCACATATATATAATTGTGCTTGCCTGGGTTTGAACCCGCAATCATCGGTTAAGATGCACGCGTTCCATCTCAGCTCAACCAAATCACGTGGAGCACGAGATTTGGTTGAGCTGTTTGATTGAGCTGAGCTTGGAGCACCAATTTTTTTCTTTTAGACATATTAACGAAACCTTTTTGGGAACGTAAAAAAGCTAGGAGACAGTAGGTATTGTACAGTACTGCAATGTTAATCTAAAGTGAAATCTTCTAGGAATATTTAAATTTTATTATACAAGGTTTAAAAGATCAAATTGAGCATTCTAATCTTCATAAATTCTTGTATCATATTTCAAACTTCAGCATGAAGGATAGAATAGTTTGCGTACTGATAATTGTGTATGTGTAAATACAAAAATTGAAAAACAACTTTGAATTCATATAAGTACAAAAGAAAATGTAGTTTTTAGTTTGAAATGATGTTTGTACGTGTCAAAATCTAAATTGCAAGCGAAAAAAATGCCGGAAACAGGAAACGCCAAACGGATTTCGGAAACAAGTTACAATAAAACGTAAAAGCGAAGAATAATTCCGTACCTTCCGGACCCTTGTCAATGAGTGCATTGTACAACGTAAACTATAGTAACGAACGGACGGATGGGGTCCGTCGAACGGAAGTAGTGTGCCTAATATCAACAAAAGCCTACGGCTGGTGAATAGATAGGTAGCTATTTCGCCATACGTGCCTTCAGTTAAGTTTGGCCGCTGAGTGTGAATAGTGTGATGAGTTCGTAGGGAGCGTGCGTGAGCGACGGAATGGGGCTCGGCTTAGCGGCGCGGGAGGGGGCCGGTTTCCGGCCGCGCGGGCGCAGCGTGGGAACGCACCTACACTCCACAGATTAAATGACGGGCACTAATTAATTTAAGTTTACGCCACGTAAAAATAGAAACCCGTGCGCGAAGGTACTACCGAACGACCATTCCATAGCGTTTATGACGTTTATCTGATTATTGGCGTTGATTAGCGCAGACGGCGAGCTGGGACCTGCGATATGATCCAAGTAATAGGCAACTTTCTTTGGCCTAGACGACATAGTTTAAGACCGGTAGCTTTAAGATAGTGCTTAAGAATTCTATATTATAAGATAGGATCAGCGGAGCGGAGAGTGCAATTAAGATGTGTTTATTTTTAGATATATGAATAATAATGTTTAATAAGAATTCTTAACATCCGTTAATATAATAAAATCTTTAATCGCATTACGCCGCAGGTGCGTAACAGTCAGTTCATTGAGTGGCTAAGGCTCAATCGGAGCCCGCCTGTTTTAGATGTTATCTGTCCCAAAAGCTTCGCAGTTTCGCTGAAGCGGGTCGATCTTTGTGCGCAGTCGCTCGGCGCAGCGGCGCGGCGAGACGCGCGGGCGCACCTGGCGTGGCAGATGCTCGGCACCATTCAAATTCACTATTAAGTTTTATCAATTGCGGACGCGCTCAACTCCATTCATCGTGTGTTTATACTTATAGTCCTTGCGGATATACATTCGCGCAAATGAATACTGCTCTCTAAGAAACTTTGGAAGACGACGTTTACCATTAACATTATTTTAATTAAATAAATAACATTAAATATTAACTTGTTAATTGCTTTTGATTTACTGAATTAGACATATCCTAAAGTATGTGTTCGTATATATTGTAAGTAAATAAAAATTAAAATGTAATAAATATTTAATTTGATCCGTATAATCAATTGAAATAACAAAACGGAACGTATACAATGTTATTCGAATAATAATTACTGTCGCGATATTCTATATTTGGCATAAAAGTATTGATAAAGCGTAACATCGAACGTATTTGACATCTTGACATCCTAATGGGCTTCCTATTTATTACGGCTCCACACGATTGGTCGAAACGAAAAACACATTAATGGTTACAATATAACCCCTTATCTGAGACTGCTTCATTCATAATTCCCGTGATAACAAGACATCATATGACATTAGTGTTATTTAAATGGAGATTATTATTGGTGTGCTCGAAAATGATCTATATTGAGTGTTTAGTGGCGTTTATCAAACATTACATGTGATTATTTCGCTTATATAATTATTAGTTTATATAATTAGTTCAATATTCAACGTAAAGCTTATATATATTCTTATTAAATGTGTTCTCAATGTTCATCGAAATGTAACACGTGTTTTAAAGTATTATTTACATTTAAAAAAATAGTTTACGAATTGTACGAATATTTTTTTATTTTACTTCAATATTTATTCGTTATTTTGTAGTTTTTAAAATCGTATATAAATAAAGGAATTAGCCAAAATCTCAAGCTAACATTATATGTTTTTTTTATATATATAATATTAAAAACAGTATTAGTAGTATAGTAGTATACAGTAACATTTTGTCCCTATGAACAGCGCATATTCTGATTACTGTTATTTATCGATCTATTTATTTTATTCAGTTACCAGTACTTAAATAAAAGAAGTGAAGTTGGAAGCTGTTTGATCCGGGATTTGTTAACATTATTATTATATGTTAATGTTAATTAAATATTATAATATATTATGACTAATTTATAAGTTCATCAAGAGTCAACAAATTGGATATATAATGAAAAAAATAGGTCTTATTTTTATAATTAACAATTAGCTTAAAACCGTGTGATCGCGTGACCGCTTATGACCGCTTCAGTTATGTAAAGCTAATATAATCCATTTTGTATTTAAAGATTTTTCTCGTGTCGATATAAAGGCAAGTCTAGTGGGCAACAGAATGAGTACCCGCTGAGCATGTGGCGAACTAGACTGTCCAGACTACAATGTTAATGTCGAATACCAAACGCGTTTAGCTGGGATTACTTCTTGCAGCACAAATTACTTAACTCAGCGTCATTACAGCCTCAGTTCGTACTTTTTTTAACAACCACTTTCATACGACATCGTTAGATAACATCTTATTTATCATTTCAAGTTATCCATAAAGATATAATTAATTATGTTATTGAAAAAAAAATCATACTTTACATTTTTAGATATTACTACTTATTCTTATATAACTATAAGTTAAGCTAAGTTACATTTATATAGTAAATCTTATTTTGTTCGTGTTTAACATAATGTAAAAAAAGACAGTAGATCTGAATGAGAGATCGTCTGAGCTCATAATTTTGGCTCGCCGCCAGCACGAGGCGTTTCGTGAATAACATTGATTTAGAAACGTTCTTTATTTTTGTGCCGAAAAAAATCATAAAGTAAACTAATAATAAATATTCTAGCAATAAATATGAAATGTTTTCGTATGTAAAACGACCTCCGCTGAGCCTATTTAGATAATTCCGTAATAAAAATAGTCGGTGTAGAGCGAAGTGCGCGCGCTTAAAAATACCTCCCCCGTTTCATTCACATCCTGGTGAGGATGAACCGGCCGAATAGAAGTAACACTTGAGACAGTACATAATGTGAAACGGACGAGTACTTTCAAAATGGTATATTTATTTTCATTCATGAATTAGTCGTTACGGGTGGTTCGGTTGGTAATTCTCCCACGGTCTCGTGAATGGGATCGGAGTGCGGCGCGGGCGCATGATCAAGAGCGCAGGAAAGAAAGGGGCCCACTTCCCTTGCAGAGGCGTATGGCGTTACTTCCGTCCGTCGCCGGATACGTACGTTCCCTGTTCGCGTCAATTATTATTTCCTACTTAGTGTTTCCTCTGGGGGTTATTGTAATTAAAGTGTAAGATTGTTTGACAAGCGAACATGTAAGGAGCAGAAAACGTTACAATGACATATATCATGCATTCATTTAAATGTAAGCATTTTTCTAAGAAGCCGCTCTCTCGTTATGTTACATCGTATACACATATGTTTATATATTTATTGCTTTTTCTTATAATTGTAAGTTCTTATATCATTTACTCTACATATTACAAGATTTCCAAGCTCAAAACAGAACGAATTACAAATACTTATTTTGCGTTAGATACTAATAAAGTAGATGGGACATATACAAAGGACTTTTCTAGCACGTTAAAATTAAAGAAAATAGAGTAATAATTTGAAATCAAAAGGTACGTTCTTTTGGTTTACGACCCAATGCAACATTCGCTGATTGGTTTACCCTTTTGCTTTTTTTTATTGTAGAGACTGGTCTCATACTTCATTTATAATTCTTACACGGTATTCCAAGAAAGGTTCTGATTCATACCCTTGCACAAGACTAACACGCCTTTAATATCCTACCTACTTTACACACAATTATTAAAGTTCTTAACTTTTCTCAATGCAATCCAGTAATCCAATAACAACTTCAATATTATCAGAGGATCTTTAAAAACTAAAAGACAAACTTATTCCGAAAACAGTTGAATCTGATTCACAAGTTTCACAATCAATGAAATTGTTTTATTCGCGACGTAAGTGCCATAAATATATCTGTCTCATTAAGTTAATTTGTTTGTTGTACGTGTGATAAGGACGGATAGCGGAAGTTGGATAAGAATGGCGCGGGTCTGTTCATTGATGTTTCCGTCGAGTCACGTCGACTCCAAGGGCTACTTACTACATGAACGAGCTTAACGCTTCGTATACAACAACTTCTAGTTCTTGTGAGTAATTATAATGAGGGATTAGAATTATCTTTTGAGAATTAACGGAAATTATTAGTATCGAACATATAAATGGGTAATTATTTTTAATACATTGAAATTGAAATTTGGTTAACTTGGTGTTAGCTTCAATTTTCACAAATTTATATTAATTTTATCCAATGTATGAAACGAGTTAACTTTGTTATAAATTCCATTAAATCGGTCACTCATTTCGATATATAAATTTAAAATAAACGAAATAAAACTTTTCTAATATTATGATGTGATAAATATTTAGCATTTCTGCCAAGATGTACTTAAATTTTTTTTATAAAGCAATGATATATGGCAGGGAGAAAAGAAAAATGTTCACTATAAGGTAACGCTAATTAATTATGTCACTAATCACACAATCGTTGTGGCATAGAATACAACAAATATATTTAATAGAGTGAATAGTTACATGACAATTTTAACAGTAATGATCTTTCAAAATTAATTTAAGTATCCTGTCGTAGTAAAGATAGTTCTAGACGCGGTTTTGTTTCACATCTTCCTTGCTTTCTCACGCTTCCACTTGCGTATATATTATTCTTATCTCGGATGTTTATTTTAACCCTGGCAAAACGACAAGATTGTATAAAAAGTTAGTGTGATGACGTAACTAGTTCCATTGAGCTCAACCCCTCTCCCCTATGTCGCGCCCGCCCACCAGTGACGTCACGGGCAATTTTCATCCCTGAATAGATCTCCAGATCATTCTAATTTTTTACATATCTATTTTTATATATTTAATAGAAGTATGCTATATAGGTACAGGATTACTTTCCTATAGGTTTCTGAAATGATCAAGAGAGTAAAAAATATATATTTTTAAAATTATTTCATCTTGGATTCGAACTCGTTCTTTTGACACTAATTTCTAATAATACAGGTGACAAGGAGTCGAAAGAGTCGCTAGTAACAAGCAAATTCTGTGAAGTAATGTGAAACAGCACACTAAATAAACGGGCTTTCTTATGACAATCAGCTCCAGTTTATCTTTTTAATTATTTAGAATATTCGGTAATTCGAGATTGACGCATGCACACATGTATGCCAACGTACTATTTAATATATACATATATAAATTATCAAAAATTGTCTCTTGTAAGTTATAAGAAGAAAAGTATTGAAAGTGTACTAACATAATCTTTCTGAATTTAAATTTTATGTTAAAGATTTTTTTTTATTAATTTTGTTTAACGTGAAGGTTATTTTAATTAATTATTTATTTATAGTATATACTTTACACATACATTTAATTTGTATTGGCTCTCTATACTCTTATAAGCTTCAATCACTCTAAATAATGCAAGCCGACGTTAATTTTTGATATAGGGACGCGATATAGTACTAACAAATATTAATTGTTTTTAATTACCGATCGTAAAATATTTAAATATAAAAAAACTAAAATACACTTTTTATTGAAACGCTATTTCAATAAAAAAATATATATAAGTCAAAAGCAATTCGATAGTCTTTAGAATTCCAATATGAAAGAAAGATTAATTATATACGTGATTGGACGCCATGTTTGAGTGTCAGGGTCTAAATAGAAACCGGGCTTAGTTCGTATCAAAAATAGACAATAATAATTAAAGGGCGCACACAGCAAAAAAGCACAGAAACAGTCTCATATTACGCGCGTATCCGGTAGTCGACAGTCGGTAGTCGCTCGCGGTATTACTCCACAGACCATCCAACTAGATAATATTACTTCAATGGCACGAAATACGTCGAGCGCGAGGCTACCTATCTCGTAGGGCTGCCAGTTTTCTTTGCAGGAAATTACATTTCATATAAATTATAATAAAGAACGACAAGATATCTTGTTTGCACAAAAGAAATAAGACAACTGCATAGATAATATTACTTTAATAGCACGATATGCAACCTGCGAGCTTGGTAATAGGGTTGCTAACTTAAATAAGTTTCACTTCATTTGTGTGTGGTGTTCCAATAATGATAGTATCCAGTAATCCGGTAAAAAATACTCATTAAACAGGCACACTGTCTTTTCTTTAAATATATGTGTAGTGTAAGTTCTTGATTTTAGATGTTTTACTCTCCTGTGTCTTGCAAACTGGAATAACATTTGTTTATAATTTTATTATCTGTGATCTTTTTGGTTTCGTTAGGGAGAGAACAGAGCACGCATCTTTGTACCCCCCTACATACATGTTTTTATATGCTATGCACAATTTGTGACATTTGCCCTTGTAGCTGAAGCTCAGTTAGAAGAAGTGTTTTATCAATTTATTATTAATGATACAAAAGCAAACATAACAAATATACAGAAGCAAAAGAGCAATTAACATTATTTTAAATTAATTTTATCGAACTATGTAATTCAATGTTTAATTATAAGATAAACATTAAATATTACTTTTTTATAAACAAACTCGTCTTCTGGTGGTGTCATCAACTGGTAAATATTACTTCCAAGGTATTTGGTACAAAATATGTGTTTTAAGAGTGACTTGACGTATTTCAATTTGAAAAACTCTTAATTTTATATAACTATTTGAATGGTAAATAATTTATTAAAAATAAAGCGATACATTAAATATTTTAGTGTGTAATTGATGTATGACCACTTTTTTGTTTGTTTTTGTATCCCAGTTAAATATACTTACTTAACAGTGCCTGTATAGAAGAGCACTCGTCTCAAATCATTTATTTTAATTCATTAATATCCAGCTAATACATAAATTAATTAGAATTTATTTTATTAAATTACTAATTTAACTTGAACGCGACTTTTACGATTTCATTAAAATCGATTGAATAAATATCGAGAACTACAGTTCTAAAATGTGATATTAAACTTAATATTATGCTAAAAATATACACCGATATTCAATCTATGTCTGCGTTAATCACTTAAATTCAATAAAGATTTATCTTTTTTATAATGCTCCCATGTTCTGAATGCTTTTGAAAACTAACTGCTAAAGATACACCACATTCAGAGATGTATGTATGACATGAGGTAGGTAAGTATACTAAGAGTATTAACGAGGAAAACAGTTTTTTTAAATCAAAACTATCCATCAGCCCTATTGGACGAAACAGCGCGTCCGGCGAGTCGAGCGGCGAATGGGAGCGGAAACCCGCGGTTAGTCCACTTCCTGTTTCCTGCGGGGCGGCGCACGCGCAGCCGAGCGCGCCCGACCGTGCACGAACTCAGCCGAAGCTGCTCGAACGAACTCGAGAATTTTCAATGGTCACATAGAATACTCAATGTCTAAGCGTTCATATAGATTTGAGCTCGACCTATCGCTTAGACATCAGCGATCACAAACATTATCTAGTTATCAACCTTTCCTAGTCGGTTGCAATCCCGTTGTCCAATTTTCTAGCTTCTTCTTTTTGTACTATAATAGTTAACAGTATACAAACTCTTATGCCATCCTCTCTAATCCTTCGAGTGTTCCAGTCGATATACTAACATAAGTATTATATGACTATATTTTATAGTAAGAAGATAGATGCGTTTATTTATTTGTCTCTTTATTTAATTATATTAATAAATTTATACGTTTTACATTTCCTGGGCGTCCCACAACTTTATTTTGAATTTAGAATTAGTATTAAGTTGAAAATAGAGCAAGGATAGATTCTTATTATATTTTTTTTACTTGTTCAATCCTCAATTGTTCCATATGTTTTATTTAACTTTTAAGTGTACTTAGTTACTAAGAATAGACTTTAGAATACAAAATTGATGGTAGCGCAATTCTTGAAATAAATGCTCTTTATTATAGCTACGGCTGCATAAAAGGATTTTATTGAAACTCTTATTTAAACTTACGGCCCTATATTATTCCAAAATATGTCAATAATAATAGTTTCATAAATCTCTGCAGTCTGCTCTTAATATCGTAAAATATATTTAAATAAATCTTGTAAACCCATTATAAATATTATTGCATTAACGAAATTGACATTTAATAAGATTTTTGTTTTAACGTTAAACCTATGATTAGTAAAAATAAACTATTTTATAATTTATTAAAAATAGGTTCGTTATTGATTTTAAGTAAATACTTTGACGTAGGTGTTTCAATATGTCAAACTGTCACTAGCAGCATTCGTTAGCATTTACAAAAGTCAACACGCTATCGTGTATTTGGATTGCGCTATTTTAAGCGTATACATATACGCATAGCACAGAATCATATGTAAATAAAATACACATACAATTGTAAAGTATTTGTTTTTTCATTTGTTATAGACTAATTAAAAAGCTTCGGAATTGGTCATAAAATTTATGAAGTCGCAACTCACATTTCGATATCGAGTCGACAGTCAGCATACATTAATTACTCAAATGCGAATATTATAAATATATACATACATAGTACATCGCCGCCTACGCGGTCGCCCACGCGTCGCCTACGCTCCACGCCTCGCAGACTGTGTAGTAGCGTAGGCTCGCTCCATGATTATATCATTCGTAGAGACGACATACAATACGTCACTCTCATAAAAAATCTACTCATAGCTTCTATAAATTATCAATTTCATTTATTAAAATAAATTTCTTTCAAAATGTATTGAACCATTAATGATTAGTGCGTTTCTTGTTTTTCTATGTCATTTCAATGCAGCCGAATCTCCAATGAATGAAATTAGATAACATATAAATCGTTAGTACGAGGACAAATCTTTTTAAAAAATCAACTAAGTGTTGGTCTTAATAAAAACATTTTATAATCTCCAAAACAAGAGGAAGAAACATGATGTTTGTAGGTAATGTCTTCACTGACTCGACGTCGTTTTAAACAAATATTGCTTCTGCGTTCAATGACTGTTAATAAAACAAAATATATTTTATAGAACTTCCATTGTATAAAATAAACGTGGGTAGTATATATGTATATCTCTTTTGTTTCTTCCTACTTCTGTTTATTCGTTGTTCTTTGACACTATCCTTTGCTCAGCAGCGCGACAGAGCAATCGAGGCAGGCAACTGGTTTGACTCGTACGTTAAATTAATTAAATTGTACAACTCTTGATGATTTCAATATGCATAAAGATTGGTTCTTTTTTTATTTTTGCATTCAATTACTAATAACGGTCAGCAATTTTCCCTTGAGGTTCTTGATTTTTATTTACTTTGAATTATCTTATAAAATCAAATCACCTTTGTGTTAAATTGTTATTATTTTCTGACCAAGAAATTTTATGAGTAACAGTCTCGAAATGGAGAGAAGATGTCGGTATGGTCCAATGATTACAAGAAATAAGCTTCAAACCGTCTCTCACTAAGAATACATAGACAGTTATATAGAATTACTTAAATTTTAGTGCTATGTACCTAATGACATTTAACTACTTTTAAATTTTCTACAAAAAATGTAGTCAAGTCTTAAAAATAAGGATGATAATACTCTAGTAATAACATCTAGGTAAGATTTTTCCACATATCTTAGTCGTAGGTGCAACCCTCGTGTTATGTGCATTAAAGTAAATTGTTTGTTGCATCACACTTGAAAAGGTCACTGTTCTGACTGAACGAAGTCAGTGACGAGTACGTATTGATAATATTACCTTAAGGTAAAATATGTTAAATTGTGCCTTAGTACTGTTTAGTCACTAGCATTTAGGCCACCTGTAAAAAGAGCTTGGGCCCAGAGCTATTATCGCTGTGAGATATACATATATAACAATTGTATCGTCAAACTTTGTAGACTAAGATATTATGACGCTTATTGGTCTGATTACCTGTTTTTCTATGTGGTAGTGAGTTAAATATACAATAAAATTTCATAATAAAAATTTAATTGCAATATATAAATTTATGGGTTCATTAAAATAGTCATCAAAGTGCAAAAATAGATGTCAAATAAACGACTATTAATAATTAATGTTACTATCAAACATATTAAACCCAAATTAACCCTTTTAAAGTGACGTTAAGCGAATATCAAAGAAACAGGGCTAATAAAGTCACAATGCTACCGATGTTACAAAATTTAGTCCTCGTGCCCGAGTAAATAAGAGGGTGAGGGGTGACTCAGGGGTGTACGAGGAGGCGGGCTGCCTACACACCATTCATGAAGACTTCGTTACGAGTCGAGTATTTGCATAATGATATTCGAGAGTCTGCAAATTAAGAATGTTAAAAATAGACCAAAATTTCAATCAGATATCCTCGGACATAACCTAGTATCATTGAAACTCCTATATTAAAGAACGAGGTTTGCAGGTTTTTGTACAAATATAATTTATTTACACCGTTTACGAAACGTGATAAAATTAAAATTCCATAACAATGTAATTATAGTAGATTTCGCAGTGAACCTGTGAAAAAAAAATCTAAGCCATTTCTCTTTAGAAAATTAATACGATTAATATACTTGTTAAGAAAGTTATTTATAGTACCTTCATTTGATGTGAAAACTGCTTCGACCTTAAAGCAGACTTATATCAAGGTTACTCGGTCAACAAACTTACTGAATACATATGAAGATTAATGGATCCCGATTATTACAGATTTACTTCGACATAGTATTATGTAATATTGAACTGTTTGAAGTGCGTAATACAGCAGAACTATTGCAAATTATATGATCTAAGAATTTCTTATTTCGACTCTTGACAAGAACTGAATCTTAATCAATGATTCTGAGTTCGAACCAGGGGTAAACACCAATAATTTCATTAGTGAAGGGGCACTTCTAGCATAATATTGATAAGTAGTAAATACATGGTTATACTACTTCATATAACAATGACTAAAGAAATCTGAAAAGGTTGTCGTGTGACGTATTTGATATTTAACCCCATCTCGAGGGTGTCTTTCCGACAGCTGTCTCGTAATACACAAGTTGACGCACCTACGCTACGGTAGGGATTGGATCCCGCCTAACAACCTCTTAAGGACTTATCTTACAATTAGATTGCTTCATATCAGCAATTATTATAAATATTTTGGATATAACTTCGTAAATAATATTATAGAATCTGAGAAGAATTTATTTATTTGGTATGCGAGAAAGTATCTTGACCATGAGATTTTGCAGACGAGACAGAAATTTGTCGCTGCTATGGATAATAGAGTATCTAGTACAGTAAGTTGCTTTCATTCTTACGTACTTTGTAAATGTACCACTGTTTGGTAAGAGTTTCTTTATTTTGGAGAGAAGGTTTGGACATTTTCCACAAAAACAAACTCGGAGAAAATGAAAAAAGTCGTGTCGGTGGTAGTATTTAATTGTTGACGATTCAAAAACGCTTCATTGTGACGTTTACTTCAATAAAATTTATTTGATTTGATCTGCAATTGACTTATCTACGTCATATTTCAGTCCAAAAATTTAGATTGTGACGTTGCCTCACTGTATATTGCAGATATATTACAGTTGTCGTAAATGATGTGACATAACAACGCCATCGATAGCACGTCTGTGGACAAATAATACACAGCTTTCTGCACCAACCCGATCAAATGCGGATTGATGAAATGTCGAGTTAAAAGCTACAATTATGATTTCGTTCAATTTATTTTGACATCATATAATCAATTAAGATTTTTGTGACGTTTTTGTAGTACATATAATAAATGGATATTCATGTGTTATTTTTAATTAATGACTTTATAAAAAGCTACTTACTAGTGTTAAATGAAATAGTTAGTTGTTAAGTCAGTGGTAGCATTAAATAAGAATAATTCACATCCAAGCGTGTAATATATGGAGTTTGAAAATCGAGCCTTTATGATATTATAAATACAAATAGAAACGTGAGAGCAATACAAAACAAGAATAAATTTATCTCAAATATATTACTCATATTATTGATTACATAACTCATAAACTAGTTTTATTTAGGTAATAAACCAATGTTCTAGATCGTGATTAGTCCTCGCGTAGATGTCGATGTGGTTCTAGGGAGGAGGCTGAGCGAGGCGAAGGGGTCGCGTGGGCCGCAACCAATATGAATGAACTGCCAACGCGGCCTCAGAACCGCTTATAAATGTTAATTTCAACACGATTACCATCGGTTGTAGAAAGTGCAACGTGGGTGAATAACTTGCTTATAAAATTATTTTACGTGTAGATATAGATATGCTTATATAACATTCGTAAATAATGTGTATTTAATTTATTACGTGGTCTTTATTACTATTTTTAGGTATACCTATTATTTTATTTACTTATTATATTTGGAAAGGTAAACAACCTCAATTTCATACGATATCTATTTCGTAACAGCTATTAATATATTACTAATATTATAAATGTAAGAGATTGTAGGTTTGGGTGTCTGTTAATCATGCACAAATGGTTTCAAACGAAAATAGTAGAAGAAAGTAGAAGCTTTCTTTGATTAAGATAGAAATACTTGAAGAAAATCTCTATATATAAGAATATCTCTATCACGAGAAAGATCAGATAAGATATGCTATATAACAAAAATAGTTTTAGTAAATCTGTCAAATATACTAGTGTATAAGAAAACCTGCGTCCTTGACAGAGTGGCAACAGCGCCACCTTCGAATGCACTTGGATTTAACAAAACTGTACGAGTGGTACGACCATCTTTGCGAGGACTGGTGCGTCCGATAACTCATCGCCAATCATATACTGTTAGTTTACTCACTTACCAAATATTTTAGCGAAGCGAAGATCAACAGCAGTGGCGAAGCTATCGTAGGGCAGGTGGTGCAGTGCACCAGGGCCCCCGTAATTCAGGGGGCCCTTTAAACTAAACCTTAAAAGCTAGAAAAACACGACCCTTCGCACAAGATTTCTTATTTGGTATCTATAATTTTAAAGAGTTTATTAGTTAAAGAGAGACAAGAAAGAGGGAGTGTTGGCCCGATTCTTTTTCTATACACTGAGGCCCTTCCTCACCTAGCTACGCTACTGATCAACAGCAAGCTGTGATGTCGTCCAGACCGATTTCGATCAGCCATACAACTACGCAGGACATATAATACAAAAATGATTGCAGAAACTCAAATACACTTTTTCGACACTCCTAAATATCGATGGGACGGCAAATCCGAAACGACCCTAAGTAGCTTATGTGCAAGATCAAGCTTAATGCGCTTTCACGGGCACTTGATTACACACACATTCAACTTTCGCCCTTTTATTGAGATTTTTACAACAGAAAATCGTTTTACTTTTTTAATGGCCTTACCTGGAATTTAAACCCAAGACCTCAGAACCTTAGACAAGCTAAATAGGCAAATAACTTGCAGGTAAATACATCAGTAGAATTCTTATGTAATGATGATAATATTAATCAAGCCGAGATGACCCAGTGGTTAGAAGGCGTGCATCTTAACCGATGATTGCGCGTTTAAGCACCACTGAATACTCATGTGCTTAATTTGTGTTTATAATTCATCCCGTGCTCGGCGAAGGAAGAAAACATTGTGAGGAAACCAGCATAAAAAATCTGCTACATGTGTATTCCACTACCGGCTTTGGAACAGTTTGGTGGAATATGTTCTAAAACCTTCTCCTCAAAGGGAGAAGAGGCCTTAGCCCAGCAGTGAAAAATTGACAAGTTGTTGTTGTTATAGATAATAATCACTAACCTGACGAACAAAAAGGATATGCTATCTCTATCTCATAGATAATTGTACCCTTAAAGAAATGTAACATATATTTCCATTGTGGAGGCATCCGCAGTTATCAAAGGTGCAACTGTCAAGTAAACATGATATTCGGTATTTCGGCAAAAACAATCCTGTTGTTGTTTGGAGCGGATGGTAGTTCATCTCTCCGGTGCCGGACGTGCGTCCGCTGCGGCCTGGCATTCAACACCTGTACTACCTGTGTTCTGTATTACATTAAAATCATTTTATATTTCAAATTATTTTAAATAAATTCAATGGCGTAGCTATCGTAGGGCAGGTGGTGCAGTGCACCAGGGCCCTGGAGTTCAGGGGTCCCTATAAACTAAACCTTAAGCTTCTGAAGCTAGAAAAACACGACCCTGCGCACAAGATTTCTTATTTGGTATCTATAATTTTAATTATTAGTTAAAAAGGGATGGGAAAGAGAGGGTGGGGACCCGATTCTTTTTCTATGCACCGGGGCCCTTCCTCACCTAGCTACGTCACTGAATAAATTCCTTACTAAAGAAGAAAAAGTATTGTATCTACTGTACTTTATTTTATAATATATAAAACCTATATCAGGTTTATATGTAAATTGTGAATATTATATTAATTTTAAAGGTTATTTTGAAAATTATACCTACAGTGTTTTGATAGATATCAAATACCTACCTATACTTAGGAGTACTGGATGTCTAATCTATTTCGATATAGGTTAAAGTACAAAGAATGTTTCGTCGTATAACATTAAATCAATCTTAAATAGCAGTGTAGTACGCGTTCAAAGTCGCGAGGCGACGCAGCTCGTTTCGTAATAAACTATAGGATGCTGATAAGACGGATGTGCTGTGACCGCGCCGGCGGAAGAGCATCTGTTACGAGCGATTGCTCTGGAATCCGCCTCGATTGTTACGCTACGTTATGTATTTATCGAATAGTGTCGTATTTATCTTTTTACAGGTTTTCTTGAGGAGTACTTTAGTTACTAGAACTTGTTTATTATATAAAAATATTTTGTAGGTACTTTTCTTTGTACGTTCAAATGATAGTGCTTAGTATTTTAATTATTTTTTTGTGTAACTGTTACTAAAAATATTATAAAACAACAACAAAAGCTTGTCAATTTTCCACTGCTGAGCTAACGCCTCCTCACCCTTTGAGGAGAAGGTTTGGACCACATTCCACCACGCTGCTCCAATGCGGGTCGGTGAATTTACACGTATTGGTGGCAGATTTTTGTTGAAATAAGACATGCAGGTTTCGTTCACCACCGGGTTCTATTATAAACACAAATTAAGCACATAAAATTTCAGTGTTACTTGCCTGGGTTTTGAACCCGCAGTCACCGGTTAAGATGCACGCGTTAAATAATTTAACACTTTGTAATAAATATGTTTTAAATAAAGGTTTTAGTGCCGTCTCTGTGGCGCGCGGTTTATACGACAAATGAATATAATATGCTCTCGAATTTGCTTTGAATGCCCTAGGCAATGTAAATTTACACACAATATTGATCACTCGAATATTCAAGCTACTCGAACATACAATTCTAAGCCATGGGTTGAAATACAATTTCTAACATACGTAGTCTGTTTAATAAATTACCCATCGACAACTTGATATACTTGAGACTTTTTTTTTCATTTTTTAAATAAATAATAAATATGAGACAACATCGCATACATTACTCTGATCCCAATGTAAGTAGCTGAAGCACTTGTGTTATGGAAATCAGAAGTAACGACGGTACCACAAACACCCAGACCCAAGACAACATAGAAAACTAATGGTAATCTACATTGACTGGGCCGGGAATCGAGCCCGGGACCTCAGAGTGGCGTACCCATGAAACCCGGTTTACACACCACTCGACCATGGAGGTCGTCTAATTTTAAATACTGTGTTGTAATACATTTATAAATTAAGGAGTTTTAGTGTCATAATATTGCTAAGGGCGAGACGCACCCAAATATAAGACCCAGTAGGCACCCCCAAAAGCTACAACCTTCCCCAGATTTATTTTTGTTAATCTACCTACTCATGGACCCCTTAATGATTTAAAGATCTGCAAGAGAATTATCAATAAGAGCTGAGATGGCCCAGTGGTTAGAATGCGTGCATCTTAACCGATGATTGCGGGTTCAAACCCAGACAAGCATCACTCTATATATATACATATATATGCTTAATTTGTATTTATAATTCATCGAAATTCTGCCACATGTGTATTCAACGCACAACAACCCGCATTGGAACAGCTCTTCCATTAAGGAGAGGGTTTGAAACATATTCTATGTTCCAAACCCTCTCCTTAATGGAAGAGGAGGCCTTATCCCAACAGTGGGAAATTTACAGGCTGTTACTTTACTTTACTTTAAAGAGAATTATTCTAGACACTATGTTATGAAACTATTCTATACTATTCACTACATTTTTTGTCATACTAATGTGTTTAAGTAAGGTTTATGTAGTTTACATAAGAAAGTTCGTTCTATAATCTTTTAAATATAAAGAACATGTAGTGAATTACAAATATGTACAAATAATTAAGGCGGTGAAGTGTTGGATAGAGCGATCTCCAAATGCTCTTTTGGAATTAAGAAGTATTCCTTACCGAATTCTAACTAAAGCATTCAACCATAAGCATTAGTTAATGACGCGTGTCACAGTATCACAGTATATAGATGTGCACATAACATTACATACATATATAATTGTATTTAACTAATATGATTGTATTTTTTAAATGTTGAAAAAGAGTAACTACTGAGTTTCTTGCCGGTTCTTCTCGGTAGAATCTACTTTCCGAACCGGTGGTAGCTTCACTTAGTTGTTAAATGACGATTCAGTAGTGCTTGTAAAATTCCGCTTGAATGAAGTTTATTTTGATTTGATTTGCGCAAATACAAGAGAACGCTTTTTATACCTTCCAATGAGCATTTCATACGCTCAGGAGGCTTACTTGCTTTCCACGGCAACAGACTATGAAATGATTAACATCCAATGGCTGTTGCGTAGTTTTTTATACATAATTTAAAAGAGATATTCCTAAATCGCTAAATAAGTTTTAGTAATTGTAATAAAATAATTTGTATTATATGCATCGAAAAAGGCAAGACGAATTCGTAAAATTATTGTAAATGGAATTGCAGTATAACTATATTTTATACATATAAATATTTAATAAATATGATTTATACTCAGGTACCACTCACTCATCAGATATTATACCGCCAAACATCAGAAATCAGTACTGTTGTGTTACGGTTTCACGGTTGATTAAACCAATGTAACATAACACACATTTACATTACATTTAAGTTCATAAGGTTGGCGGCGTTAGAATTGGTTAATATTGCTACAGCGATATTTTCTATGGTCGTTGGTGACCACTTACCATCAGGTGGTCCATTTATTCGTTCGTCTATATCATAAAAAATAAAATATATTTTTTTGTGGTATTAATTACAGTTTTCCAGTTATCGAATATAAAAGCTCATTTTGTAAATTTCGAATACAACGAATAATAGAAAGTGTAGTATCTATAGTAAAGTAACAATTAAAAAATTATAGCGTATAATCCTATTAAGGAGATGGCATGAAGCTCATTCACAATGCTACCGCTGAGATTTCCTTCAACATCGAGCATCGAGATTTATAAATAAAATAATTATAAAATGATGTTAAATCAATAATAAATAGAGGATGGGGACGACCAAAGAAACGCTGGATGAATATGGAAAGACATGATAGGCTGAAAAGAATGTTACTTGTGAGATGACGAGGCAGAAGGATGATGATGATCAATAAATAATATATATTTTAATAAATAAAGAAGATGGAAGAAATGTAAATATGAAAGCCATTGATGTATGAAACACGTTAAAAGTTGAATCGTATTACAATTATCGGTGTCGCAACGCGAGCTCTTCCTGTCCGCCCGTCACACGACACCACGTAACGCAACACCCGTACACAATCCCACAAATGCGGTTAATATGCAACTTAAACTTAATAGAATCATGATAAAATTATCTTCTTCCATACATTGAATTATAAGCTCTCGTCTATAGCTTTGTATAAAACATCGGAGCTTTTATTTAACTCTATATATAATCTATACATAATTTCCTATATTAATATTTTAAAACAGTTTCACTCAATTGGTTGAACTGAAAAATCAATTCTTTTTCTTTCTTTGGTTCTAAAAGGTGGTTTAAATAGATCATTACATCCATGTAAGCATTATATGCTGGGGATCTTACTCTACACAATAAATGCAACAAAATGTTATGTGTACATAAGTAAATATTGTCATTTTGTAAGTAAAAAGACTACAATACAAAATGCATATATATTTGTGTTTGTATGATGGCTCGAGATGATTATATTACTATTATTTCGTTTTGTACGGGAGAAGGCTTTTATGGAAATGTAGAGCGTGTAATATTAAGAGTATATGTAATTAAATAATATTTTTTCAACCCATCTTTTAGTTTTCAGTTAAATTAGTATAGTACGACACAACTTAGATGTAGCATCGACAAAATTCGTAAAACCTATTACATACGAATTAAGGACGCCATCCCAAATTATTCATATTTATTTCTTATGTGAATATGATCTTTACGCAAACGCAATAACTTGTAATATCATATAACCTAATATATTCGTCAATTTGACACGTCGATTAACATGCACTTGCTTTCTCTGACGCGAGAATTTATAGCAACGAATAGCGTCGAATGGCGCGATAGTGAGCTATTTCTATTGGTCGTGTAAATCGGCAGTAATCGGTTTTATTTTGATTTCATTGCATTTTCCGATGCTACATCTAATTTGTGTCGTACTATACTTTAATTTTTTTAAATTAATTTTAAGGCTTATATATAAATAACAAGTAATTTTGTTGATATATAAACTGTTACATAGAATATAAATATAAAATTAAATTTGCAGGTCCGTCCTGTCTTACTGATATAGTAATATTAACCTATCACAAATATTTGTTCATTCAACGTATTAAAGTTGCATTTTTTTTGCTATTATACTAACTCTTAGTATGCAAGATTGCGCACGTGCTCATCGACCCACGTTCTGCTGTTAATCGAAAAATGGCCAAACTGATAACAATAATAAAATACATAGAATGCAAGTAGGTATATATTTTATTAAAGGGAACGTAACTTTTCATATGATAATTTCTATACGGGAAACAAATTAGAAAAGGACCGTCAGTAGTTTTGTGGTATATAGGTACTGATAGAAGTAGCATTAAAGAAGTAATACAGTGGTACCGTCAAATATTTAAGATGTTAAGTTCCTTGTGTCTGTTAATGCGCTGTATCAATTGTACGTAAAAAAAATTATAGTAGGTGGTACCAAGGCTAACGGAAATTTACGTACTTTTCAAATGGTACTTTTAATATTTCTCAGCATTCGCTTGTTAGTTTAAGTAAACCTTATACTCAGTAGCTTTATAGATAATTTATGTGGTTATTTACCAAGGACAAAACACGAATTTTCCAACATTAGAGTAGTAACTAAACGAAGGTTTGAAATATTATTGACAATACTAATTAAACACAAGCTTTAATAACGTTTGTGTATTAATTTAAGATTAGTTTCCATTGACCGCTTTACAGTTTATCAAGTATAACACGCCAATCAGCTTTAAGCAATGGAACCAAACACAGTTTTTAGTGTAGTCGAGTAGTCAAGAGAAACTCGGGCTAAGAAGTTTTATTGTTAAACTTGGAAACTAAACTAAAAGAAAAACGAAAAAGTAAATTCACGGGCGAAGACATCTGTAGCTCAAGAAAACGATGAAACATTGCAGTAACTTGATAAGTTCTTGTTAAGTATGTATAGAGAGCGTGGAATTACTGTCGTTTGAGTTTTATCCATATTTATGTGCGTGTTGTTTTTCTGTGCACCGAATTAGATTTACTTGTGCATAAATTACCTTGACGTATTCTCGTATTGTCATTATTTTACCTTTGCAGATAATATTTAAATTAATAATATCTGGGACTAAGTATGTAATCTTAAATTTATTTGATTTAAATTCTATTTTTTTATATTTTTATAGTATTAATTATATGTATATCATAGTATCATTTTTATTAATAAGTTGCACTTGTGCGAAATCGAGGCGGATCACTGGGTTTTACTTATATTTATCTGAATTGTTATTAATTTATTTGAGACGTTGATAGATCATATAGACCCGAATATAATTTTAAATATATAATGGACGGATGGATGGAGTTTAATAAAAGCGTCTATCTAGCTCGACGTAAGTAAGTATGCTAAATCAGTGCTGAAATTTTGATTTTTACCAGAACTAAAATTAGGTTAATTTAAGCAGTGTTTGTTAATTTAATGCTAATATATATACTAGCAAAAACAAAAGATATTTTTGTACATTTTATTAAAAAATATATTAATAAGTTTATTATATAAATATTTATTAAGTATTCGAGCAATAAGTGTCATATGAATGGGTAGGCGAATACACCTACGACGTCGCGTAGGCCGGCGACAATGAGGACGTATTTTTATCTTCCGACTCACAACCGATGACCGTAGTTTCTACCTCGCCAATTTGTAGAGATACGAAGAGTCTAGATAAACCCATCACTCGACGGATCGACACAAATATCTTCATTATCGTCGTCTTCAACTAATTGTGTCATACGGGCGTTGTAAAACGTCTGGTTTCGGATTTGCATGTTTATCTGCCAAGCGTATGAACTCTACGCAATATAACGCTTTACAAATTTGTCGTAACTGTTCTCATTTACATTGTATTCGACGTATTAATGATTCATTATTGTTTCATTTTTATTAAGAAAATCGTATACAATGTATAATGCATGAATATTATCTGAACGAATAACTACAATTACAAATAATGAGTTATTTTAAGCCAACCTAGAGTTTATGTAAATATTTAATTGCGACGAATGTAGTGTGCTCGGGTTTTATTCCTTTAAATAAAGTTGTTATCTTATTGATATCTTCATATTGAATAAATGTTATGTTAGATACGTAGTACTTATTCTGTAAATTCGAACTGACTAGTTCGTATTCAGCTTGCCAGGATATCGAGGTAGATTTATCGCTACTACGAAATGAGAACAAAAAAGACCGTTAAGATATATTCAAGTTGCACTTGCCGTCCATAGGCAAGAAACTTGTTTCTTATTTATGAATTCTGTATAATGTAATTTTTCTTTAGAATAGATATAAAGTTGAATAAGAAAAAAATCTCCATCCATTGTATCTGACGTCAGAATTCGAAGTGGAAGCCGCCTCACCCGTGCCGCGTTTTCATCTTTTATTTATAGACGATTGATTGATGAAGCGAAACGTCGTATGAATGAATCGATTTATGGTTTCGTTGAGCGGACACTGTTTATGTGCCCGCTTGACGCCAGGAATTTTAAATGGGAGACGAATAAACGTTCCTAACCCTACCGCCGGCTACCTCTAACACGCATCTTATGTTATTCAATCATCTTTCCAGAAACGCCGATCTGTTACATGCGACAGTCCTACCCGCCGTACAATGATTCATTAAAGCGGCAATTGTGTCTTATCTCCAATAATGTGTCAATTTATGTCCCATCAATCTACTTCGTCGCGAGTCGTAAAACCGACACCTCGACTTTAATCTTCAGGCATTTCCCTAAGATGGCACAATCAAGCGCTGGTCAAGGTTAAGCGTTAAAAATAGAAACTAGCGATGAGGTTCATCCGAAGGTTAAACAGTATTTAATTAATCCTTCGTATATACTTCTACGAAGATAAATGATAATGGAACAAAATGGGGAATTGAACTCGAATTGACACCGACAGGTGTTTCGTATTCGCATTGAACTCGGAGTCATCTCAACATTCAAGTAGTCTATTGCGCTTATTAAGATCAACTAACAGAGCAATAGATTACGCACGATTCGGCGTGGCAAGCGGTCTAATTGTTTAATTTCGGTCTTGAGATAGGTTAGCAACGGAATGAGTACGGACGGCGCGTTTGCTCAACTCGTTATCATCGCTTCGGTAGCTCGTTTGAAGAGCCGCTTCCTGCGCGATGACCTGTCTTATCTGCTGCACCATTGCTGCAGATGATGCGAAGTAACTACCACCGAATTCTTCAGAGCCCCTACTAACGTCTCGTAAGTACTGAACGCGTCTCAGTAATCGTTAAATTGCTATTAAACACAGTTTCAGGTCATTTATAATTGTACCAAAAATATTTCTGGTAATAATCGATTATTTTTTAAAAACCTTTATTATTATAAAAATATTACTGTTAAGTGTCACTAAACTATTTACAAAATAAAATTGCCAAATTAGGTAATGATACATTTCAGTAGAATTCTAATGCTAAATTTGATATGAAAGTGTTGTAAGGGACACAAAGCTTAAGTAAGGCGGCAATATAACCAAAATTCGTACCTAATCTTCTTTCCTTCTATTCATACGGATCCAGAAAATTCCATAGGAAAATTTCATAGTAATTCACAAGAAATTACATACTGTTTAATTTTATTTAAATTCTAAGCGTATTGCTACCGGATAGAGTATTTCGCAGACCCGCTGGCTACGTGACTGAGGCGTCAGATGATAATGGCTACTTTATTAATAGAATACTTATTTATCAAAATATTGCACGTCGTGAACTTGTACAGATATTAAATAAAGTTTTACGGCAATTTTATGCTTGCAGTACCTATTTAAGATTGCATTAATTGCATTGACAGTAATTAAGTTTTTTTTGTGTAAAATAAAATTATTACACGAACATACTATCATAAGAGGTTTTTTAAATACAATAAGACATTCCTTGTTATGAAAACATACTCATATCGCTTGCATTATATTTATCTATATAAATAACAGAGCACATTCGATTATATAACAACGGGATAAGAATATAAAGGTAACCCCTTTATTATCGTATAAAACGAAGTAGAGTATTATTCACCGAGCATCGAACAATCAGAGTGCCACTGCATCATGCATCACGGGGCACAGGTCAAGGAATGCGATCGATAAATAGCAAGATTTGACAGTGAAATAGCGTGTTTACGAATACAAGCGCCACGACGCACCTCCATCGCCCCGAGCTCACACAAATCTCGAATCTGCCTCGCAATGACACGAATAATTCATCTTCCACGAAGCATAGGTCAAAAGATCCGTGGGGCCAACATATTTTATACGGGAGATTATTTTTTTCTTAATCTAAAACATGAATTCAGTATGAGCAAACAGGTTTATCTATTGTAATACATCAGCTAGACACATTTGCTTTTGAGTAAACAGAAATGTCGTGGTGTCTATTCGGAGACATAGCGCGAGGATCCTGTATACTTGCAAATATCGAGCATTAAAATTCTCGATGTGGTGCGCTTACGCACGCTGAAAATAAATAGGCGTCCTATACGAGAAATGCTCACAACGTACAGCAAAACCTAAATATATCGAGAGCGGGTTCGAGGCATCGTCTATACAATGTAGGGTTAGGCATGACACATCTGCACTTTACGTTCTCAAATACGTACCTTAGCTATGACGACATAATTTACAAACAAAAACTACAAAGTGGAACTTTGTTTTTTTTTTCAAATGTTTATCTTATTACGTCTCTAATATGTCCTATAAGCGATAGTTGCCTTTTATCCCATGCCAGAGTTCATCCGCCCATCAAACGCTGTCGGCGGCTTGTCGACATCTGTTGTCCCCATTTAAACGATCCAGCTAAGTACGTACTCAAGTAAAT
Source organism: Vanessa cardui (assembly GCF_905220365.1). Classification (NCBI taxonomy): domain Eukaryota; kingdom Metazoa; phylum Arthropoda; class Insecta; order Lepidoptera; family Nymphalidae; genus Vanessa; species Vanessa cardui. Next base: position 5,269,379 of record NC_061126.1, read on the forward strand.
CTTGTAAATAGTCTCCACGAACTAAATTTAAAACAACACATATTACTAGCGTTAGTTTTTGTATTGCTATTTTTTGAACTATTTAAATTGTACCGATGTCGTAAGCTTATGAATAAGTATGTTTAAACGTGGATATAAAATATGAAATATTGCAATAAAACAGGATTTAAATAATTTGTAATATTGTTAGCCTCTACATTGATTTCACGTCACGGCAATTTGTAATAGTACGGTTAGATAAATAGAAAAATAGTAGCATAAAATTATGAGCGTATATTTTCGGAATGCATTCCAGGCATCAGATAAACATGGAGCGAAGGAAGGAAGAGTGAGACAGGAGGTGCATCCTGCGCGCCGAAGGAAGCGGCGCGCCTCACTTCCTCCTGCCAACTCATAAACGAACCACTATTTATATACCGACACATATGCGTCTTTAATATTTCACTATTGTAGCTATTCGATTATATCAACGGAGACTTCAAACGAAGATTAATTGATTACACCTTTCGTTAGTAAAAAAATGACGACGGATACATTTGCAATAAATTTATTTAAGAAATTAGAGATTTTATATTGTGTTTCAAAAATATAAATCCGTGGCAACTATGAATTTTAAATATATAAAAAAAATATTAAAAACAAAACAAAGAAGTAATACAGAGTTGACGAGTGTTTAAAAAAATAACACCCAAAATGGCATATATTTATCTTTATAGTAAGCAGTGTGGAATTTAATTTTATAGTATAGAACATATTATTCGACTTCGATTTACTTCACGTAGCTCGTATTTTTCATATATATACAGCCATGGAATGAACACTTGACATTTTTTTACTTTTTACACGTCGTTTTAGGTTTTAGTGACAAAAAGAAAACAAATATTGTAGTAAACATTCGTATTTATAATATAATGTTGTCGTTTTATTTACAAATAAATACAAATTCAGTTAATAAATAAATGGTAAATTATCTACATCTTAATAAGTATGCTTTATATCTCATTTCTTAATCTTCTCTGGATTTGTGTGGAATCCAAAATACTAATGTTAGCGTTTTCTTATGACACGTTTCGGTCTCAAGAAAATTTGAGACTTTCGGCGTTCGGGCGACACGTTCACGTTCACGTACATTCACACTATACGACTATATTTACAAGACGATCACTCGCGGCGCGGGGCGCTCGTCCTCGCCGGCCCCGCGCCCTCACCACTCACTCGGACCAGGCACAGCGATCACTGAGTCCACCCCCGCGCGGTCCGGAGCTCTCCGCTCGCCAATAAATATTTGTACAACGCGGGCGCGCGGCGGGACTAGATAATACTGGAGAGCGGCGGCGGCTCGGGGCAGCGGCAGCCGGCGCGGCGGCAGCGCGCGTACGCGGTCGCACCCGCCGCCGCGCACCCGCGCAGCGGCCAGTACAGCCACAGGCACGGCAGCGGCACCGCCAGCGCCGCCACGCACGCCAGCCGCGGCCCGCACGCGCACGGCTCGCTAGCCTCCTCCTCGCCGCTCCCGCAGTGGTAGAACAGCGCCTTCGCGCAGCACATGCACGACGCGTAGTCGACGCAGGCCTCCGCGCTGCACAGGCACGAGCCGCACAGCCAGCGCGAGGGCAGCGGACGCGGCCGCGCGCACTGCTCGCAGCGGCAGCGGCCGCAGTTCTCGCACACGATCGAGTCCGTCGCGAGCGGCGTGCGCCTCTTGTCGGCGGCTGGCTGGGCGGTCACCGGCTTGAGCGGCTGCGACGCCGCGTGTCGGTGGGGCGGCGCGGGGGGCGCGCGGCGCGGGGCCTCCACGTACGCGTTGCGCTCGCGCTCGGCCTCGGGCCGCGGCCGCAGCAGCGACACGGCGGGCTGGCGCGCGCCGCCCGCGCCCGCGCCCCCGCCGCCTGTCGCGCCCGCTCGGTGCACGCGCGCCGCCGGCTTGGGCGGCCGGGGCGGCGCCGCCGGCCCGCCATACTCGTCCATCGAGTCCGGCTAACGGCTCTCTGGGCCGTCGCCTTCCTGTTCCCTCATCGTCCCCACCTTAGAAAAAATAAACACATACGTTAATACAATGCACGCAGGAGGAAAATACATCAGTTTTTTGTACTCGCACGTTTCATTCCCGTTTAAAATTACTGAGTATATAGTTTAGCTATTCTACAATCGTTTATCCTGTTCTAGATATCTACTTTTTATCAATTTTCTTACAAGTTTAAGATGACCTCTCCATTCTACGAAATGTAACAGAAAGATACGTTTATGTGAGAGATATTTGTACGACTTATTTCCAGTTCGTCAATTTTTACTTCTGATATTCATAGCTATCGTCTCCTTTATGAGGTATCTACAGATACGACCAAACGTAGTTAACTGTATTGGAAAGGTAAGATTTGTTATAAATGTAAAAACACGCTACGATTATTATTCCTATGGATACAAGATACATACGGTGTAGTCTGTTGTTAGTTCGATAATATGCCTAACCAAACTAAAATACTATGTATATGGTAAATGGACGTATGTATATTAAATTAAGCATACATAGAGCAAGGCAATAAAACATTTTTTTTCCGAGATTTTGTAATATTAAAGTACCACTTCGTATTGTTTTTTTCTTATCTGTTATTAATTATATATGTATATTAATAACACTGTTCGCATATGCCTATATATATGGATTTAAAGTTGGTAATTTATTTGTTATGATTTTAAGTTCAAATCGTCCTTGCTAATATTTTTTTTCTTAAACAGTAAACTAAAATGTATTTGTTTTTCAAATTTACTGTTTAAAAAAAGATTATATATCTACTATACATACAGAGTTATGTACAGGGTTTCGTAAAGGAATTTGTAATATTGTTTTTTGATGTTTTTTTATAATCTTCTAAGGCTAAGTTAATAATGGAGTGAGTATATTAAACATTATATAGCATACATACTTTACAGCACTAAAACATATAATACCGCTTTATATTTACATTCAACTTATATTTCAATTTAAACCATTTCATCACCCGTCTACGAATTATATTTTTTTTACAAACAATATCATAATAAACTTAATGTTTATCGTCAGAACATAGCTTACAAGTAATATGCCCGCTCGCTTCTGTGACAATAATTAGGATAATTTCGAAAAACCGTACGTCCTCTAAATTAGCCTATAAACCAATAAGTTGCTAATGCTGATTGAAAATAAGTTACATTAGTGAGTTGAATCCAGTTACCAAACGCTTTCAAAAAATGTTTCGGTAGCTGTAAAAGTGATACTCTCAATAACTTTTACTTTCGTTATATTCTGAATAATACTTTTTACGGTTGTATATAAAAGTACAAATCAATGTAAATACAAAATACTTAATGACTTTCTCTTTCGATTTCGTTTAATGAACAATCAATTATAAAATACAAGTATATTAATTGACGACTTTAATTCATAATCTTTTGTAAACAATGATACTAAAATAAATAACATGTGAATGCTAAATTTATATATATAAAGTGTTAGAAGATAATATTAAAGTATTTGTTAATATATTCGAATACTTTTCGAGCTGAGTCTTAATTTTTTATTATTTTTATTAAATTTAATGTAATGTATGGTGTGTTTCGTGTAGTCTATAAGGTTGGTATAGGAATACAATCACTTATTAATTGATTAAGAGAAAATATGTTTTGAAAAAATGTTTTCAGTTCTATAATTTATCTTCTCTTTAATATTTCTTCAAACTTGTATATTAGATTACAACATGAAATAATCCAGTTGTGTACATAAATACATTAATTATCCCTAAAACATATATAACAATAATGTACTATATTTATGTGAAGCAAATGAATCAAAAAGGTTATACGCTATATCTAATAATAGTATTATTTACATGCGAATGTATATTGGTTTGTTTTTTAAACAAATCAACAAAAGCAATCATTCCACGTGTTTTTTTGCATAGAAATAGAATCGACTATATTATGTCGGAGAATATCGAAAGCAAAGTCGCTTCCAAAATTAGTATATATATTGAAGATAAAATGTATTACATAATTGAGGTCGTACATATTATTTATTTATTAAAGTTTACATCACTATATAAATTAGATATGAATATTCTGTTAAGATATATTTTTATGGGAAACAAGAATGAATAATTCCGATGTCATCTTGTGAATGCTAACGTGCGTGTTGAAACATATAAGCAGTTTGTTGATTAATATTGCTACGATTAAATTAATAATGTCAGAAATATTTACATATATGTAATCTATGACAGGCATCTGGCTACCATGAGCGTCTGTCTATCTGAGATAAAATAGTGTCGCGACTACACTAATGAATCGAAATTAAATTAATTAATTATTGGTATTACATACGTACAAGTTTTTTTTATTGAGTAGTACCTTCGCATTTGTCTTAGTATTTTTTTTATATCTTAGCAAAATGAATTAGCTTATAATTCTAATTGTTATAACTTATTTAAATTTTGTGTTTCATTTAACCAGTCAGTAGCAATATAATAGTAGTACATGTGTATAAATTAAACAATTGAACCGGTTTTAATAATATCTCTATGCATTTGATTTTTCTGTTAGTAATAATATTAGACAGTTATTTGAACACAAGCTATTAGCAATATAACAATTTCCTATAGTATTACCTTTTAAATGCTTTTAAAAAACATCCGACATTTTAAAAGCAAGAATAATCTATGTATTATGAGTTAAAAATTATGATATGTTTAAAATATTAGAATAATATAAATCATAAATTCTCAATTTTCCTGTACATAGTGGATTTTATTAATTCATTTTAGAAAGAAGAATGGAATGAGGCGATATTTATAAAGACTCTATGAATATTTATGTATTTCCAAAATATCGTACTAATAACCTGAGCTTGATATGCTTCAGGCTTTCATTAGAATATAATATAAATGTTATGGGGATTGAATGTATGAGTTACATACATTATGAGTACTTTAGAAAGAATAATATTTTTCTATGTATATACATATATTCCACGACTTCATTTTGTTTAGTCTAAATGCGTTTAACGTCGTAAAGTTTGTTAAATGATAAGGGTTGTGTATTGTTTACAATACATTTTTATTCTTATCTGCGTTGAGTTATCAAACGTTGTCGAAATTGTTCTCGCTGTTGCTATAATAATTCTCAATAAAACGATCAAAATATGTAATAAAATTTATCATCGTATTAAACGTTACTGAAACGAGATACGGTTCTCTACGACTTATAAGACTCTACCTCGTCTAGTACTTAAAAGTTTGTGCCTTCGGGGACGGGCTAGTTCACGAAAGTTTGTGAGCGCCCTCTTCGAAGTTGAAGGTGGTTGTTATTTCGTTCTAATGATTTTGAAGTGGCATCGTAAACGAAAGCTCTCCTATTAAACTTGTTAGCGAGGAGGCCTCGCTGGCAAGTGGCAGTGCGCGGAGCGGTGGCCGCGCGAGGTGCACACGTGTGACGGTATGTGACGGCGCTAGCCACACTCGACGGTCGCCAGGCGCGGCGCGACGCCTCATCATTCATGTTTGCTTAATTTTTTTCGCGATCGGACTGATTACTACCTACGTATGGTACGAGAGTTATAAAATCTCGCCGGACAAATCCGCCGCGACTCGTCACATCCTGGATATGGAATGACGTCGTGCGAGTACTTACGAAGCAGACGTTCCACGGTCACACGTCTCCTACACACATCTCACAAGGGCACTCGGGCCGATTGGCCCCACTCACTACACTGAGCATCTACGCTAGGCCGATAGTGCCGGACCGAAACCGCGCCGGTAGGCTCACTGACACACAAAAATACGGTAGAACCACCGAATTTTGGCCGCGCAAATCCACGGGAAGGCTCATAAGACCGGCGCGGTTCGGAGTGGCACCTGGCGCGGGCGGGGGGCGGCCCACGCACCGGCCTCGATTCTCGTCCGCCCGCCGCGCGGTTATCACTGCAATATGGCCGCTACTCACTTCCTCGGTGAAGTTCTTCGTTGATTTCTACTCCTGATCTCGATGACGGCGATTTTCGTAACCGTTCCGAACTCGTGCGGATTCACTGCACTTATCCTTATACACATTTTAATGGAAAACCGGGAGCGTTAGCGCTACGCTCCAACGAAACGACCGTTCCGTTCGCTGGCACATTCCGCACTGGCGTCGGGCGCGGGAGCGGGCCGGCGGAGAGCCGCACCCCGCCGCCGCGCGTCCCTCCGCGCGCACTTCGCCTTTTTATGAATGGAAGGCGGCCATACTGAATGAACCGCGTACACGAAGCGGTCGGCCGCTATTTTCGCAGGCGAACGGGGACGGCAAGGGGGGCGGGGGCCGGAAGCGGGCTGCGAACGCTCGCGGTGCCAAATTTTGCGGCGCGGGCGACGGCAGCGGATGTGCTCGTTTATCGAGCTTCCGGTGAGATCCCCGCGCGGCCGCATCCGGGAATTAGGTTTCCGGTCGGTAAGAGTCGAACCACGCCGCCCACTTTCGTCCTGCAACTACACTACCCTCGTTCAGTGGTAGAGAACGTGAAAATACGACTCCATTCAGATCTCTCGATAGCCAAATGAGACATCTTGAGCATCATGCGAAATGTTGTTCATGACACAAATATCCGGGTGCGCGAGGAAGACGCGAAGCGGCCGGCGACATGTTATCGCAGTGGTAATAGGTATACGCGAGTATAATTTTCGCAAGGTTGCAACGACAATAAGGCGTGTTGTGCACGCGGCGTCTCTGTGTCAAGGACGAGCGATAACGTTACGCCATACGAGATGTTGTCATCATGATTTAAGGGACTACAACCAACGACGAATTTTGATAGAGACAGATACGTCTTAGCAATTAAAAACTTAAAAAACCTCCTAACAAAATTAAGTTTCATATCCGTTATGATAGTAAAAACTATTTAAAATATAATCAAAGTATAAATATATTAACATGAATACTACAATAACAGAGATAAGGGTACCTACTCCTACTCTACTCCCATTACGGTAAAAGATTTGATGAACCATCTTCAATAATAAGATACAATCTAAAATGTAGACCAGCATACGTTGTAAATATTAAATATTAATTCATAAACCAGATCGCGAGTGAATGGACGTCACAAGTTAGTCATACAAAAAATGATCTCTACCTGAGGTTAGTTCTTCTATTGTCCAGATGCAAGCGCCAACCGCATAACAATTGCTCTTAAATTTCCATTTCATTTCTGAGAGTCACTTCAATGAAATAACGATTGCACTGAATCATCCTTTGGTGGTAAATAATTTTTCACATTTAACGAATTTAATTTCTTATATTTAAATAAAAAAAGAATTGCAATATGATTGAATCATTGTAGAGTCACGAAGAAATAATAATATTTTTATCTGTATTTATCATATTAAAAAAAAACGTAAATTGTTTTTTTTGTTAGGTGTGTAATTTTAATAAAAACCTCAGATACATAACAAGCCAATTTCATGTGTACTACTCTTGTCTCGTTTGACTACTTTAGGTAAATAGAGCAATGTAATAATTATATTATTAACACACTTTCAAAACTAACTAGTAATAATAATATTTTCAATACAACACAAAATATGTTATAGTTAGTTTAATTATAGTAAACTAACTTTCAAAATAATTAATATTTAAGACAACTACCTATTTAATTCACTGATTAAAGATTGCATATTTTGAACATCCTTTTTATTTCATTTTATGGAAATATAATATAATTTAATTATTATTAATAACAATTTAGTTATTAAAGCTTATTTAGCACGTATATGTACTAATATATTACTATTTAACATAAATAATAAATAATATTCCATTTAAAGTTATTTTTAATCATTTTAAGTTCATTTTTGATAATAATTATCAGATATTCTATTTTATTGATTGTAATCAATATTGTAATAATTATATGAACACTCTAATTTTACCGATAAATATAACTACATTTTTTTTTTCAAACATCATCAAATTTAAAATTATTGTGAATTTAATCTTTACGAATTCGCAAACCACTTAAAGTTTTATTCCAACCGGAACATTGGGCTGACATGTGTTTGAAATGTTTTTTTTTTTTAAAGAATCTGCATCCGGATCGTTATATTTTTTGTTCAGTTAACGGTAAGGAGAAAACATACAGGAAGTATTGTTTTTTTATCGCTTCACAATTTTCTATCGAGAACGAATGATTTATTCGTTTCAAATTTAGTAAGGGACCACACAAAATGTCACACATATAACTAAATTATAATTATAAATTACTTAGTTTCATAAAATATTCATTAAAAGCAAATATCTCGATTTATCTCCTCGCCTTTAACACGCAAAGGAAGCGTTGATGAGTTACACGATACCATTTAAGAACAATGGCCTGACTAAATAGGTATACCATGTGAAAACGACACCATTGACAACCAATTGAGGCAAGGCTTCGTTTCACGGAATGCTAAAGGTTACATCCAGGAACGTACACAATGTGATTATATCATTCTGGTTTTCGTAGTATAAGAATCCTGTTACTTCATTTTTAAATGGAAATTTATCGTGTTCCATTTATGAATAAATTAGTATAAAAAGCAGACATAAAACGTGGGTTTTCTATGGCTTAGAACTTTAGAAAGTAGAAACGATAAATATATACTTACAAAGTTTTATTTTATAAATAATACAATAAGGAGCCGTCAATATGGCATTTCCACTGGTAGGTGTGGATGAGTCAGATTCATTGTTCCATTTTATACAAGCCCATATAAGTGTTATACCATAAATGACAACGTGGGCTGTTTAGACTTAATAAACAAAACTAATTCAATATCCGCGTGTATATAGAGCGCAATGCCTACTCAAATAAGATTCGAAAAAAATGTTTTGATTGTAAAGTGTTTATGAACGTGGGCCTCGATAGAAATCAGGTTTCGTTTGTTATTCTGGAGGCGGTGCGCCCGCGTCGGTCGAGCGGAAGCCTTCGCCTCCGCTTTCCATCCGCCTCGGCCCGAGCTGCGACCGCAACCAGTGATCCTATTGACAGTATTATCTACAACTATACAATTAACGTTTAATGACTGCCAGTGATTTAGAAAGACTTTCATATCATTACACTTTCTTAATGTAAAACATTTAACAAACTTCATAGAAAGTTATTTCAAGATAATCGAAATTTGTTACACTTCACACATATGAAATTTTATTAATCATATTATCTATATCTGTTTAATTATAACTTTTAATCCTTTTTTTTATTCTATTTTACAATGCAGATTAAAACAGCAAAATTAATATAACTTTAAACATACTATTCATCTCACTGACTTCCTTCAAAGAATCTTGTATTTATTTTAGATTAATATAAAAAATAATGGTTTACTGTGACTGAAATAAGACGTGTTCGTAAGGATAAATAAACAAGACAAAGTTAATCCTACACGCATTTTATTGTTAGCACCAAAGTTTTTGAGACATCAACATAATTAATTAATTTATTATTATAATTTTTATACATAACTTAATACGTGACAATGAGATCCACTGTGGCGCTATTTATTATCTTTCGATTGTTTTCTCAAAATATTTTGTTATCTTTGAACTTCCTTCTGAAGTCAAATGAAGTTATCAGTCTCATTTTAATCGTAATTCTTTTTAAATATATTTAAGCTTCGACAATTAACGTTACATATACACGAGTATATTACGAAATAAATTGTCTGGTTACTTAACAACGATAAATAGTATTGTTTTGAACACGTATTATCTTTCGCGAGTATGAGAACCGATAAGCGGTTCATAAGAGAGTTGTTTGTCTAAAATTACTATCTCAGTGTGTGCCCAAACCGTGTGATAACTGTCCCAGTACTGAAAGTCGCGTTAGGCACACTATTATGCCGGATGTGAGACCCAGATAAAGGCAACGCATAGAACTACTATTTAGACTATCTATGTAAACATATTACGTACTCTGTCGATCCGATGATAAAAAAATATAAAGCATTCGTTATCCGCGCTCCGAGAATTCTGCTAATGCTCTTTCTTAGAAATAAACAAAAACAACATGAACTGCGCGTCGCGCCGGTTTTCGCGGATACTCAATTTTTTGCAACATTTGGGATGTAAACATGTGTGGTAACATGACAAATTAACACATGGATGTTTGAGTGTCAGCAGGAAATACGATGAAAAAGTGAATTGGTTAAAAATCAAACGGATGCGTGTTCGTAATACAATATATTCTGATAAATATATATCTTTAACTGTGCAAAAACATTTCAAAATGTTTTAATGATGAAACGAACATTATATTAACATACTCTACTTCGCAGCACTAAAAAAACCGTAAGTTGATGTGTTGTTTCGGTTATAAAAAATGTGACACTGACATCGTAATATAATATTTGAATGTAACAATATATCTAGTGTATGAACAAGCGTTACGTAAGACAAAAGTTAGAATGAAGGATCTCATTGAATGGACGGTGTCGCGCACGACTCACTCCATTCATGGCACGCACTCATCGACGATGACCTTCCATGCCCATGCGGTTATTTAGCGACGGATGTGTGTAGTAGGTAGCAAAAATTCGCTCACGTGACCGATCTGATAAAACACTCGGCGTCCATCTAACGAATTTGTCAGCCTCGTATCCGTCACGTCACGTCACGTCTGTCATGGGAAGATGGAACATGCGCTGGATGAAATTCTCGTTTTAATTGAAGGCAATTATATAAATTCCACGTAGCGGTCGAGTGAGGGCGTGCAAGAGGTGCGGGAGCGCGGGCGGCGAGAGAGGCAGTCGACCTTCCGTGAGGCCGTCCGCGTCCGGCGCGCTGTAGCCCGCGCCATCACCTCGGCTATTACGAGCGCAGGAAGCCACCTTAATCACCGACACCGGCTCACCGGCTCGAATGCCCCCAACAACAATCACAATCTTAACTTGACGTCCAACGGAACGGCGCGCAGTCGATGCCGCCAGCCATGTTTCACATTACAGACATTTAAATCGAAATATTCTCTGTTTATGGTACTACTTTTCAGATTTATAGCTAAAGTATGTAAGTAGGTTAAAATATCTGCTTACGTGAATATTTTATTAAATGGTTGGAATGAGCTTAACAGCTAATAAATTATAAATCAAATAAATTAACTTTTTTTTAATTAGTTGAGTTGGAATTAATTAATTAAAAATCGGTTCGTTACTTTAAATATTATTCATTAAGGAACTAAAGAGCAAAGTTAAATGTGTATTTTCCTCGTATGATAATGATTTATTTGTTTTAAGATATTCCAAAGTCCGGAAATACTACGGCTAATAAAATACAACGATAATCCGTACGTACGTCGTCCAGAGCAAACGGCGAATAAAACCTATTGAAGTAGAATTTCAATGACCCGGAACTAAAAAATGTTTAACTTTTTATTGCCAAGTCTTTCTAAAAAGTGAAATTGTACACTTTAATCTCAATCTTACCTACATCCTTTTTAAATTCATTAATTTTAAATCCTTACTTATTCCTCTTTTAGTATTTATGCCGTTGACATTAAAGTTCTTTTTACGATATATATTTTTAAAAATATTAAATCTGACAGTTATAACATATGAATTAGCTCACGTTTAAATGTATGTGTAGTAAATAATAATTGATTTGTGTACCTTATTAGCTTTAAAAAAAGAATAGTCATTTCGTTATTAGTGAATGCCAAACGAATGACGTGTTCATCCAGGATGTATAATGTTCACACAAAAAGCAAAAGTAGCTGTGACAGAGCTAGTGGAGCACTCTGTTACGGCCAATGACATCACTTTCCACCACACCACAGACTAACATTCTACTCTATGACCACACCATAGATCACAGAGTTGTTGTACCACTCGACATAGATATGTGAACTAAAATATTTTTTGTGCTTCATCAATAGCAATCGTATTGTTGCTACAGATCAAATTGTTTATATCGTAATAACACCGTATTAAGCGCTTTTGTTTTTTCGGTAGGTTTCGTGCATGATAGCAATCGTATAATCAATTCTATTGGACGCCAGCAACGTGCTATTAGATACCCTTTTTAAATGGTAGGAGTATTAATTCATTCCCATCGTATAAGATCCGTTCGTGGGAATTGATTTTGCTAATAATAATATACGTAGAAATTGCATTTCTTGCATTTGAAAATACAACGATAATGTTTATTAGAAGTAGTACTGAAACAGTTCCGTGTTCATTTAAAACTGATATAAGTAATATTGATACGTGTATGAATATAATAGAAACATTCATAATTTTGCTTGATAAACATTGCGTACATTTAGTTGTGATACGAAATAAAAAAGACTAATCAAACTTTTGACCTATTTCCTTCATGTCATATTTTGAATGTGTGTAGATTAAGTGTTTTACTACAATTTATATTAAATATAGACAAAGATATGAATTTATGCAAGCAAGCAGCTTTTAAGCAATGTTTTTATTTTACTGACGAGTAAAATCATGTTTTACAGTTTAGATTAAAGAAAACTAGCCTCTACTGGGCTGACGATCATCCAGGCCGAAGATGATATCGTCCTAATAGATCTCAGCTATGGTGGCAATTTTAAGGTGACTAACCAAGGATGCAGAAAATATTACAATGCTTGTGTAAAAAATGTAATTGCTTTGCGTTGATGAATATTATGGTTATTAATTGAAATCTATTCATAAATTAAGGTGCACCCACCCTTCCAATTAAAATTATACAAAATTAACAACTATAATCTAGTTTGTCTATTTTGCTGTGATTATTCTTATTTGTCACACGAACTCTAAGAAGCGTTAATCACTAAAAACCACCGATACTAATTTCAAGTGTATGGATGCAAGGATGCAAAAAAAATATGTAAACTTTTTCGTAATATAGTAATAAAAAAATTATGAGAAACATTTTTTTTAGAAAGTTTAAAAAGGGCCGGCTACGGATTGCTCTTTGCCCAGGGGCCTCGACATGGTTAATTCGGCCCTCCATGTGCGTGCTGACACAAGTGCTGTCTGACCCATTCTCTTAATCCAATGAAAATTCATGTCCTCAAATCCCAAAAGCATTTTATCGGCGTGATACGTGGTTTGCACGATCCCGGGATCAAACAGATATACTTTTTACACGTTTCACAAATTCCAAGTAGACTTCTTCATATAGTTCCTCGCCCACTGTGGAACGTTAATTTAAACAACGAATCCATTCAGTACTTGAAAATATCATTGTTTTTTTCGCAGTTGAAACGCTTCTAATTTGCACTGACCAATGGCTCAATTTACTTTGGATATGTTAAACTGATACGGGAATCACATCTCATTTTAAAGAAAAATATGTATCGTTTATGATAATTTTAAACAGGTATATGTATAAAAAGACCAGGTATCTCAGATAATCATAGAACGGTTGGCAACTAGCTCTGTATGGAGTAGTGATTAATGATTTATCACACATAATGATGGTGAACACGCACTGTACTTTACGTTAACAACAGGTGAAATTTAAATGATCATATTTTAATTATTTGTAGATATAATAATAAATAACATTCGGCATTTTAATTTACTTTATAAATTAATAGTTTCCGTGTGGATTGGAGTGGCAAGTGCTAGGTCCTATGTCCTTTTCGGTGGCGTTGCTAACTTGTTTATTTAAAATTGAATGATGATCGGTCGAGGAAAATCCTACAATCCGTGACCTGATGCTATTATGTATCACTTCAAAGTACTAACATTTGTACATATATAAATGATTATGCCTTATATTGTCGAGGTGAATGACCTAATGTATCTTATGAGGTCATTCACCTCGACAGTACTGATGGCAGAAATTCTATTTACTACGAAATACGGATAAATGGGTAATTAATACTTATTCGGGTCTGACATGAGCTATAATACTTTACAATTTAAATATATTATTTACGAAAAAAGCGTAGCAGTCCACAGTGCGTATATGTCAAGCAAGGCGGCGACGCGGCTAGGTGCGGCGCCGTGGGCGAACAAGCCGCCCACGCGATGCCTTCGACCACGCCACGCAAATTCCGAGCCCACACCTGCGTACAGCGTTGCCACACAAGCCTCACGTCCAGGATGTTCAAGCTCATTAATACGCATTTTTTTATGTTTATCCATCCTTAATTCACCTACTAGCTAGCATCGGAACTGCGCCACATCACAACTTACAATAGTAGATAAATTACACGTTATTTTTCTTATTAATACACTAGCTATACCCGCCCGCTTCGCTGGGCATTAGTCGCAGAAAAATAAATTTAGAATTCTTCATTTTGCGATTAATTACTGATCATCAACATTGTACAAATAATAAAGAAATATATCAAGACACAATTAGAATATTAAATCAAATACTTAAAAAATATTTTATTTAATATTCGTCATAGTTCGTTTATGAGAATGTTATTGATGGTATAATCTCAGTGTAAAGTTGGTACGATGAAAATTTTAATTAAATTTCTATAGTCTGTATAAGTTTGCATCACACCAACACGTCTTATTTAATCCGGTACATTCACAACCTTGTCAATACTTTCGAACGTACGTCAAAGCATCCTGAGCATATTCGTGCCATATGCACGAATTTTGCTGATTGCATTTTTGCCATCAGTATCGATCCCTGATCACCCCCTGATGGTTATTTTGGAAAAATATTTCATGTACAGAATTAACATCCCTACAGATTTATTGTACAGATTTATGTATAGATACAGGTATGCAAGGAAAATAGATTTTTGGTTAGCAATTAATGACATTTTTAATCTGTCTATCAATTTTGCATACGCAGTTGTTTAAATATAACAACATGATATGCTTACATCCACGATCCCTTCGACACCACGCGTCCAGCTAATTGATGCCGACATCTGTGTTCCACGTTTTCTTAAGAATTCAAGTCTCATGTGATATGGACATACACGATTATGGCGAATGTATTCAATATTGACAAGATAGAATTGATCATACATCTGAATTTTGTACGCTTAAAACTTTCCAATATACGTTAATGATAGTTTTTTATTTTTATTCTATTTTATTCTATTTATATATTTATTTTGAATCTCTTTGATATAGAGTTACATCGTTAGTGATCACAAGCCATCCATCCGAATAAAATATAGATAATATAGTAAAAATATAACTGAAGGATATTACAGTCGGAATATAATTAAATTTAATTTTAGCCGATTAATTCCAATTATGTTAAAAGTAATTGCAAATCTGAATTGAAATGTGTAACACAAGAGCACATATTTTTTTAAAAACCTACTTATTAAAACACATAATATCGCTTTCGTAAAGGTTTTTACAGCAATTCATATAAAAAATAGCATAATGTTTAAAGTTCTTGATTTTACAGTTACTTGTTAATTAAAAACTATTTGGTTGAAACGATTTATTTAAAAAAAAAAAGATATTTACGACAGTCAATGTATCGATGACAATTAATTATTCTTAAGGCGTATTATGAGGCAATCTTTGATTAAATACGTAACGTCCATTTGACTACCAACTAAGTAATGAGTTGCAAAAAGGAATATCAATATTCTGTTGTAATATAAACTCTAAATCTATTAAATTAAAGTTTAAAGTAATAATTTAATCATAATATATGGACATTCATTGATTTTCTCAGTATTGATTTTTAACCATTTCAATCTAAATAGAATAAATGTCCTACATAATTCTTAATTGAAGTGTTCTGTATTTACTTGCATTGATTTCAAATGGTATTTACTTACCTACATTTTACGCAGGGACTGGCATAAACCTGTAAATTGACAAATTATTTTGTTAATTTGAATTAATTTAAATAATAATTTAATTGATTGACGGGGTAGTTCAAACCTCAACACTTGTTGGTAGGACTTTGTGCAAGACTGCCCACTCGTCAATATTCTACTGATTACTGATTGTCGTGTTTCAATTTGAAGAGTGAGCGAGCCTGTGTAACTACAGGCACAAGGGTCCTAACATTTCAGCCAGGCCCTACACTGGTTGGTCATTGGAGATATAAGGAACTTATCTATTGAGATGTAAGAATTGATGTGTCTTACAGCACCACTGCGAATGGTCAGTGTCAATGACCATACACCATCAGGTGGACCATTAGCCTCACTGTCAAAGAATACTTACTATAAAAAAGTTAAATATACTTAAATACGTATGTTTTGATACTAAAACAAATAAGTAAAGAGAAGATGTATAGATCATATAATGACCACATATATACATATACCTATATAAAATGCTCGATTAATAGTAATTAAGGTTGTTTCTTATTAAGAAAGTATATCAAGAAAAGTATCAATTCCGTAAGGAAGACTAAACAGATGTGCTACATGTGCGGAAAGAAAATATTCAATGTCTCCGTACGCGTACGTAAGCATCATAGCATGTCTGCTTCAAGAAGGTCAACCTGTGTGTTGCGGACAACAAAAACGTTCATTTGAAATAAAAATATTCATCATGAATGAATAAACAATTCCACGTTCATAGCGTTAATCAATGAGTTGCATGCAGGCAACAGTCCGAGTCGATGTCGAGCTCATTGATCGATCGACTCGATATACACCACTACAGGCGCGCGGCGTGTGTACACGCTGCTCACGCGCAAAGAAAACCGGATGGCGCACACTGGAGCGCCTTTAGCTGTGTGCGCTCGTGAGCAAAGGATTTCCTACCGTCCGTCCCGCGCCCGCGCCGCCCCGCCTCAGACCTGTTGCACTGCTACCGGAGTTACGCCGCATAGTTACCAGACTTGATATGCCTGCTCTCCGCGCCTCGCCCGCTCGCTCGGCCACTCGGGCCCACGCACACCACCGCGTTTCGAACACTTAATTATCATGGCGCACTATTCGTGAAATTGTTGCCGATCTCGTCTGCTCTTATCGACTGCCGATAATATCTACTGTTGCAATTAATTTGAATATGTAACCCGCTCGGCTCGTAATTCATGGAGGAGACGCGATCGTAACTCATTGGATACTAATTATTTCAGAAGCAAATATTGTCACTTTGAAAAGTTGTCTGTAATTCTCTCACTATGATTATTTTATTAACGTTCCATACCTCAAAATGCAAATGCGAGTGTTTTTATAGCATCATTAATTTGTCGCTGCGAGTGTCGTTTGGAGAAACGCATTACAATATCTAATGACATTTATGGTATCTCTTTCGATAGTATGTAATAATCCGTATAAAATAACCTGTACTTAAATTTAAAAGCTAGAGGGCCCATAAATTGTTATTTAGGTACAGACATCAGAGAGTACAAGAGGCTCTTAGGAAGATTTAAAGCGGGATCGATATTCATAGCTAGTAACAGTAAGTAATGAATAATGGTAATCACTTCCACTAGGTACACATTAACTCATTAATCAGCAGACCTAATGACCGGAAACATAAGTCGCAGCGCGTGTTTGCTTTTATTTGTAACTGTAGACACTAGATAGTATTTTTTAGTTGATATTACTACTCGAATAAACAGATAATTATTGAGGCGAAGCATTCACATGGGACGACGAGCAAGCAAACTTGTATCAAAAGTCATTCTACTATTGGTTTTGCTTGACAGATCATTGTATGTTTTTTAGCCTTTGACCGTCGGAACTATTTTATTCGTGTCATTCTTTTTTTAGTTACTAGGAGATTAAATTGCAGGAATGTAGAGATGTAGAGAAAGTTACTCATTCAAGTTTAATGTATTCTGATCTTTATCACGTGTAGGATAATTGATTTCGTAGTTTATTTTACATCTCGTGTTTATATCGTGCGCTATATAGAGAAATGCATGCATATTATATGTACAAATAAATATGTTGGCCACAGCGACACAAGCGTCCCAATTGCCTCAAGCTCTAAGGCTCGGTGAAAAAAACAGGTAGCGCCGTCCCGCCGTATCGATCTTTATGTTATTTTTTTATTTATCTTTTTTATCTGGGCCTCCGCTCCGAGGCTCGGACCCGAACGGAAGTTGTAACGATTTTTAATCGCACCAAGTATCTCGGCCGGCCGGTTCGTACGCCCGCTTCGGACAACGATTTTATATATAGATATATATTATTTTTTTGTAAACAACCACCGGAAACGAGCAAGAGATCTCGGCGATTTGGAACACATATCTTCCATTACGTCTCCCCGCTCTTTGTAACAATGATAAGGTGCAGATAAGAGACCCTGGGACGAGCGGGGGCAGCCGGCGTAAAAACAATATCGGCTGTCGCCATTAATGAGGTCTAATCTACTAGCGAGCGTTGGAAACCTCATTGATGCCAGCCCACAGGCCGCGGGCAGCATCAATGTCAGCCTCTGACTCGGCACAAGACGAGTGAAATGCGACGATGTATTTTAGTAACATTTTTCTGCCAATAGTGAGACGTGGGCGCGCGATAATGGCCCAAAATATCCACATTCTCGACGCCCACCGGCACCATCGAGAATATTACTCCACAGATAAATAATTCCGTTTGATATTATAATTTAATACAAGTAAATTATTATATCAGCCAGTACTTTGTTGGTAGGTTTATTACTGTTGAAAAAAAAGTACACAAAATGCCGCATTCTAGACAAAAAATATTCAAAAAACAATAAAAAATACACAACAAGCAACTTATTCCATGGCTATTATTTTTAAGACTTTAATAACAGTACGAAAACATCGATAAACAAATAAAAAAACTCTACGAAAATGAGATTCAATCACAATATTAGATACCTACTTGGGAAGTTAAAACATAATGTAGGCATTCACGAAATTATTCGAATTGTAAAGCAGTCTCTCGTCATTCATACTGGAGTTAAGTTTAATTTATAGCCTTATATTAATTTGAATGAGTTGTTATTTGTATGATAAAGAATTGAGAGAGTTGCCAAATGGACATAAGAGTCCAAAAAAAGTTAATCATTGTTATACTTTATCAATACATTTTTATGGAAAATTTGCTTTTATTTTACGGTACTATTATTTTATTTAATATAAAAGCCTTATAATATGACATCGTTGTTAAAATATTTAGCCGTTTTTAGCATTTAGTAACATAATCATGATCATCAGAGACAAATCACGAAAATTGAACTCCTCTGCGTGTCTTTGACTTTTACAGTACAATGCACAACTTTGTGCTCAGTAGTCACTAGTCAGTCCGTTCTCGTCCGGCATTGCAGCAATACGTCAAGCGTGTCAAAAATGCCACATTCCCTTGTATTATGTAAAACACTTCGAGGCTAATTAGCTCAACGTTTACTTTTCATTTTTTAACATTTCATTTCATCAGCAAGGTGTTTTGCTATTAAAGCATTTGTTTTAAAATGAATTCTTGTCAGCTCGACATGTTTTCGAGACAATTTTACTTTATTATATTTATATATATACTTCGCACATTCGAGCTAAGATTCTATACAAAAATGAATGGTGTTTTTTTTAAACCACACTGTAAATTAAAAATACAACCAATAGAGTCTTAGTTAGTATGGTTTATTAATTCTTCTGTTCAATATAACAAACAATCTTTTTTATTATATATTAATGGGCGATTAAAACAGAGCAGAGAAAATTATAATTCTCTGGAAGCCTGAATTTCGCCATATTATTTTATTGATGTTTTGTAATTTGAACTAGAAGTTTATAGTGAACAGTAATAGTCTAAAATTAAGAAGATAGTTGTTTTAATTTGAGTAACTCGCGAAAAGACATATTAACTAAAATTTCCACTTAATTTGAAGTCACAGACTGACTTCACTTAATAAAAAATGTCGCACTTGTGGTATCTATTAGTATATGATCATAATAAGTACGATGACCTTAGTATTACTTAATAATTACTTCTAGTTCGAGACCTGGTTCTCTCGGTCACATATTCATATAGCTTTCTTTAAATATAGAATATATAGGGATTTCTCAACATGATATACAGTGGAAGTACTCGGCCAGCAAACAGCAAACATCAGGTTATTTTAGACGTGACTTCCGTTCGCTCGCCTATCAAATCACGCTACGACGCTAATTTTAAACTCGCTTAAGTTTCGAGAGTACAATCAAAGGCAATTCGTAGCATTGTTTGTCAACAATACAAGAGCAGAACATGTATGTATAATTCTGTATAACATTATAGTTTCATTTTTATTTTTCTTAATATTTTAACCTAAAACTAGTATACACAGATATGCCGGCAATACGTTTATTGTATATTTGAATTAAAAGTTTATTAAATATATGTTGGCCGTTTCTAAGTTATCGTCACAAAATTAAACCTATGCACTTTCAGATGAATAATTTGTGTTTGATGATTGTAATGTGCTACTGATTATGACGAATATAATCAACCATATGTAACGCTGAGGTGGCCCAGTAATACACAAAGACAGTGCAAGTATCACGAAGTAATTTCATGCATAATCTTCGCTTTCAATTGAGTCTTGTTGGTCTAGCGTCTAATAATAAGGCTGCAGCTTTCCCAAGGTCCTGATCAAATATCCCTGTCGAACGATTTAAAAATTGTTGCGTTTTCTGTCGATATTTATTTAATAGCTATGTAAGCCAAAAATTAACAGTGTTTACAGACCCGTGTTATGGAAAAAACGCAACACTTTTGGACTAAGCTCTTTCCGATCATACAGAACCCATCAGATTATGAGTATGAGTGAATCAAGGGTACATTTTTTTTTGGTGCAAACATTTGTGCACTATAATATAATGTCCGGTGCACTTGATTAGTCTCTTTTGAGAATAATCGTCGTGTCCATTTTGAATCGCTGGGACGTCAATAAAAATGTCGTTAGGATCTAGCATGTAATATCGCATTTAACAATGGTGTGGCTTGCTACTCCGCAAAGGTTAATTCGGAATAAAAATTTTATACCGAAGCGGAAATATGATGTTTGAATTTGAGGTTAGAATTTCATGTTAAAATAAATGACACGTATTGAAAATAGCATATGCTAATTATACTACGATTAGGATTAACATATTTTTAATTGCAAAGCGTTATTTATTGCTCGAGTAGCTTACGTCGCGTATTGAGTTCTAAGCCGCCTTTCCCACACTGAGAGATTCATATAATTACCTGACATAAATACTAAAAGATTAATTAACGCAGTAAAAATATAAAATATTAAAACAAGCTGCTCCCGTGACTTTTTTTAATGGCGAATGATAATAGTAAAAGAGTACATATCTTAATAAATTGTCTGCTCAGACTACAATAATAAATATTAAATAAAAATATACATTAAAAAAAGTTCAGCTCAGACCGCTAAATTTTAAATACATCAACAGCAATTTCTTTAAGTTTTTAATTAGTAATTCTCGTCCAGACGCAAAAGGATAACATTTTATTACGAAAAAAAAATTATTAAAATTAATTGACCTTTTTATTATGGCAATTATAAAGTTACGATTATGATTACACGCTCATAATAAAATTGATTTTAATTTTATCATAATTCAAAATTAATTACAGAATCGTACAATCTAAACACAAAATATGTAGGTTGAAATAATGAAACATCTATCATTAAACTTACTCGAAACCTGTATTATGTACGAGTACATTAACTTAGAAAGTGGATGTTACTTTTTATAAACATCTTATATGTATTTTTAACTAAAATGTCCTTACTAATCACGGCGGGTGAAAAATTTTATTATAACAAAAATTTACATGAATGGGCTACAAAAAGATATGTATTTTTTTTAATTTTTGAAGGGGAGGCAAATTGGCTCTCGCAAGAGATCAGAGATTAGTTAAGAAGCGTTCTGTCGCTGTAGCCGGCGCCAGTTATATTTATACTCCTTTGAAACACCGCCCTTGTGTTTTCACTCAGTTTACTTAATTCCCCTCTTCAGCTTTCCGTTGTAAAGATTTTAAAACAATTTCTCTTCCACGCTGTCAAAAAACCCTAATTTATGAATGTGTTTTATACACGTAATTATAAAAAAAATTGATAAGTTATTAAATTAAGAAACATTGTTTCAGATAAGTAATTTTATCATAGTTACCAAAAACAGGTTGTTTTTTTTAAAGAATTAAAATATCTAACTATAATAACCCTATATACAATTTCTAAGAATAATACAAGTAATTAATTCTGTTTGTGTTAATCTTAGACATTTTTCTTTTCTATCCCGTGCCCTATCCAAAGAAAACTTATATCTATTACATATATTACACTGTAAAACGATTGTAAATATAAATAGCTAGGTACATCAATGATATGATTTTTAAACATTTAATACACGAATTTGATGTTCGATATAATCGCAGAGATCATAGCTGCGGTCACAGCGAACGAACAGCGTGTGCTGGAACCAGTTTGATTTAATCATCATAATTGCGTCCCCCGTTAAGCCTTATCCCGGATTTAACCGCGACAACATACATTATATGTTATATAGATTGCGTGATTCTTCTATAAAGAAACAATTTATGCCCCACAATGTAAGATTGTTGATCTCACGTTGAAAAGCGGCAATGTATGCCACCAGTTGTTTTATCATCGTAATTGCGTGTCCCGTTAAACGTATCCCCAAGAGTACCATGACATTAGACATGAGATATGTGATACGGCTTCGTGATACGTAGCTTACAGTTGTTGCTTTATTGAATACGGAATGTTAAATAGTGTGTCTATCTCTAACTTCATAAACAATACTTGTTTAAAAGAAAATCTAAAAGTTATAACCAAAAAGCTTGTTGATTTAAAATTACTTTAACTAATTTAATTTTGGTTACAATAATAACATTTCCATATTTGCTAATAGGCTAATTGATTAGAATAATGGGTATGCGTGTACATATTATTCTCCCTTGTATAATAACAATACAAAGTTAGCTATATTGTGTTAAATTTGTATTATATTTCTATATTTCCTGCAAATATACGTTAAACTTGTTATAAAAGTGAGATCTCTTGCAGTAAAGAGGTATGATTTAAAAAGTTTTTATATCATATATTTCAATAAAAAATACGATATTATAGGTCCTTTATATGTATCGGGCTAATAAGAACGAATACAAAATAAAATAATTAACAATACCCGAAGCTACCAACTTACGTTTATTGATTTACAATAAAAAATTGCAAATAACACAAAAAACCCGAAGTATCAGTTTGTAGCCAGCGAACCGGATGTGAATCCATTAACGAATTTAATGAGTTGAACGTTTAAAAAGAGAATATTAACGATACAATTTTAATATTTCAATTTTATTTTTAATAGCCATGTAGTCATATTAATATTATATTGAGAGGTATGCTTCACTTGCTTGTTTATTTGTATTTTACAGACTCCATACACATAAAAC
This sequence comes from Vanessa cardui, assembly GCF_905220365.1. Classification (NCBI taxonomy): domain Eukaryota; kingdom Metazoa; phylum Arthropoda; class Insecta; order Lepidoptera; family Nymphalidae; genus Vanessa; species Vanessa cardui. The sequence goes on from NC_061126.1 coordinate 5,292,702, forward strand.
TTGATATTTAAAATTATATTTTAATTAATTGTAAAAAATCAGAAAAGATTATTAACATATTTATCATTTGCATATTTTACAGTAACAGATAAGTTATTTAAGTATTGTGGGAATAACGACTGTTATAAATAAATAAACGGCAAAAATAACGATAGCAATTATTAAAAGTAGTACTAAGTATCAAAAAAACCGCACATCAAAAGAAATAATGATTTATAAATGCACGCGTAGTCATCAATATAATATATACGAGCTTCGACAGGCGGATTAATATTTATTTTATAATAGTATCTATATAAATATACTAATTTTAAAACATCTAGGTATAAAGAAATACACGTGCGAAGTTTGTACGGGTAGTTTAAATTAAATAACCACGGTTATACTGTAAAAAAAAAATATTATTATTAGAATTAGACTTTTTTATTTATTTTCGCAATATTCGAGCTAAGAAACATCGACACTCGTTGCTTTGATAAAGTGACACAATGCGTTATCTGTGTATAAACGACAAGAAGAAAAAATATTTAGTCAGGTTTGTTCCTAGTAGCACTACCTTTGGATCTCAATAAATTTAGATTCTTTGGTATGTTGTGGTTTAATTTATATTATTGTAAGAAATATATAAAAGTTTATGTTTTCAATTTTATTACATGTTTTGAATTTTATTACACATTAAATCGTGTTCACATTTAGGCATATCCATTTTACACACATTTGTCCAAATAAGTAACATAAAGTAGGTATTTATTCTAGAATCCATCATATTATATATATTAGAAATACTTTTAATAATAATGAGTTCTGGCAAAGATCAGTCTAGTAAAGCTCAATCTAAAATTGTTTATAAATATAAATTTTTGATTAGTATTACGGTACATCATTTAAAAATAAAAAATACCGCCAACAAAGAGCAAAGCGCTGGGCTAACACCTAATTTTCATTCATTATATTTTGTGCGTGTCTATTAAACATTAAATATTGCACTGAGCTTCATCGTAGATCTAAAAGAGTGCTAATAGGAGCAATCCTTCGGTCAACACTCGCCAAGGCCATACCGTACGCGGAACTCTCGCATCGAGATTCAACAAACGGAAACTTGGTAAGAAAAAAATAGATTTTTTAAGTGTTGATGTAAACTACGAGAGTTGGGCAATGTCAAATAAGTTACTGGGGACAATTTGAGGTCGTACGCTACTTTAGATTTTTACGATCTGATAACAAACTCCTATTTACCTAATATCGAAATGTAAGTTTGATATTGATTGTGATATTACGATAATTTTGAATAAAATGTATGTATATGTTGTGTCCACATCGTAACGATTTCGGCTTGCGACGTTTTTTTAGATACTGTCAAGATTTAAGTTCTAGGTGATGATAAATAAATAAGAAAATTATATCTTTAAATATTACAATAAATATGCCTGTAACTTAAGAAGTAATGCGAAGGATTAGCACAAGGTTTAAGTGTGCATTTTTAATAGTATGTATTTTTAATAATATTAAAGCTGTATAATAACATCGAATTAATTAATCAATTTGAAATACCGTAGGAAGACGGTAATCATAGATCCGTTTAACTCCAAAAGCTCTTATACTTTCGTTCGTGTATTCTTAAAAGCGAATCAAATATTCCTAATGCTAAGTTTCATTGAGGCGTGCTGGGAGACGGCGCGGGCGCAGCGCGGGTGACAGTAAACAGGAAATGTCGTAGCGACTTGGCAGCTCTTCAAGCGACACGTGCTCGACGGCGGCGTCACCGCATCCCGCGCAGCGTCGCATACTCGTGACCGTGCCCACTCTATGTCTGTATCCTACATATCTACGACGTTGATTAACGTTGAATTAATTAAACAATAATTACAGTATCAGTACCAAATAAAGATAAATTTTACAAAGGTATTTTACTTGATACGATTCTAGTAGTCGCCCGAGGTTTTGCTCACATTTTAGGGCGTTGGTTGTCATGTGCTGGACAAAAAAGGAGCCTATATCCCTTCTTGGAGCTCAAGTTTACTTCGTTCTAAATTTCATCAAATTCGGTTCAGCGATTTCGTCGTAAAAGAGCAGCAGACAGACAGAGTTACTTTGACATTTATAATATTAATATAGTTTTACTTTTAATATGACAACGATTAATAATGCAAAATCGGTCTATGTTTTTAAATGTTAAAGCAACGCGCATTATGGGATTCAATACTTAGAATATTTTCAACATAAATGTAAATAGGCACTTACTGCCATATTTTTTAATCTAGAGCTCAACTCGAACGCCAAAATGCCATTTGAAATAAGTCAGCAGTGTAACTAACGAAATAATATCCGTTCCACTGTCATGTAAAGGCTTATTTTAGTGACCGGATACTCGAATAGGCACATGAATGGTTTTTAAATTTCGTTCGTCGAAAAAAAACTGTTAGAAAAAGCGTCGACTGAACGTACCGCAGGCCACATGGTCAGGGTAGGAACAAAAGGCACGCTTGAATATGTTCTACAGATGTGCTATATTATGGTATAGAGTAGGGCTGTCACCGGCATTAATTAATGTAATTATTATTTTTATTATTTGACTTAAAAATATTTAATTTCAAAATATTCGTTCATTTTTTTTTAAATCATTGTGTTTGAGTATAAAAGAAATATTAGAGAAGTAGTATATTTTATCTGACTATTATGTATGATATACTGATATATATGTAAGTGAATACGATTGATTTTGTCGATACTTTCATATTATTTGTCTAGTGTGATGATAATGATACAAAAAATGGGCAATAAATTTTATTACTTCTAATATTTTGTGCAATATTGTAACGCCATTCGAATAATTAAAAATAAGAATTTAAATTGAGTTAAGTTTGAAGTATAATCTTAAAACTTAATAATATAATGTGAAATTTCATATAAATATGAAGTTTAGAAATTATTGAGAAATTCAATAGAAAAAAATAACCTAATTGTTGGGAACTGTTAACCCTGTCCGTTGTTGGAGTAAGAACAATGCATACCTTCATATGTATGAAGTATGACATCGTACGATACTAGTTTTGGCGCGATGAGTTTCAGTTCATTTGTATAAATAAAATTTTTATTCCAGTCGTTTATTTAAAATCGACTTTATATTCTTCCTTAGCATACGTCTTTACTTTTATAATTAAAAAATATTTTTTTTAATCAGCACGTTTAATTATACAGTATAATTTTATTTCATAATAAATTTATTTAATGTTAAACTGTAGGTATATAAGACTACTGAGAAATATCAAATTAGGATAAAAAATAAAAGAAAAAATGTATAAAGTTAGAATATACCTAATACATATTCGCCATTTAACAGTTTTTAAACAATCATTATAAAGATTATTTTAGTTAACTATTACATTTAAATTATTATCCGTTCATTAGGAAACAAAAAAAATCTTATTGAATGTAAATAAAATTATCCCACCAAAAACATTAAATGTAAAAAAATGCCAAGTCTCTCGATGCATTCTTTCCATCGTAAAAAGTTTTGTGATCTCATGGAAGCCAAGTCCTATTCAAATTATTTTGTAGTTATAAATCAACATTTAGTAATTGTATCAATAGTTTTCTTTATATTATAATTATAGTGACTTGGCAATGAGCAGAAGAATAAAAAAAAAAAATACAGACGAATTGATAACCTCCTCCTTTTGGAAGTCGGTTGACAAATAAACCACACCACCACATATTTGGAGGAGTTGAAAGTTACACACACAACATGCGTAAACATTAATATCACAAAATTAATTTTCTTTTCGTTAATATTTAAGTATATATTTAATTATGACTTCTGGATCATCTAGTATATTTTGTTAAATAACTTGTATCGTTTTTCCAATCCCATTGTAACGATGAAACAGGATTGCAGTAAAAGTTTTTTAGAAAGGTCAAATCGGTTGACAGTTTATAACATTAGATTACCTTACAGATTCTAAGCGACACTGAAATAAAATTATATGCCACTCAAGACAAAAACCTTTTATAATCTATACCGATTGAAATATCTTCTCCAAAACCAGCTATACTATTCAGTACAGAGTATATAAAGGTAGTGCGGGTCAACTTTTTTGTTTAAAGACTAAGTCTTAATAGCCTTAGATCTTAAATTATTTCCGAAATTTCTGTTAATCCTTCAATAGACATACAATTGTTCTTCTTATTACCCTTCGAACGTTTTTGCGACCGGCTGTAAGTTGCCAGTCGTGTTGCGCTTTGAGATTAAAAAATTAAATATTATGTTATCTCTAGCTTAATAATTCTAGCGTTTAATCATTCCAAAGATACACATAAGACAATTGTCTGACCATTAAAATAAGTGAATTATTCACTTAGCAGATAAAACATAAGCAATAAAGTATTATGATATATTATGTATGTAGAGTACGTTTATATTTCGAAAAATATTCAAAATAAGATGTTTAATACGCTTCTTATATTATTAGATATTTAATAAGTTTCTTGTTATATCTTAGTTTTATATTAAACTTTAAAAGCATTTAGTTTAGTCGATATCAATGTTACTCCTATAAATCTGAAATCTAGTATGTAGTAGTATTTTACATAACACAACATATTTTGTCTTTTGCATGACCAAAGAGTTTATACTGACAATTTCGTTAAAAAAATCTTCAATGATGATTTATTATTAAAGCTAGACTTTGCTACACTGTCTCTAGTATTCTGGCAGATAATGAGTTAAGTGTCAATTTGTCAAATACAATGATCGCTTATGAATGAATTGGTGAATGACAGTTCGGCCATGTTTGTTTACGCGTGCGCATCGCTCGGGTGTAGTCGGCGGCGCTCGGGCGCGCTCGCGCTGGAAATAGCACGCACAACGTCGAAGAGTGCGGTCGACGACCCTGCGCCCTGCCACACCGAAATATTGGTTACTTCAATCCTTTTCGATTACGATATGGGGGTGTCAATTATGTAATCACAATAATTATATTAATTTTATAACTATAGACAATTTTGTTAACGTTTTTAGGAGAAAGACTAACAGTACTAAAATCATGTATTACGTTATGATTTTATCAATATTTTTTAATGTCAATCGATTGAATAAAGGTGATTTTATTTAAAATAATAAGGTTTGATAAAAGGAGGATTATTGAAAATATAAATTCATTCAAAACAAATATACAATCAAGTTAAAGTCATAACAAAATAACTATACTATTTTATTATACGTATTCAAAATACCATTGAACTAAATATATGAACGCTATTAACTTTAGTTTATAACTAATATAGTTGGTAACTTATTATTTTAATACAAATTAAAAAATAATAATTATTAGAAACGAATGTTTAGTAGCTAGCTGGAATATCAATGACATATCGAAATGAACTGACATAAAACCAATACCTAATGAGAATATAGAGAATGAATACAAGAAAATATATAAAAAAAACAGTGTATCCCTATTACTGTTTATAAAAATTAGTAAGTGTCAGTCAATACTTTAAATCAATACCTTAAAATAAATGTATAATAAAAAAAATGATCGTTACCCGAAATACTATCATTTTCACTATATTATATATCTTACTTTTGTAATACACATAGCCATATCCAGCCATTCAACTTTACAAGCAATAAATCATTGATAATTTGTAATAATAAAATAATAGGCGGTATAATTTCATCAACGGGGGCGCTCCTACGGCGGCCGCGCCGGTCCCACACCTACCGCACCGAGTGGTTCCTATACAGCACCACCTACCACCACCCACTATCGAAAACTTGCACAAGCTATCCTATTCAAAGATCAAATTCTTGTTATTAAATCGTGTTTATGTATAAAGCAAATTACTTCAGAGTAACATTTTAGAATATTAAATAGTTAACAGTTATACATATATTTTATATAAATATTAATATAACAAAAGTAAGTCATTAAATATTGTATATAATAAGTAAATGAAAAAATAATAAAAAATATTATACAATTTATATATAGAATTAATCCGCTTATAAGTTTTATTATAGGATATCCAAGTTCAAAGTTAGTATTTAATTATATTTAATAAAACCATTGAACATTTATAGTGTTGATATAAAACCTCTTTCCAGCAGAACTATTACAATTCATTTTTAATTGAAGTAGTTCTATTTCATAACCTACCATTTACTTAATACATACAAATTCCTTTATCTTAAGTATTTATTATGCATAATAGTAGTACAATAAAACCGATGGAAATATTAAGTTGGCTTCACAATCTGCGCCTACGCATCAGTTTCGCAAGGCGATGCATGGAGGTTGGTACCAAATTCTTAGCCCACAGCCACACGTGGGCAGGTGGAAAGCGGAGCAAGGCATTATGCAACTGTTCAATATGGCCTGCACCTTATTGGATGCGAAAGTTGACTGTACCAAAATTGAACTTAAAGGTAAACAAAACAGGTATCATTATTATAAAATAAAAGAATTTTGCAACGAATTACAGATCCAATTGTTGCCGTAAATGTATCGTACATCATTTTTTATGTAACAACAAAAAAGTAATACATTTATTTATAACTTTATAATGAGTCCCGTTTAGGTAAATGCAGTCGGCAGTTATTCCTTGAGACCTACTATAAATAAGTTTATACCGTCATTGGACTAGTTACTAGCTTTTATATAAAAATATTGAGATTCAAGGTTCCAAAGTAGTAACAAAATTATTGAGTTTTTGTACCCAGAATAAAAGTTATGAAATATCTCATATGAAATTCTGCTACACCTATAACTATATACACTGAAACAGTGTGCTTGATGAAGGCTCAAAACGTCACCATAAAAATAGGAAAAAATTCTTACGAGTAGGATACACAAAGGTTACTAAAAATTCGTTTCGATTATTATAATATACAAAGTAATCTTAAGCCAGTTTTCAACAAGATTCATTCGCAATAATCAAACAATTAAAACGTATTTTGTTCTTAGATAATTTTGAAACGAAATCGTTAAATATAATTATTTCGTAGAATTATTTATTACATTAAATGTTATATAAACTGTGGCTTCCCGGGGATTTCACAGAAATCCAATCAGAACTGAACTCATGAATTGATATTTCGAAATTTTCCTTTTGATTAAAAACTCTCGGTGTTACATTACGAATTGTCATCAAAAATTAAAAACAAATGCTGTTTGAACGATAATAATAAATGTATCTTTAACTTCTGTTAAATCGGAATTAAATAAATAGTATTTTCATTAATGTACCTTATGTTATTATATGTAATTAGTAATTTGATTGATGTTTTACACACAACTATTAAGTTAAAAAACTAAAAATTAATTATTATTATTTCTTCTCGGCTAAAAAATGAAATTAAATTCCCTGCTATTCCCTACTATCTAATTTAATCTAATTATTGATAAACTCCGGTGCGTAGTTTAAACGATCTAAGCAATATAGACGGGAAGCTATTTTATTTGCTGCTACATAGTGATTAGAATAAAAAATATTCATAAAATTGATAATAATAGATAAACTCTATCATATATATATATATAAATATTAGGGAATAGGTTGGCGGACAAGCATATGGGCCACCTGATGGTAAGTGGTCACTAGCACCCGTAGACAAAGACGCGGTAAGAAATATTAACTATTCCTCACATCGTCAATGCGCCACCAAGATGCTATGTCCCTTGTGCCTGTAGTTACACTGACTCACTCACCCTTCAAACCGGAACACAACAATACTGCGTACTGTTGTTTAGCGGTAGAATATCTGATGAGTGGGTGGTACCTAGCCAGGTGGGCTTGCACAAAGTCCTACCACCAAGTAATTCCCAGAATATACAAGTAGTGTATTTTTTTGTCGTTACTAAAGTTATGCTTAGTTAATTTGGAAACTTCGACATAAATATGAATATAAGAACAATATTTCAATTATTGACATATTTATGATCGTGATAGAATGATCTGTCACTATCATAAGCATGTTATGTGCATATTAAAATAGATAATATTGTATATTAAAAGTAATTAATTAGCACAAAATCAATAAATGGAGACTACATGGCCCAACGGTTAGAACACGTGAATAATAACTGAAAGATGAATAGTAACAGGCGAGGCACGACTGAATCTTCATGTGCTAAACTTGTGTTTATAATTCATCTCGTGCCCGCTGAAGGAAAACGTCATGAGAAACTTTGATTTGAGCAAGTTTCGAATGAAACTTTTCAACGAAAGGAGCAGACCCTTTGCCACTTCTGCGAGACCTATTATTTTAAGTATAATCAAAAATACCAAAAATATTGTTTTTATTTATCTGTTATGTAACCCGAGGGTCATTCTTCATAGTTTTTGGTGAGCTATTAAACCTTTGGGCTTGCCGATAGTAGTAGAAGACTTTTATATGTTTTATAATTGTACTTTTACTATAATATCGACTTTTTACGTTACTCGAACAATTAAACGGAATACAATAATTACAACTAAAAAGTCTTCGGCTTCAATAAAAAATCCTTCTAAGGTAGGTAGGCGCGCTAAGTGTTTTTAAAGTTGTACCCATAAAAAGTTGAATCACTGTATGGAAATTCGTCAAATACCCAGTTAGAAACTTGTAATACCATCTCAATTTTGTACGCTGGAACAAACTAATCGCTGTGGCTTAAAAGCGAGTATTGACAGATAGCAGGTTTTATAAAAACTTCACCATTCAGAAAAGTCGGATGTTACTTAATGGAATCCCATCAAGCACGAAGCAGGTTTTCTTTATAATTATTTAGCAACGTACTAATTTCTACTATCGTATTTGCTTTAAAGATTTATCTCAGACTAATGTCTTACGATTATGCGTATACTTGTATTAAATTGCTATGATTCCCAGATAATTAGTTAGTTATTAATAGTAGAGCCTCATATATTCTATAAATCTTCATAACAAGTTATGTTTTCTCCTTTAATTCAATATAAAGTATTCGTTTTGTGTTCTTTAAAAGCAGGACTAAGGAGATGTACGTTTGTTACCTTAAGCTTAATACGTACGAAATAGTTGTTATTAACAAATTATTAATTTATGCTTACGTTACTCAGAATTCTAAATATCGCTAGATAACCTACAAAATTATGCAGATTGTAATGTGTTATAATAATTGTAAAATAAATTATTTATTGAATTTTAATAAAAATCGCCATGCTTGACTTAATTTTTAAAAACATTACAAACTCGTCCTGCTAATTTGGGTGCTGCAAAAAAGTTCAATTCCTTGCTTAATTTGGAAAGATTTATATAAAATTAATTTAGTAATCAATTGAGACGGAAATTGTATGATTCTTTCCAGAGTGTCCTATATTTTATGTAAACTTCGCTTTGTTTTTTCGATAATTTAATTCTACGATGAATGAAAGTGTACACACTAGAGAAGTAGTAATTACTTACATGTTTAATAAGAGAAATATGAAAAAAAGCACGTTTTTTGAATTAATTATATTTTTAAAAATAATTAATATCTCCATTATTTCTGCATTTAAATATATCACGTAAAAGATTATCTTGGTAACGTCATTGTCGTTCAGAAATGTGTCTTAAAAAATTCATTGTTTTTCTTTACATGCAACACTGTAAATGCAAAATTGAAAAAGAAATTTAATTGGCAATAAAATAGCATCGCTGGTAGAAATGTCTATGAGTTAATTTAAAAGACATAAACGTTATATTTATAAAATGTATATGCAGGTATATATAATAGCAATTATTATTAAAATTAACCATCTTAGCGCTAACTATGGACAAATGAACAGCATAATTTGCTCATCCACGTACCGCCTACTGGCTAATTAATGACGACAAAGTTTTTTGAGTTGAATATATCGATTCATCGTTATATCTGTCGCCTTCTCAGTGGCCATAAGTAGGTTATGCAACCTACGCTGCATTTTAATTTTGGTGTTAGCATGAATGTCACGAAATACACAATTTACCTGTTACCAAACGTGTATGTTATGTCCTAAGCAAGGTCTAATGTAAATTTAACAAAGTGTTTAATTTGTTTGTAATGAACACACCAGTACAAAGAATATTTATTGATAATTTTTTTTTAATGTTTATAAGATGTTATAGTCTTAAGGACCTATGTTAAACACCGAATTAACAAATATCTCCTATAGTCGTTCCATGCGCGACTCTCTTTTAGTTTGCGCGGGACAACGTCTTGGTTTTTTTATTTCAAAACCCTACGAATAACGTTCTAAAATCGATTACACTTTTATGAATTCGAATACACGAACAAAATATGAGTTAATAAATAATATAATATTATTAAACTATAACCAAATAGAGAAGTATTTCTAACACTTGTATTATAAATATATTTAGACTTTTTTTTTTTTAATTACGTACACCTGGCCTGAATATCTTAGTCCCTACCACCCATTGAAATTCGCACAAACTGGCTCTCTGACTCTTCAAAACGGAACACAACAATACTAAGTGGTGTAGTTTAACGACAAATTGAAATAATTCTGAATGATCTTCACGAAATAAAGTAAAAACAAATATATTTTCACTTTTAGCTAATATAAACCTATGTAGGATTGATTTTCAAATTCATACATTTTTTGTACCCTATTCTAAAAATACATTTATAAATCCATATTAAAAAGGGTAGACTGTATTTCATTGTTAATGAAATAGAATAAAGGTGATAAGCAAAGTTTCCTAAACAAAACAATACCGGTACATCCCTATTTGCATGTAATAACATAAACATTTATGCGCACGGCAAACGCATTGGTCTGATGCCAAACTAGGGTTTCCGGCTCTGATAACTAGAAACAACACTAGCACAAATAAATAATTAACAAGCTCCACATACAGAAAGATTTATAATGTGTTTAATTTATATTACTATTAAGGAAATAGTAGACGAACTTGGATGTTCGTTTAGGTATTTAAATCTCTAGTAAATTCAAACTTATACGTGTTTGCTGCCAGTGAGTTCTAGTGGTTCGAATACTGGACTAGTTTATAACAGAGACGTTACGGTTAAAAAATGGTCAAAAATCTGGGAATCGCGATGGTTACCAACCAAGGCCAGGTATGAAGTGCCTTGGCCTCACCCTGCATGGTCACTGGGTCTTCAAAGAGTCTTTGGACTATCGCGGTTGTAGGTGCCAAGCACAGACTGCTGACTAATTGAGGGAATAAGGGGATGCCATCGCCGCTTTGCATGCCGGTGACATATTGGGTTACACAGTCTGTTTGGCGATTTGACGAATAAATGTGTAAGATCTGACGCGAAGCGACGACGTTGATGTGATCGGGATACCGCTTAGCGTACGCAACTGTCGTTTCCTATTTGGAATGCGCAGAAACCGGACCTGGTTCGTGGAGTATCTCTATCTATGAGGAATCTTGTCGACGATGCTGCGCAGGCAAACACCGTGGAGGTTGATAGACTCCTTCAGTGATATCACCATGGTTCAAAAGGAAATGGCGGAGGTGAAACAAGAAAGGACCGATCAAACTCAGCAGACACGACGAAGCCGTCATCGGGTCAGTCAACAGTTATTAGGTGCTTAATAAATTATCATTAGTAACCAAAGCTCGAAAATTGATGTGCTCCGTTCCCGAAAAAACGCAGATCCTTCGGTACAGCTTACTTGGTTACATCTCACTTCCTCGATTGTGTGAGATCGCTGTCCAATCGAATTCACAACAGTCGTATAAAAATCATATAAATGATAAATAAATAATCAAAACAATAATTATTAGAAAAAAAACGTTACGTTAAACAACTTCAACATGCTGTTTAATTAAACTTATTATAATTGGCCCTACATGGCTATTGACTATAGTCTATTTTAACCACAGTCTATTCCTCTTGGAAAATTACTTTAACTAAACTTACTATTAATTTTGTCACAAATTACACCTATTGTTTTTAAGGTATAATGTTTTCATGTGTATAGTTTAAAATGTAACTTCACTTTCATAAAATACCATTGGCGATGACTTTTGTATATCATTTTGAATATAAAGGTATAAAATATTAAGCATTTGTATAAACGATCAGGTACTAATTTTTTTAGAAACAATTTCATCCCTTAAAAATAGATATCTATTTCAGTATTATGAATAAAAAATGATTAGGAGAACTGAACAGTCAAAGATCATTTTTAGTGCACAGTAACATTGGGTCGTTGTAGGTGTGGAATGTAATTATATAAATACGATAACTCTGATTGCTTCATTTCTAAATCCTAACTAATTAACATAATTAGCGAAACTTTTTTTTAAGAAAACTTAATTTTTTATTAAAATCACATTCAATATAACAATAATATCTAATGATTTATCGTGAAGAAGTAATTATGATTTGGATTATTATAGGTGTTGCAGATTTTTCCGCCTTATTTGTAACAAAAATTCTCGCGATACTGGCGATAGTGCGTTCAGAGTGCAGGGCGCAAGCGGAGTCGGGGCACTTCCTGTGGTACGTGACACGCGGTCCCCTTATCGCCTTCATTGATAGATTTATCTCGCGAGGTCGCGTTCCCGCCCGACGCCCGCGCCGACCCGCTATCATACTCGCAAACGGTCACCTCACGTTTCAAAACTCGCTGTATTATTCTTTCTTCGCTCAAAAATATGGAATGAATTATATGAAAATAGGAACAGTAAATATACATCTATCATATAAAAATTTAAAAGTCTTTAATTATTACTTTAAGAAGTTTTATTCAATACATACAATATGTATCGTATTTTCAAATAAATTCAACTAATAGATACGATATATTCGTATAACATATCATAGGCTAAAATTATATATTTCCGAGTGTCATACTACTACAAAAATGCGCTACATATCCGATAGTTATTGTTTTTCACCTAAAAAAACTCGAAGGCAAATCTTTTAATCTAAACCTCTTAACGTTTGTATGTATTGAAAAAACGTCTGGCGCCACATTGATAACCGTCTTAATTTTCTAAAAGCCCTGTCATATTGGCTTTCAAAGTAAATAATGGCTGTAATTCTTTTAAAACACGGATAATTTTCTGGTAGCCCTTTGTGAATGTCTTATCTTATCAATGAAACAGTGTTCCGAAGTGGTTTTTTGTTGATGGTATTTGGCACGCGCTTTGTTCGAGTCATTTTACAATGAGGTCTTGTTCTGTGATAGCGATAACTGTGATAGGTGTACCGAGTACTTCCTGCAAGTGATATATCAGTGTTCTGCAACGAGTGTCGAGAGCCGGCGACTCGACTAGACTCTGAACAACGGGACCAGCTACTGTTAGCCGCCCGCGCCCGCGCCGGCCCTACTGACAACTTTAATTTCCTGTCAATAGTCTTTCTTAGTATTTAACTGTAAATATAAAAGGATCTACCATAGCGTACTTGTTGGTACTTTTTGCTGATTATCGTTTATAAGTTTTTATACGTTAGTAAATGAAACAGCGGTAGCATATTTTATAGAATATTTTTCTTGTTTTAAAAGCTGAAATAAATGACTTTGAAACGGTCGAAGTCGTCCAATTCGTGCGTTCTTAATCACGAACAATTTTAGATCGTATAAATTATCTCCAATTAGCGAAACTCCCGTCATCGATAAGCCGAGAACATCGAGAATAAATAATGAATGAAACCAATTCAAGGTTGAGGGAGTCAAAATTTATAAATAGATGACGCACCGATAGTTTCTGGTGTGCTGGGGCTTGGAACTGTCGTAACCGTTCGTGACTGGCAGCAATGGCAATGGCACGGTGTCACTCGCGTTGCGCGGGCGGCTGCGCTGCGCGGCGTGCGCGCGGCCGATCGCCAGCCGACTGTATCTGCCCGCGACTCCCCATTCACTCGTACGCATGAATGAATGATGCCAGCACGTGGCCGAAAAATACTGAAACTGCTCTGGCAGGAAACCACTGAATCGACCTTGTCTAATGGTGACTAGACTTATTAGTTGACTGTGCGAACTAATGTACTAGTGTAATGCTATTGCGAACATAAATATAGAGCAACATAACGTTATCTATTGGGAATAAATCAGTTGTAGGACGTTTCTGATGTTGGCGAGATGTATTTCGCTATACATTAGTAACGAATGTTATCGACGCTAAAGTACGCTAAATTACTATATCTTACATTTTTATCGCAATTAATAATTGGAAAAATTAAAATATGATATTCTCTATATTCATATTTCTTTTAATGATAAGGTTTTTTTTATAAATGAGTTTTTAATTACCTACGAGTGTAAAAACACGCAAACCGTTACACTTTTTTATTTTAAGGACTATTTAATTAATTAATTAACTTTTAGGTGTGTAATTGGGTTGTATATTATTAAGGCTTATCAAAATGTTAATTGTTTATAAAGTTTATTCAATAAACTTTAGTTTGGACCTATTAACAGCTGATAAATTAATTTCTTTGAATATTTTTTACTGAGAAATTATAAATCGTTTGTTCTTATGGCCAGTCTAAAATTAATAAATCTAATTGTTAAAAAAATCAAACTCATTATTCTATAGTTATTAATATTTGTATGACTCTACTTGTCTTTTGATATTAATACCTTCAACTGTCATGACGCAGTTTTTTTTTTCTAGCAAAAGCCTAAAAATATTTTTGGTGAGTATCATTTGTACCAATTTTTTATTTTATACTTATTATTATTTTTACGCTTCTTTATTAAAATAATTTAAAAAAATGCTAACTCCTTAATAAGCTATGCCTAGTTTACAGTTCGTTTCTGACTATTGACAATGACATAATAGTTATATGTATATTTTTTGCATAAACCCCTTACTTGTATGCTTTAACACGATACTACTATCTACTACTCAGTTTGTTACCCTATTAGAGAATTTTAATTTTTATTAGAAAATTAAATTTCTCCCAACTTGTTAATAATAGTAAATCTATAATTTCTTTTTATATGAAATACGTTAATATAATTATATGTTAATGTAATTATACGTTAATGTACGTTAATGTATTTTCAATACCCTGTATTTTTTTAGTTTTGATTTCCTATTAACTTGTTCTATGAAATTCAATAACTCTTTAAGAGTTAAAATCTTATCTTATTATTTTATGCTCTTATATCGTCCTATATACGTCACCTGGTGGTTCATATGACCCATCATTTTTTGGATATGGGCCTGTAGTCTATTATACTTTGATTATTATTTTTTCCTATAGATTAATTGATACATACATATATTTATGACATGACAATTAATTTATAAAAGAAAATGTAGTATATTATAATATGCCTGTGTGATACTGGGTTTTTAATTTTTTTTTATGAAATTAAATATATGTATGTATTTAGTATTAAGTTGAAATTGTAATATGAAATGTATAGTTTACATTATAATTAGAATTATATTAGTTAACTTTATTTAACAAACTGATCAAACACAGTGACTTATTATTGAGGAGTTGCTTAAATTTAGCAACAAAAAAAATAACTTTTTGTTTAATTGATGAATATAGAATTAAAAGAGTATATATAACTATAAGATAACATATCGTGATTATAACTATGATGAGTAATAGCTTCTTGGATGAGATATGTTCGTTGTGAAGACCTTTAAAAATATAGTGAATTATATTAAAAAATTTAATCTAATTATTATTAACTCATAATACCTCAATAAACGTACCATAAAGCAATTAAACAACACTTCACACAATTTTGTAAAATCAACACTCACTGGGATCACTTATTGAATATTCTGCCAATTATATTATATATGTCACCCACAACACCGACTACAGCGGAAGTTTGGTCTTCCATCTGCAAGCTCCGGCGCGGTTTGAGCTGGTCTGCTTCCTAGCGCCTCAACGGTCCCGCGCCTGCGCTCTCAGCACCGGGGCGTGACCTAGACCCTGAAAACACCACCCTCCCGCCCACGCTCACCGAATAACATGGTTATTTGGAAAGATGCAACCAAAATGCAATCGGAAATTACTGGCTCATTTTAATGTTAAACGATCCTGTGTCTCGATTAAAAGTATCCAGTGCTTAAAAATACATATGTTTTTTTATTGTTCGTCAACGTTTGGTCCAGTTTTACTTTACTACGTCTAAAGTTATAAGGAAGTAACGCGCTACCTACACACTCTTGCCCCTCCCTTTGAACGATTATGCTTCGTTTGCATTGGCTCCTCCATTTGGTATGAGTACTGTCCTTCCGGGAGCCATTATGGTTGAAAAACAAGAGCAACGTAGGTTACGAGCCTATTAGCTTGTCAAAGGTTACGTCTAGAGCTATAACTCCGTGTATTATACTGGGAACATTATCTAATTAAATAGTGCGCTAGTTGTACATATGTGTGGGAATGAACTTTTTAATATGCATTATTACTGCTGGTCCCCTTACAACTCTACTTAATAGGACGGATTTATTATACACAACGTGGCGTTAGTGATAATTATAATCACAACTCATCAGAATTATATACAAGAAATATTTATTGATTAATATTAAAACTATACTGTATTTACCTTTTTCTTTTACACTTCAAAGCAATTACTAGTATAAGAGAAATGATTGTATTTTAAAATTTAAACTTAAGTTGGATCTAAAACAACAGAAATCTCATTAGGTATACATAGATAAATAAAACATTTATTTTTGTGCAAAACAAATTTTTGTGCAAAAAAAAAAAAAAATTTCATATCATAGAAGTTTAATAACAAATACGCTAATCGAAATCTCCAAATGAACCACTAAGCACAAGTCTTACTTATATACTTTGCACAGACTTAGGAGAAACTTTAAATAATAATCTTATTACTTACAAAACTTAAAAAGATATACTTATGTGTATGTAGTGTATGAAAAAAAAATTGAATATGAGTTGGAACCAAAAAAATCTCAGTTTCTTATCAAGACGCGGGTTAATTTTCACTTAGAACTCAGCGTTAAACAACATTATGATGGCACTTGCATTGAGCATCTCTCAACGTCCAGAGCAACAGTATTGAGGATAATGAACAAATCATTCTCCTTAAGATCTCAACGTTGAGATAAAATTATAACAGGCCAATAAATTAATTCTCTTATCACACTATTATTTTTTACATTCAATTAAAAGGAGTTACATGTATTACTGATTTTAGTTCTTACTTATTCGTATTGCTTTTTGTGAGACTGTCTATGTAGATACCTATCACATTTACTATCGCCAAACGGCTATGGCTATATACCAATACTGATATTGGTGTGTTCCGTATTGAAGGATGAGTAATCCAGTGCAACAAGGGACAAGCGATCTAAGTTAACAAGAATTGTAACGTATTGCAACAAATATAGCCGAGCTATAAATCTTCCGCATCGATTACGTTGATATTACATAAAATATATGTTACAGTTTCTGAATAGCACAGTTATTATTTAATAAATCAATTGAACGCTTGTCTCTGCTATTTCTGATACGAGTGCGAACGCGAAGATTTACGAAGTAGACATTTAGGTTGATTCAATGAAGTATTTAATTAAATTATAAATGTAACTTGATATCTGGTACCTAACTAGCTACATCGATATATTTAACATTAACCTTATTTTTTTGTAAATGTCAGAAATACTCTAAATATTTTTTATTGATTGAAAAATATTTCTTTTACTGCATATAGCATTGAGATTGGAGATATTTTTATGACAGTGGAGTACTACAATTTAGGCTGGACCATATAATTCTTTTTCCCAAAAAATGTCATTTTTTTATAACGCTATCAATTTTGATATGTATTCAAAACTTCATTTTTGTCGATTGCTTTAATCATAGTGTTTTAATTTCGATATACCCAATGCTTTATACAAAAAATAACAGTATTCGAAATGTATGTGTAAATGCGACTACCTTAGTGTTATCTGGAAAAAATGCTTATGTTAAAGGCAATATGTAATAAATCATGATTCGAAGGTGATTGACATTTTTTTATTAAATTTTTATATGCCTACAAATTAACTATCAATAACATAGGTAAGAATTCTTTAAAAATAGGTTTTGTTGATTGTACAGTTTTATTAATCGCGCAACCAAAGCGTACGTAACTACAAAAACAGGAATCTATTTATCCCTTAAAAGGTATTCCGAATGTAGTCACAAGGATTACCTAATTATAAGACAGAAATATAAAGTGCTCTTTAGTAGTGCCTCAGAGAGCACCTAAGGCCATTGATTTGATACAATTATTATTTTCTCGCTAGGAAAATGCATTTCTTGTTTCCCCCACGTGAAGCCAGTGCCCCGTAGGGCCTGGTACTATACTCTCAGTTGATAGTAAAGTAATCCAAGTTGAAATATATTCAGAATATTTAGTTATGTTAAATTAATCATTATAATAATAAAAAATATTTAGCAAATTGACGTAGAATTTTGTAGCAAGATTTTGTTATTTTCAATATAATCAATTCAAAAAATGAAATTTCTTACCAGTTGTCTAGTTTATTCTCGTTTAAATGTATTTATAATCTATACAATAATACTGATGGGAAGGAAGGAGGGAAAATAAAAATCAAATACATATTTTGTAATTTATTAAAATTTCTTCAATATAAGAATATGTCCGATTCCATCTATATAATATAAGCATTTCAAAAAGGGATAATACCTAAAAAAATTACAACCTTCTGTACCTTTATATGGACGCCTTGTCGCGTTAAAACCTAATGCCAGCGAGGGTGATACTTAAAAAAATTATACTCAAGCTACTTTTTATAACATTCTTTCATTATTATCAAGATCACATCACTAACAAAACTTTATTCCCATCTAATTTGATACCAAGGAAATGATTATTGTCAATAAAACATTCCCACGAGATCAATTATTGCACCCTCCGACATGGTCATAAATAAAAAAAAAATAAAATGCAAGCGATGCCACACTATTTACATAAAGTTACAATAGTAAATAAATCATACGTATGTATATGTACAAAGAATCAGTGATATAAAATGTATCTCTAGAATATAACTGGCATATATTATTTATATTGCAAATTATTTCTCTCGAATCGATCGACATTGACGTCCAATGAAAGATACCGAAAGGTTGGAAATGAAACGCGTTTTTACTTCAATAAATAGTTTCTAATGGACTATTTACATATGTAGACGACAGAGGTATTATTGAATGCTCGATGTAATTCGAAAAAACAAAAGTATGATACAAAACATATGAAAGAAAAGTATCTACGGGCGCGGCTAGGTTAAAACGGTTATTTGTTATACTAAAGTCCTGAGATTCAGACACAACGGAATAATTAGATGGAACAGACTGAGGGTTAAAAATTTTGCACCACAGAAATTGCTTTTAGTATGAGAGCTTTATAAAAAAGCAAATATAGAATCCAAATTACATGTAAACGACATGTAGACACATTAAGACGCGAGGAGAGCACGTGTCGAATTGACTCGTGTGAAGCAACGAGAGAAGATCCTAAGTAACGTATACTGTCTCGACTACAACACTTTACAAGATAGCGAAGAGTTTCTTCAGTTCGACCATCAGCTGCCAGTCGGTCTTGATGAGGTCGTCCCTGAAATAGTCCTTGCAGGCGTCGATACTCGCTCGCGATATCTGTAACAAAGAATATTTTTATTACAATGAATGTCAATATTATTTTTTATCGATGTAGTTTGAACCGAAGGTGATTTTCATTACGACCCAAATAATTAAAAAATATGAAATAGGTTTATAACAAATATATACCTATTTTTGCATACTAATTAAGCTTATAAACCTGTGTTAAAAATCAAGTATTAATCAATCACCTTCTCCTTCAGATGATAGATTTATTAGAACCTTTATATTGGATATGAATGCACGTGTTCAACAACGGTATGTTAGAGTTACAACGTATACATTAAGCTAATACAATCTGGTCTGGGGTCATTTTACTACCACTAATACATACTTAAAGGACAACAAAAAGATTTTGGTTCAATATCATAGAGAGCAATCATGCAGGGTCCTAGTACTCGTGGGACACCGTAGTTTTTCAAGAAAATATGAGTCGAACCAATTATTTATAGCATACATATTCTATTCTCAAAATGTTTGTACACCAAATATTTTCCTTATAAATATAATTAATGTGATAATGCAAACAAGTCGCTGTTAAAAATAGCACGTGAATGTAGACGGGAGTCCATTCAAGCCGACCTAGTTTCAGAGCATCGATTCAACTTTCCGGGGTTGAATGGAAGTATGACGTCACTCGGAATTAGATCAGGTTGTGCAAGCATGGAAGTGGGTCAGCCGCACCCCTGACCTGGGTTCGCTGCACCAACCCCTCGAGGTTTGACGTCATTGAATTAATCCGGGATACTGAATGAACCGAGGCGTGGCACACTTACATAGTTTAGAATTTGCGATATGGGTTAAAATTATTTCGTAATAATTCAAATAATTAGTATAATTTTAGCTCGTATGTGTCCGTTTTTTAGTAATTCAAATATTCATATATGTATTATAATATAATGAAATTAAAAAAAAAGTAACAAAAGGGAAATTCAAGTACCTAATTCAAATAGTACAATATTTTTTTCTGGCTTTAAAATCATTGCATTTATATAAAATCAAAATCAACGATTATTCAATAAAAAAGAAATCGTTTTTTGTAAATTGCACAGTTCTTTTTTTTAATTGTGTATTAAAAAAACCGTACAAGTTTAAATAATGAATTTCATATAACATGAAATTAACAGTATTTTAAATACGATTTATTTTTAAAGTGGATGTATATTATTTTTGAATAAAACGCTGCAGACATAAATTAACTTTGTTTACATATGTGGCTCAAACTTTCGTGCAATGCGAATGTGCTACAAGGCTGCAAAGCAAAGAAGTTTCATCAATGAAACCGCGATGCGAAATATCAATGGAGCTTCGAGAATGGGATTTGACCCGGTCACTGCGTCTGTGTGCGAGCTACCACGGCGGATGCGTCGGTGTGCGTTCCCCCGCCCCGGCAACACGGAACACCAACTGTTTCTTATTACCAAAGACAGAAGATATATTCGCGGTGCTCGTATCTGTATGACCTCGTCGCCACGTCACATACAATTGCAATAAAACAGACCCGTATAGTGCCTTTAGTGTTTCAACTTTTTTTACATTTCAAATCGTTTCGACGTATGTTCGTCTATGTCATCAATTACTTTTATTAGTTAGACATTTATGGGACGAGGATATCGTTAAAATGCTTTGAATTTTGATAATTACTTTCAAGTAAAAATAACGTATTTTTGAAAAAGGATTTTGTATAATATTCAAACCCAAGTAAACCGACGCTAATTTAATTCAAACGGTGCAGCTGGGCAGTCATCCAAATAGCAGATTTCATGGACTAGGTCGATTGACTTGGACAATATGAATGAATTTCACATTTAGTTAAAACGTTTATATTGTACGGAATTTATTCAGGGCACGTGAACGTGATCGGTGTTTCGTAAGTTTTCAACGAATTTCACAAGATTAATTATGTTTAATGTGCTCGATTGGGAGGAGCTGGGTCGGGCTGTTAGCGAAACCATAAATCTCTATATTACTAGGACGTGATACGGGAAGTTCTTCAACATAATAATAGCATGCTGAACACTAATAACGCCACATGTTCGAACAATGTAAACACTTCTGGAACTTTCTCAGCGAGATTAGAAACAAACTTCAATAATACCTATACCTACACGTATCCGAGCTTACTTTGTTCATAGCCGTGAGAAAATTTTACACGGTTCCGACTTACTTATTGGGGCTAACATGTGTCTAAAGTTTTATTTACAAATATGCAATGTACAACTGTCTCCCCAATGTTTTTATTCTTCAATTGAATAAACTGTAATAGATGCTAAGTATTGCGTCGATCCGATTCAAAAACAATCCCTCTCACTTTAAATAAAAAAAGGTCTTGTTTTTATGTTTCAAGCTTAAAATCAATCAGTGAATATCATCCGACTAATTTGTCGAATTTGTATGTGTATTCATGATTTATATTTATATAATAAATATAATATGATGATATATATGAATGATAATTATATTTTTGACCAATGGCTTTAATAATTGTATACAGTAATCAAACACTAGGATAGAATAGGGCACGCAGGAATATATGCGCTAGCAGTATATCGTTTTTTTATCGATTTATTTTTATTACATTCAAATAAAATACAGTATAAGTCATTTGGAGTCCATTGGTAACACCTACTTCTGGATACGTGATCCATGTCCACTTATGGTAAAGTCGGTAATGCTGCTTACTTTGTTTAATGTCCCAATAAATGTAGTCTATACCCAAACATAAGCATATACAAAAATAAATCTTTAATATACGAGACAGATTCATTAGAACATACCGTAACAATGGAACACTTATTAGTAATTACGATGTAGAACTAAGGAACGAATGAATAATAACAACAAAACATTGATGTAAAGTTCTGGTGAAAACGTGTTTTTTTTAAAAAATATAGGCCCAAGCCCAACACGCGCTACATCTCTTACCTAATGCATGGAAAGCCGTCATGTGACGTCACGGCCGAAAATAAAACGACCTTCGCGCGGGTGACGGAAAACTGCTCAGTTCATAACGACTGCTTTATAAAACGAGGATTAAAAGAAACGCTTATTCTATCACGTTCACTCAATACCAACGTTACATGTTACATATATTTTGAGTACAGTTATTGTCATTGCGTCAATTATGAGCCCTACGTGTCATTTTGTCATACGAATTATTGTATTTTATTCATACTTTTTTATTAATTTCTCCAAATCGCGCCAATTTTTATAAAAGTTTCTGCAATAAACTGTAACAGGATAATATTTTCAAATCGAGAACAAAGATTTTAAAAATAATTAATAAATTATAGAATATGTAATCATTTAAGCAAAAATAGGACTATAAGCATGCCGCCTCATTTTCAAATATCTTATACTGGCGAGCCACCTTGACTTCGCACGAGTGCAATACTGACACTAAATATACTACAGAATTTGTTTATGTACGACATCACATTAGAAACTTCTAAAATAATCAATGATTCTTTACTATATCGTCCATGTATTATATATAAAAACCTTCGTCTTGAATCACTCTATCCATTAAAAAAAAACGCATCAATATCCATTGCGAAATTTTAAAGATAGAATAAAATTTTAAACATACATAGTGATTGACAGCGGTAAGCGACTTTGTTTTATACTATGCAATGATAATGATAATGATTACGTTAGATTTTATTTAGGTATTAAATTAATTGGTTGCGTGACTTACATTAGTAGTAAGTGTAACGCACATCGTTAGGTAGCCAAGTCCCCTCGACCCAGTGACCTGATGTGATCAATGAAACCGCGGCCGAAGTGCTACATTCATGCTTACTGCTCAATGGAGGATGCGGGCTGCGTTAAGTAATAGACTTCAATGGACTCGACGAATGAAACATTTCAAATAAGTTTCAGTTTCAATTATACGACTTTAGAAAGTTCAATTTACTTTTAAATCTTCTTAATAGTATTTTATTTTCAAACGAGAAAATTCTCAATGTGCACCAAATATACATATTTGCTAGTAATATTTTTATTTATAGAAAATCAAATGTTCTACAAATGAAGCTTATTTTTGCTACCCAAATATAACGTTTGTAACTCTTAACAATTTATTACACATTTCTTCATAAAAGTAAGGCAGAGCACATCAGTCGACCCCGTGTTCAATTGCACTGTATTACCAATTCTCATCATCGGCCGCGTATGAAAGAAACTGTACTTTAATTTTCTTCCTTCTTAACTTAAGACTTTTTTTATGGTTTAAGTTGGCGGACGAGCATATGGGCCACCTGATGGTAAGTGGTCACCATCGCCCATATAGACAATGACGCTGTAAGAAATATTAACTATTCCCTTACATCGTCAATGTGCCACCAACCTTGGGAACTAAGATGTTATGTCCCTTGTGCCTGTAATTACACTGGCTCACTCACCCTTCAGACCGGAACACAACAATACTGAGTACTGTTATTTGGCGGTAGAATAACTGATGAGTGGGTGGTACCTACCCAGACGGGCTTGCACAAAGCCCTACCACCAAGAAACAAAGACAAAGAGTTACATACATACATACACGAGTTACATCTGTGAGAACTTGGTAACGTAACATAATTCGCTAGAAAATAAAATACCATACGAAAAATCGCATCTAAACAAAATCAATCAAAACCGTATCTAAAGACAAACAGATAAGGAAGAACTCGATGCAAAAATATAAACGAAGAGGTTTATATTTCTTAAATCCCCAGGTTACTAAGAAAAGAACAACCCCTCACTTGACCTAGTGACCTGGTGTGATCAATGCCAAAGCGTGGCGGGGTGCGGCATTCATGCTTGCTGCTCAATGGAGGATAGATATAACTCAATGGAAAGTTAATTTCTGCTCTTGTATATAATTTTAAGTTGTTGCACATAACACTTCAAAATTCAGAAGCTAAATTAGCTTTATCAATTATTGCATTATCGAGACTACTTCTAAAATCTACAATCTAAAATCAGTTGGATTGGTATTTGATGATTTGTTTTTGATTAGTGTTAATTTTCTTTTATATACTTGAATTAACATAAGCATTTGCTTTTATTTTATTCAAGTATGTCTTTACGAGAACTTTTGAGTAATTCAACAAACTATATTAAGTGAAGGCGCCACTACCACATATATACAAATTTAAGGGCTTTCCGAATGTTAAGTCTATCATCTCCAAATTACATATAGCTGACATATGTTTGAATATCAAAAGATTAATTCAACATTCTAGAAAAATAAATATAAATATATTATATTTCCGTCTGTAGATACTACTATTAGTATTTATAATATATTGGTAGTTCGTTTAAATTATTACGCAGGCTATAACATAAATATTCAAAAAATATCTACGCAGTATAAAACATTTGGACAAAATCCATTCGATAAAACCGTCACTTGAATTACAAACGACTTATATATTATACGTTTCATTAAAATGCAAAGGCATCCTATGTTGTATGTTAATATAATATTGACAATGGCATCAGAGACGAATGCACTCACAAAATAATGATTGTTTTATATTATGTAGGAGACGCGATGTTTGAGTTACACAACGCAAATATCAACACGACGTGTTTTAATACTATACATCAACGACATACTGTTTCCGTTCTATTCTCGTATCTAAACATTTGCACTTCGGATGCAATGTAAAGGGACGTGTTAATTGCATAATATTCCTTATTCATACTAATAGCAATGGATAATATTTTGATTGCGTTCCATTTTTAAAACAGTTCGTTAAAATAATACTAACCAAAACAATATAAACTAGCGATTGATATGTACATAGATCAACTGTATTAATAAATGCAGAAAAATAAGTCTTTTATTTAATAATTTTTTTTTTTTTCGAAAGCATTTTTGTTACTAAAATACAGGTCAACGTGTAAATTTGTATTAATGCAATTTTTATAATTGCTGTAACTTTTCCACTGCCAGACTACGACCTCTTTTCTTGGAGAGAAGGTTCAAAGCTTCTTGCACAACATTAATAGAAAGCGTATCGGAAATTGTCAGAATTTACCTGTTCAGCACTTTAAAGGTTAATATTAAAAAAAAACTGGTACAAAAAGGTTTATAACAAATTAGCTGTTACCCGCGGCTTTTCTCGCGTATAATATGAATATATTTGCAAATTACCTTAACATTTTACGTTGATACAAGACATTTTATCCACTTAAAAAGTAGCCCTATGTCTTTTCTCTCAGGCGCTAGACTATTTGTGTACCAAATTTCATTTAGATCAGTCCAGTAGTTTGGGTGTGAAAACGAGACAGACAGACAGAGCATTTATAATATTAGTACGGAGTATAGATGTAATCTTAAAAAGATAATAATAATTTTGGGTAAGTTTAAAACGTGATCCAAGTTTAAACACAATTTCCTAAACATTTACAATAACTGACAATAATTGACGTCACGCCGAATATGATTTCATGAGCGTTGCAACTGCGTCGTTCATGAGAAAACAAAATGTCATATGAATTTTTGTTTTTACTTCTACAATATTTACCGTTATAAGGTTTGTTGATATATATGATTCTATTTTAAAATTGCCATCTTTACTAGTATTATTAAAAGGTAATGTTTGTTTTTATTTTTTTAGGAGAATCAATTAGACTTGTTGGGCCTACATTATACCTACTGTTTACATCGTCAACGCGCCATCAACCAATGGTCCAAAGACTAGGCTATAGCCATGGCTAGGTATCATGCCACCCAAAACTCGGCAATAACATTGAAATGTAGATATTCCTAAAGATTTGACTGATTCAGTCACACGGAAAATTCTTAATCAAATCAAAATAAACTTTATTCAAGTACGCTTTTACAAGCACTTTTGAATCTTCATTTTACAATTAAGTGAAGCTATCACCGGTTCGGAAAGTAGATTCCACCGAGAAGAACCGGCAAGAAACTCAGTAATTACTCTTTTTCAACATTTAAAAAGACCAAGTTAGTTAAATATAATTATTTAAATTAATATATCCTGCTTGAAAGTCAACAGGTATTAACTCCACGCTTTTTTATCATCTATAAAATATTGTATCGAATAATATGCCACTCAAAACTCGGCAATAACTTCGAAATGCAGATATTCCTAAAGATATCTGATTCAATCACACGGAAAATTCTTAAAAACTTTTAATGCGATATTCGTTAAAATTTCAAAAAAATATAAATCTTTTCTAATAATTTTGGAATAAATTATAAGGAATCTGTCGAATGATGGCTCAAATTAAATATATCAATGAATCAGAAGATATTACCAATAACTCAAATTAAAAGTAGAAAAAACAATTTTTTTTCGCTTTTTATTAATCGTTAGAGATCAAAAGTATTATTAATAATAGAATTATTGTAAATATGTTACCGATATAACATATAACATCATCGCGAAGTATAGTTATTAACGTGCCAATAAAACTTTCACGCGCGCTCCTTTGATATACATATACAAAAAAAAGCTAATTAATTTCGGTGATATACATTTATATCTGATCTTTGAAGATATTTTCATTCGATACTATTTATAAGAACCTGTTTCTACGTCTAATTTACATAACAAAAACATGTGTTAGATTTTACTATGGACGTCGAACGCTAAATAAAAAATCAAATTATTATTCATATAAGTGTCCAATTTCTGGCGTATATTCAAAGTTTATGTCGTTGCGGCTTCCTGGATTTTATATTATAATAATATTCTTGAGATATATTACCGGAAGTCATTTAAATGCTTGTACCTTTATAGTGTTAGTATCGTGTCGCGGCAAAGTTACATTTTTGCATGACGAGAAAACGAGTTAAGATGTGGTCCATCGTTGACAATGCGGACTGACTAGCTCAATTTGAGCTCACATTGAAAGTTTTACTTTAATAATCAAGTAAAATTGACACCTAAAACAGCTGGGTTTAATGAATATTGAGCCCAACTATATCTTTACTATCAATAATTTACTAGCAATAAATGTATATTATATAGTCGAGTAAAAAATTGACGTCTTAAAGAAACGTTTTATTACTTCTTACAAAAGAACTAAAAAAAAAAACGAAACAACAAAATGCTAAAGTCAATGATATTCTAATAAACAGATATGTTATACCCATACTAAATAACAGAAAAAAAGTGTGCCGCGCCGGGGACCGTTTATTTTACATTTCGTTACAAGTATAAAGGATAGCTTCATATAAACAATAAGAAAAAGGGATAACTAGATGTTTTAATTACGCAAAACGTATTACTACATAATTATGATGTATTATAACGTATTACTGGCATAATTATGAAGAAAACGACTAAAGGCAAACGTCCTAACTAGGACGTTTTCTAGTCTTCACTTTTTGTGCGTTAATAACATATCTGTTTACTAGGACATCATTGCCTAAAGTGAATATTTTTCTAAATAATAAAATGCAATTAAAGTAAGTTTGGGCGGACGCTATTGCTATTTTCTAAGATCACTTCATTTGTGTGTCTTCAGATTACTGTCAAATTTACAATTCGTGTCTTGATTTAACATAGATATCTATGAATTATTTCAAATCCTTGCTTCGAGGCATTTCTATAATGAATTATTATTGCATACAACAACAACAACAACAGCCTGTAAATTCCCACTGCTGGGCTAAAGGCCTCCTCTACTTTTGAAGAGAAGGTTTGGAACATATTCCACCACGCTGTTCCAATGCGGGTTGGTGGAATACACATGTAGCAGAATTTCTAAGAAATTTGTCACATGCAGGTTTCCTCACGATGTTTTCCTTCACCGCTGAGCACGAGATGAATTATAAAGACAAATTAAGCACATGAATCAGCGGTGCTTGCCTGGGTTTGAACCCGCAATCATCGGTTAAGATGCACACGTTCTAGCCACTGGGCCATCTCGACTCAATCGATCGAATCGATAATAACATTTTATAAAATATAAGAAAATGGCAAAGCGTTACCTTGCTGACTAGCATATCAGTCTCGTCGAAGTGTCTGCCGAACATCTTGGGGGACTCCCCGGGGATCGGTTCGATCTTGATGCAGACCTCCTGCCCCTTGCGGGCTGTCTCAACCTGCTTGTGGTTGACCTCGATAGAGGTCACAAGCCCTAGGTCCACGAACTAGAACAAACATTTCTTTATTAAACATTGAATTGGTATTATATCTATGTACCTAATACAGGTGTGATTTAGTGATTTTATTATATGAACAGATATTCTGTCAGGTGTAAGAGGTAGTGTCGACTCGTTATTGCGATATACTGCTTAAGTTCCAGCCCATGCGATCTAAGATGTGCAGGAATACAAACTCTAAAATGAGTTATTAATGGCGATCTTGAGTATGGACAAGGAACGTTCTGAACGAACGCTAAATATCGGCTGTCTATCAGAGAGCTCTTGTGTTGGGAGATAGGTACTAAAATATAACATGTTTGATGTTTACAAACTTGTCCTAATTACATATTATATTGGTTTATAAATATTTTACCAAGAACCCGTAATTCGAATGCGTATCGTACTAATACGCTGCGTATCCGTTTAAATCACTATTACTGACAGATAAAAAAAACACATATAACAGTTATCAATTGTTGTAGAAATTACTATTAACAATAATGTATTAAATAGTAAATCGCGTCACCTCCTGGCTGGGCACGCAGATAGGAGTCCCTTCCTTCAGAATCCCCGCTTCTACCATCACTCCAGCCACGATGGGGTCTCGCGAGTTGAACACGAACTGCGGCAGGATCTGTGGAGAAGGAGCCGTGAGTACTAAGGCGCGTGGGGGTCGGTATAGTGTGGGGGGGGCGGTAGGAGACGGACGCGTGAGTGAGACGCGTGGGGGGGCAGGGGTTCGGTATAGTGTGGGGGGGGGGGGGCGGTAGGAGACGGACGCGTGAGTGAGACGCGTGGGGGTGCAGGGGGTCGGTATAGTGTGTGGGGGGGGGCGGTAGGAGACGGACGCGTGAGTGAAACGCGTGGGGGGGGGGCAGGGGGTCGGTATAGTGTGGGGGGGGGCGGTAGGAGACGGACGCGTGAGACGCGTGGGGGGGGCAGGGGGTCGGTATAGTGTTGCGGTAGGTGACCTTGAGCTTGCAGGGGAACACGGCGATGTGCTTGAACTCCTCGCGCTTCCTCTGCCTGAGCTCCTCGCGGTAGGCCGTGAACTTGTCGAACAGGTGGTAGATGATGTCCGCCGCGAATATCTTCACGCCCAGGTTCTCGGCCAACTCCTGTGCGTCGCGCTCGATCTGAGGGGGGGGGGGTGGAGAATCTCGTCAATAACATATATTTAAGATATACTTTTGTTACTTAAAGCTACAGTTGATAGAGGTATTGTTTAACTGTGCGTGTTTGTCAAAATCGTGAGCTAATCAATACTTAAAGGTCTCTGAAGGGATTTTAGTGAAATCTACTGCGAAGTACATTTTGTAGAAACAAAATTTTTTATCACAGTGAAGTACATTAAGCATTTTGTAGAAACTCAAATTTAGCTCGCTAGATCTTCCATACCGTTTTTGAAAAGTGAAATTATTTAGTTTATACAGATATATTTCTAGAAACGGAATCATATACAGCTTACTAAAAAAACTGCGCATTTGTAACAAATCAAGTTTTTGTTACAAATGTTCAGTTACTTAAGTTTAGTTACGTAATTTGTTATAAATATTTATTCGATATCTAAATACTAACTAACTAGGTTTTTATTGAAACAGCTCAAAATAAATTACCATAAACTAAACCGCTTTAAGAATGTAAAAATTGACCGTGTCAAAATAAAACAGTCAAATCGGTACAAAAGTTCTTAAGGTAGTTTAATATTATGTGATTTACAAGCCGTAAAATTGTACTTTTCTTGTAATATCTTACCTTGACATCAAAAGCCAAAATAGTCGCGTACTGCGAGTCGTGTTCCAACATGGCGGACGCTTTCATGACGTCACGTTTTACAACTGGCCCTATCCTAATGGCGGAATACTGTGAAATAAAAACAAAGCACAATTTATTACACAAAATGTTCTTTTTCAAGCACATTTAAACTATTTTATTATAGTAAATAAATTATACAAATGATACTACTTTTTTATACAAGTATCTATGTAACCGTATATTAATTGATATTATTTCACATCAAAATTAAACATATTAAACACCTAATTGGTGAAAATACTAAGACTTTCTAGTTTAACATTACCGTGTGACTTTAAAAAGTCAACTTGGTTAGTAAGAGCAACCCTATTAAACCCTTATTCAATGCTATAATATCCGAATGCTTACAGGAATTTTGCTGGTCCGTAGGAACTCAAGCAAAGCTTCGAGGGAGCCGAGCGTAGAGGCTTGCACGTACACACCGCGGTCCGACAGCTTGATCGAAGACAGAGCGGACTTCAGTTCACGAGCCACCTCCTCTCTAAAACATCAATTATTATTATAAATTAATTTGAAAATAAAAGAGCATTTTTAAAGGTAAGTGACCTCATAGAAGAATCTTGGTGAAATAAGCGATAAAGTCTTTGAAATAAAACTAGTTATAACTGATTTGAATCGCGTATATTAATCATTTTTGACATCCCGAGCGAACGCTGTAAAGTGCTCGAAACGTCGGGATAATTAATATACGCGATTCAAATCCGTTATAACTTGTTTTATTTAAATGTGTAATAAACGCGAAAATTTAAGACAACGATAAAGTCTTCTTATGAAAACGTAAGACTTTAGCTCAGCGGAGGAAAATTTAAAAACGGTTCCTAACATTTTTAACGATTTATTAATGAACAAAACTGAACCTCTTTATCAACAGAATAGAAGCAAATCAGACCAACACTCGATTTCAGTTAAAATAACTTAAAATAAGTTTTATAATTCAACATAGTATTATTCTGAGTAAAGCATAGAAAGCTCTTTCTGAAAGCTCTACTACTGCTTACTGTAAACAATTTTTTAGTTATTTTATAGATAGGTTAGGGGAGTCGAGATGGCCCAGTGGTTAGAACGCGTGCATCTTAACCGATGATTGCCGGTTCTAATCCAGGCAAGCACCGCTGTTTCATGTGCTTAATTTGTCTTTATAATTCATCTCGTGCTCAGCAAAAAACATCTTGAGGAAACCTGAATGTGACAAATTTAATAGAAATTCTGCCACATGTGCATTCCACCAACCCGCATTGGAACAGCGTGGTGGTATATGTTCCAAAAACCTTCTCCCCAAAGGGAGAGGAGGCCTTTAGCCCAGCAGTGGGAATTTACAGGCTGTTGTTGTTGTTGTTGTAGTTAGGACACTCGATAAAAATAACTTCAAAAATGAGTATCGTACTAATTTGCTACGTAGTGAAACAATGATCGACTTGCCGCATAAACTACTATTACTGACAGATAAATAAAAATACATATAACAGTTATCATTTTCGTAGAAATTACACTTAATAATAAATTTTTTTATGGTATAGGTTGGCGGACGAGCATATGGGCCACCTGATGGTAAGTGGTCACCATCGCCAATAGACATTGACGCCATAAGAATTATTAACTATTCCTTACATCGTCAATGCGCCACCAACCTTGGGAACTAAGATAAGATATAGGATAGAAAAATAACTTTTTGGATCCTTACATGAGCACTTCGACTTCATCCGGCTTCTGGGCTACGAGCAAGTTCAGTCCAGCGATTGCCTTCTCCAACTCCTTGGCGGCGATTTTAACTCCTTGCGCACCTACGACCTCTTTGTGCTCTATGTAGGCATTCTATAACGACAAATAATTTATTATATAAAATCACTACTATTATTACTATTATTACCCGGCTTGGCAAGGGTGTTACTGACACTATCTTATAAAAAAACCGCATCAAAATCCGTTGGGTAAATTTAAAGGTCTAAGCATACATAGTAACAGACAGCGGTCAGTGACTTTGTTATATACGATGTAATGACGACCTCCGTGGTCGAATGGTGTGTACACCGGTTTTCATGGATACGCCACTCTGAGGTCCTGGGTTCGATTCTCAGCCGAGTCAATGTAGATTATCATTTGTTTTCTATGTTGTCTTGAGTCTGGGTGTTTGTGGTACCGTCTTTACTTCTGATTTTCCAAACACAAGTACTTTAGCTACTTACATTGGGGTCAGAGTAATGTATGTGATGTTGTCTCATATTTATTTAATATTTATTATTATTATAATGAATATTGATGCATTACAAAAAAAAAAAAAAACAAAATTATTATTTAATGAATGAAAAAAAAAACAGTATGCCGTAATAATATGGTGAGAAATTAACCAACTGACCTTGACTCTGAGTTCCTTCATAGGCTGGGGCATGAGTAGAGACCTAATCTGAGTGACGATGGGCCCGTCCGTCCCCGCCAACACCATAGTATCTCCCTCCCTCAGAGTACCGTTGATGAGGATCGTGTCGATTGTGGTACCCAGCCCGGGTATAGCTTTAACCTGTGTGAAATTAAAATTATATCATAGTCGGAGTTCGAGCATTATTTAGTAACAAACATCCATACATACAACTTTCCAATTCGCAGAAACAACAAACCCACTTTAAGTTTTCGCCGGTTCTTATCAAGGCAGGGTAGTTTCTTTTCCACCCCGGTAATAGTTTTAAATTTGACAATCAAATATTGAAGTTTAGTTTGAATTTGGGTTTTAGCGCATTGCAAATATACAGCCGGAATTACTTAGTGAAAATCAGTGCTGTGCATTAGCACAGCTTATACTGAGATGAACCCTTTGCTACCTACACTGTGTTCTATAAATTAATTTTTTTTTCCTGTATAATCTATGTAATGTATGTGTGTACAGGGCCGTATTTAGGGGAGGGCAACCGGGGCAACTGCCCTGGGGCCTCCACATGAGAGGGGGCCACAGTTTTCAGCAAGTTAACAAATACTGAGATATAGTCAAATTATAATAATTTAATATTTTAAAAGTTACCGATACAAATACGAAACAATTCATAGCTTACTGATTGAAATAAAAAAAAAACTAATTAATTCATAATAATATAATTATTAGGGTGTTCACGCTTCTGTTTCTAGGGCCCTCACTGCTTTGTGGCCCCGGGGCCTCCACACCTTTAAATCCGACTCTGTGTGTGTACCAAAATAAATGGTAAGTGTACACTGTACAGTAGTTCACAGTAGCTCACCTCGAGAACAGTAGCCAGCAGCTGCTGCGAGAAGACCAGCCTCTTGTGCAGAGGGCCCTCGCAGGCCTGCACGATCATGGCGAGCAGGTTTCCCATACCCTCGCCCGTCACGGCCGACGTGGGCACCAGCGACACGTACGTGCGCGGGTCGGGGTTGGAGTAGAACAGAGCCGCGTTTAGACCCTGGAAGAGCATTGGCATTGGCATTTCATACACATGTAACTGGCATACAACACGTTCGTGAAAGCTATCCATGCGGTTGGGTCTAAGATTTTCAAGGTCGTCGTGCAAACGGAACAATAATGATCTCTAATTCCTACCATACGGCTTTTGAAGTAAAGATGGAAAATAATCGTAACATCCTCAGATACTACCAAATGTAAGCTTAATAGACAGATCTCCAAGTCCCTGACTCGCGAATGTGAGCATTTCTACGGGAGACTGTACAAGTTTACACATTCATCAATCAGAAGTCAAGCTGTAATAAGTACTTCTGTTGAGCAATAAAATAAAGATGGGCTTTATATTTAATCCCTTGCTAAAAAAAATATTTATTATGAATATATGAAGCAAACAACCACACAACTGATTAAGTAAAGTAACAGCCTGTAAATTTCCCACTGCTGAGATAAGGCCTCCTTTTCCATTAAGGAGAGGGCTTGGAACATATTCCACCACGCTGTTCTAATGCAGGTTGGGGGAAAGCACATGTGGCAGAATTTCAATGAAATTAGACACATGCAGGTTT
Source organism: Vanessa cardui (assembly GCF_905220365.1). Lineage (NCBI taxonomy): Eukaryota > Metazoa > Arthropoda > Insecta > Lepidoptera > Nymphalidae > Vanessa > Vanessa cardui. The sequence goes on from NC_061126.1 coordinate 5,327,193, forward strand.
CCTCACGAGGTTTTCCTTCACCGCCGAGCACGAGATGAATTATAAACACAAGTTAAGCACATATACATAGCGGTGCTTGTCTGGGTTTGAACCCGCAATCATCGGTTAAGATGCACGCGTTCTAACCACTGGGCCATTTCAGCTCCACAATTGATTAATACATTAAAATTAACTTCGCTTGAATTGGTCGTCAAACGTCATACTAAATAGTACCTTAACATTTTTCGAAATTCAAGCTTGCTCCAAACCAAATCCACAAAATCTCTTAAGCGGTTTGGTCATGAAAGAGTGACAGACAGACAGTTACTTTGGCATTTATAATATTAGTATTAAATATGAACTCACTTGTTCAGCGAACTGAATGATGACATCTTTGCTCCTCTTCTCGAATTCCAGCTGAGTGTTGGGTTGCTGCATTTTGAGAATGTCGCGCACATCTTTCCTCTGCGCACTCTGCCAGTCGTACAGACGATCTATCTTGTTCAGCGCTACTATGAATGGCGTTTTCTTTTGTTTCAACAGATTTATCGACTCAATCGTTTGGGGTTCCAGTCCGTGCATAATATCTACTACCTGCCAACAAAAGCAAATTCCAATTAAGAAATTATTAGTATACAGCGAGGGTTAAAAATTAATATGTTAAACTTGCTTTGCCTATGCATATTATTACATACAGGCTTATTGGTAACTCGACGTATATCCGTTAGGAGGTGATAGGGGTGACTATTTGTAATAATTTTTAATCCCCATATGCACGATCCAAAAGTGAACCATTTTTGAGTTATCCCGTTTTTTAGCTTTTTTCAAAATTTGTCAAAAATGCAACTTCTAACTTCACTATATATAGCAGAATGATATGAATATAAAGTTTATATCAATATGTTACTAAATAACTATGTTGAAACTTGATTGTAAAACTTACAAGAATGGCGATATCACACAACGAGGAACCTCTGTTCCTCAAGTTACTGAAGGATTCGTGACCGGGTGTGTCAATAATTAGAAGCCCGGGTAACTTGAATGCTATCTCATTCACCTGTAACAAATATAATCAATACATTTAAACAATTCATTACAATATTTGTATAATCATTGTGATAACAACATTTGTATAAGCATAAAAGCTGATGATAACTTTTAGATTTATTTTTTGATGAAATAATAAAAATATGGATTATAGCTTATTCGAACGTCAAAAGGTATGAAGTTAAAAAAGATTTCAATTGACACATACTTTCTAACTTACAAATATCTATGGTATAACAACTCATTATTTCCACAATTTTAAACATAAATCTAAATACCACAGATTATTCAAGATCCAATGACGTCATATTAACGTCAATTCTAGGTCAAAGTAGTTTTGCCTTTAAACTCCTGCTATTGGAATGTGTATGTGTATGAGCTGTATGAAAAACAATGACAATAAACTTACGCCCTTCACATGCTTAGTTTGTTCCTTGATGTTCTCAATGGGCACATTAGTGGCTCCAATCTGCTGAGTAATTCCACCAGCCTCCCCGTCCTGTACGTTGGTTCTTCTCAATTTGTCCAGAATCTTGGTCTTACCGGTGTCGACGTGTCCGAGTACACACACAACGGCAGCTCGCAGAGGATTGTTTGTTTTATTCTTTTCGTTGTCTTCACGCCGTTTCTGTTTTAAGATAAGACATATATATGAGGCAAACCATAAATTATTTGTTTTTATGTAATCATTTATAATTATCTATTTCAATAAATGTAGTGAATATAATGATGTTTTAGTAAACAGATATGTCATTAACGCGCAAAAAGTGAAGACTAGAAAACGTCCTAATTGGGACGTTTGCCTTTAGTCGTTTTCATCATAATTATGCCAGTAATACGTTATAATACATCATAATTATGTAGTAATACGTTTTGCGTAATTAAAACATCTAGTTATCCCTTTTACTTATTGTTTTTATCAAGCTATCCTTTTTACTTGTAACGAAATGTTAAATAAACGGTCCCCGGCGCGGCACACTTTTTTCTGTTGTTTAGTATGGGTATAACATATCTGTTTATTAGAATATCATTGAGTGAATAAGATAAAAACAACTAAATTACCTCTAATCTCTTCAAAACCAATTCACGTTTCTTCTGCGCATCCGTCATTTGTTCCTCTTCCGAGTCTTCTTCGGAACTTGATTCGTCTTCAGAACTGTCGTCATCATCTTCATCTGAACTATCATCTTCATCTTTCTGATAAATAATACAAGATTTTATTTGTTATGAATTCTAAATATTTTACACAGTTTTTAACCAACAATGAGATACTAAAACAATAAATATAGCACAGACATCGTGGGATATGCCTTCACATGTAATCAAAGTAATCTGATATCCAAATGGCACCATGCGCCGCATTTAGTCACATTATATATTGACCTTCAAACAAATGTGAAAATCAGCGAAGGTATTTAATCCTGTATTTTTTTTGGTAAAAATAGGACAGTTTTTATAAATATTGTAACAAATGGTTTTCTCGCCGTTTAATAACCTATAGTAATATTTAGAATAGTTTTTTGAATAGTTTATCTATTATTATTTCTGTAATAATAATATCAATTTCTTAGAGTCGGTAGGTTTCGTAGTTTTGGATTGTCAATCAAATACATTGATTTACGAAATTAATACTATTTAGAAATTAACAGTTTATTCAAATATAATTATAAAACCTTAAAGTAATTGCTAATATATTAGGTTTTCTTTAATAATTACGATTCTTTAATGGTTACGAGACACTGTGGCTACATTAAACATAGACTATATCTATATTGTATAGCCCACCTTTTCTGAAACACTGAATATAATGGAAAAATATTTAAATAACCAGCAATATTTTTAAAGTTAATAATAATTATAAAACATATTATTGAATAAATTTATTTATTATCCAAAATAAAAAAATGTATTTATCAATAGATCGGTCGCTTGAATGAAATATGAAAAATTATGAAAATATGTTTAAGATTCCCTAGATATCACTAATTTTATCTGCACGCGTTGTGTTGTTGGACTAATTTGTGTTGTAAAGTTTATCAATGTGTATGTGAAACGTTTTTAACTTTTTATCGGTTATATACATTTGTTTTTCTTGTTGTTTGGGCGGGAAAAGAGCAGAGAAACTTACTTATACGCAATGATAGAATAACTTTTAGATAGATATAATAAACAATGAAAATATTCAGATCAAACGTAAACCAGGAGTAAAGATTAAAAGTAAAATATTTCACGCCAGTTCTTAACATAAAAATACATTACAAATCAATGATAGTATTTAAAACAATCAACTTAATTTTATTTTAGGAAGTACTTTAAATGAGTTTATTTCAATTACGATGCTCATCTTACGACTTTATTGTATTGTATTGTATCCTTTAACTATGTTTGTTAATATTCTGTGAATGTTAATAATAAATATTTACCTTAGACTTTTCTTCAACTGATTCAGATTTCTTTACTTCTTTTGCTGCTGGGACAGGCTCCGGTTTAGCTGGTTCTACTTCTTCTTCAGAAGATTCAGCATCCCATGCATCTTTTACTGATTCATTGTCTGATTCTTTCTTTTCCTCTTCTTTTTGGGGTTCTTCCTGAGGAACGAAAATAATATTAATTAATATTCATGTATACTAACTTAGGCAAGAAGGTTAGGCAACTTTTAGATGATCTCATTTCTTTCATAAGAAAATAAATACTCATATGAAAAATATTTCTTAGAAAAGGAATCACATTTTAGCTCCCATATTCATTTATAAAAAAGTTAAAGAAAAAATTATTGAGTCAAATGTTGGTCAAAACACTTACTTTTTTATCTGTTATCTCTAATTCAATCTTCTTTTCCTCAGCTGGGGTGCTGGGAGCTTCTTGTGACATTTGTGTTTTTAATTTTGTAGGCTTAATTCTAGTTCCAGGTCTTGGCGGCAGTTTTTTCTCAGCGGATCCAATTTCTATACCTTGAGCTTTTAATGATTCGAGCATTGCTTGAGCTCTAGCTTTCTCCGCTTTTTGCTTCGGGGTTAACAATTTTCCTTCAGCTTTCAGTCTTTCTTTCCTTTCTTTCTCTTTCTGCTTCTTCCTTTCTTTACGTTCTTTTTCTAACCTTATAGCTTCTAAACGCTGCTGTTCTCTCTCTTCTTCTTGTTTCAACCTTTCTTCCTCTTCTTTCTTCAAACGTTCTTCCTCTTCCTTTACTTTCTTTAAAGCTTCTTGCATTGCTGCTATAGTCTTCTTGGTTGGCCCTTTTTTACCTTTATCATCTTTGTCACCTTTATCTCCTTTTTTCTTTTTCTTTCCTTCGCCTGCTGGCGTATCACCTTCACCATCCTTTTCCTTTTCTTCTGAAGGAGCTTTGGCTTCCTCAATTTTTTCTTCAGCTGGTTTGTCGGCCTTTTTTTCTGTTGGTTTTGCTGGTGTTTTTGGCTCTGTATCCTTTTTACCTTCTTGTTCTTTCTTCTTAGCCTCCAATTTTTTTAGCTTTTCTCTTTCTTTCTTTTCTTTTTTCTTTTGTGCAGCTGTCTTTATGGTAACATCAGCTTCATTGTCACTACCTTTATCTTCAGCTTCGTTTTCATTTTGTTCCGGTTGAGGTTCATCTTTCTTACCCTTTTTCTTAGTTTTAGTTTTCTCCTCAACTACTTCCGAAGGTTTCTCAACTTCCGGTGCAGGCACAGCCTCCTTTTTAACACCTGAATACTCCATTTCCAGTTCTGCTAAAACTTTTTCTATATCCTCATCACTATCATCCTTCCTTCTCTTTGCTTTTTTTCCCTTCTTACCAGCAGGTTCTTTTTTTTCCTGTGCACCCTTTTTTTGAGGCTTTTGAGGTTTTTCATCTTCAGAAGAAGGTGGTGCTTCAGGTGCTGACCCTGCCGAATCTTCAACTTCTAGCAGGGAAAATGCACTCTTCTCTTCCTTTTTTTTGTTCTTTTTTGGTTTTTCCTCAAACTCAATATCTGATTCATCTAGTAAAATAGAAATATTATGTTTTGATTTATTGAAATATAAATATGTATTTACGGGTAATATGGTTTACATTATGGTGTAGAATGTCTAACCCATCAGAAAAACTTAAAATGGAAACAATGAAAAATCAACACAAAACAGTATTGCGACAAAAACAACTATCTGAAAAATGAAAAAAATGGCCATGCTTATGAATTATATTAATTCATTCGACAATTTTGTTTTAGGATGTCTACTTAAGCTCATACTCCCTCTATGTACCAGACTTCCGACTCAGACACCCTCTCACACTCACGATTATCAGACATGAATACAAAATCGAACATAATAAAATCTAAAATAATCATCTTTGCACAGCTTCTTTAACAGCACCAATAGGCTTTTTTATTGATCTCAAAAAAGTCTCACATATTTTACTTCAAATAAATAATAACATCAAAAGCAAAATCAAAAACTGAAATTACACTATGACTATGTACATGATCTGTTTTCGACCTAAATGGGTGGAATCTCAATTATTAAAAATCTGAAAGGTTTATTAATGAAATAAATGATGTAAAAACTACCTTAAATTGACCAGTCATAATTCACTGATTATTTTTATTAATCATTAATCAATGAATAGAATTTCAAAATATTATGCAACAATATACATAAATTGTCATCATGATTATGCATCAGTATGACTATGATCACTTTAATTTTACTTGTAACCTTCCAATAACAAATTTCAACAAGAATCAAAATACTACTTTTTACACTAATCCACAATATCCATGAAAGATTTAAGACCTTGATCAAGTAATTCGCAGGGGCCACACAACACATCTATATTTTATGATTATTATTTATAGTCTTAACTTAATAAAGCAGAATATTTTATCTCATATTAAAAACATCTTGGTTAACAGATTAAAAAAATAAGGGACAAGACTTACATGAATATTATGTATATATATATATATATATAATTAAATTATAGAAAATCATGTATTTATCATGTCAAGAAAGATTTTAGTTTAAATTGTATTTGAATCATATTAAATAATATGTAAGCAATCAACAATATTTTTTAATATATATATTGATCAGACTTATTATCTAATATACCAATATAATAAGTGACATCTATCTATCTATAAAAGATCAAATTAGATATAAATTTACCTTCACTACTGACATCCACTTTTTTCTTAGACTTATTTGAAATTGATACATTCTTTATATTTTTTGTGACTTCTTTAACATCAGAATCGATTGATTTCTTCTGCTTAGTTTTAGATTTTGGTTTCTCATCTTCGCTTTCATCTGACTCAACTATTTTCCTGAAATTTATTTTACTGTCATAACAATGACTCAATTGTCAACATTCACTGCAGCAATACTTTCTGATATGTTTATTATATAACTAAATATGAATAAAGCTATAATAACATATTATTTGAGCTTTAAATGAATAGAAAGTAAGCATAACATATAACCTATAAGTTACTCACTTCTTTCCTTTATTTTGGACAGGTTTGGAGCTTTCAATAGTTGTAGTTTCCACATCACTATCACTGAAATATTATTAATAATTAAATATTAATATTTTATTTCAAGCAAAATAACTTAAACATATGTTATAGTGAGAAAATTACCCATCCTCAGCAGCCTGATTTTTCTTCCCTTTTTTAGCCTTGCCCATTATTTTTATCTGCTCTATTAAGTCACGATGCCTGTGATGAAATGTTCTATTGCCAAATACTTTATGATTTCTATCATGTGAAACGTAATCAATGCACTAATTAAGCTAAGCCGAAATATATTGCTCGTCGTCGTGTCCGTACTCTTCTCACGTCAGGCACGTCAATGAAAATATTAAAAAGTTTAAGCCCTATACAGATAAAAAACAGTCAATACAAAAGAATATTATAGTTATTTTTTATGGATTCTTAGCCTTCTCCAAGCATTTTGTGTGAAAATAAAAATATATTTTTTTCAATTGAAAAAATGAAATATATTTTTATACGAGTGTAATAGTATGTGGTTAATAGTAAAATATTTAAACAACGAGTTATATTGAATGTTAATATGAAAAGTAGCAGTACGACTGAATTATATTTAATATCAACGGGGAAAAATACAAAAAAGCCGCTTCATGGTGTTACAGGAATTGAAAAGTATATTATTATAAATTCAGTTACCTAGTTTTAATGGAAATTTTTTCTAATATCGATCAAAAGATTTACCATTTTTGATTATAACCATGCCAATTATATATGTATATTGTAAATTTAACGGGCTTATTTATAAATAATACTGTTTATTGAACATTTTTTTCTTTCTGCCGTTAGATAATTGTTACTCGTTTTAGTATTATCACAAACAAATAACCGTCAGATTGTTTTAATAAAATAGCCAATAGCCTCATATACCATATTACTTATAAAGGCTAATCGCCTTAAAATTATTTTGATAGACATTTCAATTTTTTTTTGTGTTTTGCAACACTGTTTTTATAGTAATGTGACAGACTGACAGAAGCAATTACAAAATTTTAGTACATTTATTTTTGTTTTTTATCAAAATGTACAAAGGGTTTTCGCGAATATGGACTATTTATTGTGTAGATAGGTTACAACCGTGCTTTTCCCCTTTTGTAACTAGTGTACTCAACTCTCGAAATGGAAAACTTAATATAGGTTATGTTTTTAAGAGAACCAAGAAACATGATAGAGGTAATCCCTCAGCTCTATTCGTTCCAGTGCCGGTAAAACCTAATCCAGATGATATAAATGTTGGAGAAGAATTCACAGGACGTTTAAAAAAGCAAGATCTGTTAAAAATATTAAACAAATTTTATCAAAAGCCAGAGATTCGATTACTTGCATCAGAAAATGGACTTGATGATCAGTTACTGCATCAAGCTTTTTTATCGTTTAGAAGACATTGTTTAGAGCATGATTTACCTCCGGATTTACATATAACAATAAGTGATATCTTAGTGGGTAGGTATTGATACTTTTATTAAATTTGAGATAAATAGAAATATATGTTTACCTGGTAAACTACATGTAATTACATGATGACTCTTGATCCAGGTTGCTTGAGGCCAGGTTGATCTTATATTTTTATTACTAAGCAAATAGAAAATTATTTATTTTGGCTATTATACAATAGTACAAAAATTCAATTTTATAACTATAGATAATTCAAGTTCTACCCATATTTAAATTTTGTGGGAATATGCTAGAAACAATAACTATCAAGTAATTGTTATGATAAAGAAGAAGACCCCTCATTTGCTATTTTTATATAACTAATACTTTTCAGATTACTCTTGTGGTATTTGTATATGTTATTCCAAATAATTATCTCACAGGTGCAGGCCATGTAGATGATTTGTTTCCATACTTCCTTAGACACGCTAGACTTGCATTTCCACATCTTGACTGCTTAGATGATCTTAAGAAAATTTCAGACCTAAGGACACCAGCTAGTTGGTAAATATAAAAAAGTTGATTTGAATATAAGTTCAGGAGTTTTTAAAAAGAAAACATTTTATTGCCACTATCTGAAGAATATATCATTTAAAATTACAAATGTTTTTCATCCCACAGGTATCCCCAGGCACGTAATATGAATAGGAAAATAATTTTCCATGCAGGACCCACAAACTCCGGCAAGACATATCATGCTATGGAGAGGTTCCTTACATCAAAATCAGGTGTCTATTGTGGACCATTAAAATTATTAGCAACTGAAATATATCACAAATCAAATAGTAAGGTATGTACATTGCACTCATTAATGTTGTATGTTATTTTAAAATATATGTATTCATATATTGTTGTTTAAAATCCATAAAAGACTTACTGTAACATAAGATTCTTCACGTTTACTGCAATAAAGTAACTATAATAGAAGATTACTTTCAATAATATTGATAAAATCAAAAACTTTTCTGCAATTGCAATTTCTAAAAAAAATTTGGTAATCATATTTTATACATTTACTTTTATTAGTAATGAATATTATGCTATGTTATGGGGTTAAATGTTTTAGGGTACTCCTTGTGATTTAATCACAGGTGAAGAACGACGGCATGCTACTCAATACACAACCCTCATAGATAGCAAAGATGAAGCAGAACCTGAAACTGAGAAGGAATCTTATTTGCTCGATGAACCGGAACTTACACCTTCAAAACATATTGCGTGTACAGTTGAAATGACATCCTTAAATGATACATGTAAGTAAATTAATCTGTTTGTTTGCCAATGAGTTGTCGACACCTGGATTATATTCAGATGATATTTTTCTTATTGATTTACGCAAAGGCGATTTCTCAAAGAAAACTAGCCAACTGCAAAGGACTGATTATAGTGCATTTTCTTTCTCAATTCTCTCATTTATAATTAGTTGAGATAGCAAACCCTATATGACTGAAAAGAATTCAGGCTAAGGACACATGGCTTGACATGATTTCTGAGGCAAGAAACTGTAAACACTGCTATGATTTCTTAATGAGAAAACCCACTAACATCAATAACTGGAATCTGGGTTTGAGTCCAAAATCTTAGATATACCTTAGGTATATTACAGCTATAAAACTAGTTGCTAGTTTACTATCTAAAATTAATTAAGATAAGAATTTAATAGGTATACACCTACCTTCAAGACAATTCCTAGAGAAGCTCAGAGTTGTATTCATTAGTCCTTAACTACTTTTTAACTTTTCGTTACATTGCACACAAAAGTATTAATTTATAAATTAAATTATTTTATGACAAATAAGATAGATTTCATATCTATATGAATATTTTCAGATGAAGTTGCCATTATCGATGAAATCCAGATGATCGGTGACAGAGGAAGAGGCTGGGCGTGGACGAGAGCTGTTTTAGGTATTTGACATTAATATGTAGTATGTAACTCATTGTACTGCCAAAACAGATTATTAAGTTTATTGCAAACAATGTTATCTATAAATATTCAACAAGAGTTTGTTTAAAAGTAAGGCAGAATATGTATTTTGTTTGTGAAAAGAAATAATTAATGTTACTTGTTCTTATTTAAACATAAATTTTAAGTATATATTCGTCTCATTTTCAAAAACATATTGAACATTTCTCTGCCGTGGCAGAAGAAGTATATTTAAAAGATTGTTAAATTTTAATTTTGTATGTCAATAGGTTTACAAGCTGAAGAAATACATTTATGTGGTGAAGCAGGTGCGATAGGCCTAATAGAAGAAATTTGTAATACAACTGGCGAGGAAATGGATGTAAGTATAATATGTTATAAATAACTTCTTACATTATTTGTTGCATTGGAAGTATTGTATCAAGCATTGCTTTTATTATTCCAACTTTAATGGCGATATAAGACAATAATAAGAATTATTTTCCTTGACTATTTTCAGTAAATTTTTTAAGTTATGATAAGAATTATGTTTATAAAAGATTCTTAATTCAAATCTTAATTCAAAGTTCCTTTCTAATTACTAAATGTTCCAATTATTTGCAGGTGCGTTCATACAAACGGTTAACAGAATTAAAAGTAGAAGACGCAGCTCTGAGCTCACTGGACAATGTGCGCGCCGGCGACTGTATAGTGTGTTTCAATAAGAACGACATTTACAGTGTAAGTCGAGCGATAGAACAGAGGTCAGTCCCTGGTTGAGGCAGGTATCCGAATACAAATTAAAATCATTCTATATTTTAGTTTGAATTGTAATTAGTAGATAAGAATTGTAATTCGATAATTAATTTGATATTTTAATTATAAAAATTGTAATGAATAACCACAAAAACATAAAATCATAATATTAAGATATGAGTATAAGATTTGACTTAATTTTTTATATATCGTTATTATATAATTGAAATATCTAGGTACATAATTGGCAATATATATGTATGTTATATTTCAGAGGACATGAAGTGGCTGTAATATATGGAAGTCTACCACCAGGAACAAAACTAGCTCAAGCGAACAAATTCAACGATCCAGAAAGCTCTTGTAAAGTTATGGTCGCCACAGATGCTATCGGACTTGGTATTAATTTGTAAGTTAAGGCAACACTTGTTATTTAAACTAGAAATTGTTGGATTTAAACGGTATTTTTTAAATATAAAATTATTATCATTATTGCCTCATAAATTAGAAAACCAGTCCAAACATATAAGGTGATAATGCTCATAAATATGAGAATACAAATAAATAAGTTGCAATCAAGAAGCCTCATTAATTATAGCACATCTATGGCTAGAGCTCTTCAAAATGAGATCATAACCAATTTTTCTATGTGCAACTATCATCTCTTAATCACTGGGACAAAAATCTGCTTGCGCTATTAATATGTAAGATTTTTCTAATGACCCTAATAATTTTATGATATGTTTTAGGAGTATACGAAGGATAATATTTTATTCGCTCATAAAACCCGTTATAAATGAGGATGGTGACAAAGAAATGGACGTTATCAGTATATCTCAAGCTCTACAAATAGCAGGTATGTTTATTTGAGGATCAACATTACTTAATGCACAATAAGAAGAAGTGTTGTGACTACTGCGTTTGGAAGTTGCAGATTTAAAACTGTTTTTTAAAACATGTTCTTCATGGTAAGATTTTCTGCAAGCTCACTTGTTCGTATATCACACATAACTTTTTCAATCACCTGACAGCACTACTTAGAATTATTGTGGTTGATTTGAAGTGTGAGTGCGCCAGTCTATCCAAAAGCACAAGGGACATAACATCTTAGTTTGCAAAGGTTGGTGGCACATTGGCCATTTAAGGAATAATTAATTTCTCATAGTGCAAATGACTATGGGTCATATGGTCTAATAAGGCACCTAATGGTAAGAGGTGATGATACCAACTTAACTCAACTATATTGGTGATGTACATATGCATACTATTTGTCAAATTTTTTCATCAATAAATTGTATAAAATTAAATAAATTTTGACATAATTATTAGGGCGGGCCGGCCGATACGGTAGTGCCTGGGAGACAGGGTACGTCACCACATTCAAACCGGAAGACCTCGCTACGCTGAAGACACTGCTGGCTCAACCCCCGGATCCCATCACTCAAGCGGGGTTACATCCTACAGCTGAACAGATGGAGTTGTACGCTTACCACCTACCTCACGCTAGCCTTAGTAGCTTAATGGTACACATTAAATTAACTTATTTAAGATTTTCATCAGTGCCAGTGTTTTATCCACACTTGTGAGGATGGTTACTACCGACTCTCTAATTATTTTACCGACTGTACTCCCAATTTCTATGTTCCGGCTAAGGTAGGCCAGGGTTGAAATAAGCACAAGATATATAATACCTATGGTAAGATATTTGTTTGCTATCTACTGTCGGCATAAAGTGAAGTCTGTATTTCATTTAAAGGTCTATTCACTTATGAAAAAGAAGAGTTAATTTTTAATAAAAATTTTTTTGCTGTCTCTACTCTTGGTCGTCTCACGTACACTTAGACTTGTAATCTTGTAAGCACGAGCATCACCCGTACATGCACGATGGTAATTTAGCGTGGATCGCGCCTTTGTGAGTGAAAGACCTATTCCAACAGTACTATTCTAAATTAAATAGAAATAAACTGATTTTAAAGTTTTACTTATAAATGTTATGTCGACGAAATAAGTCGTCAAATCAATGATGATAGAAAGAGAGAAATGTTGTTTTGATCGTATGACAACAAACAACAACAGCCTGTAAATTTCCCACAGCTGTGCTCCTTAGCACCCCTTTCTCCTCTACCTTTGAGGAAAAGATTCGGAACATATTCCACCTCGGTGTTCCAATGCGGGTTGATGGAATACACATGTGGCAGAATTTCTATGAACTTAGACACATGAAGTATCCTCACGATGTTTTCCTTCACCGCCGAGCACGAGATGAATTATAAAGACAAAGAATATTCAGTCGTGCTCGCCTGGGTTTGAGACTGCAATCATCGGTTAAGATGCACGCGTTATATAATTTTTAAACATTTGTCATTATTCAATATTGATGATGATGAAGATGTCGTTATTCAATAAGTTTGATTTCTATATAACGATATCCCAAAGGAAAATATATAAGACTGGAAAATTCAAATCAACAAACTGTCTTTGTCTTGGGAACGAGTGGTGTTTTATTCATGGTCCTTCGAGCCGGATCTTTCTAACTACGCGGCCATCTTTGTTCTGTATTACATCATACTGTGTATTACAACTATGAAATAATGTCGTCAGGACATATTCGTGCACCTGTGCACGGTGGACGACTCGCTGTACTTCATGTGCAACACGGAGGCGTTCAAGTTCCTGGCGGAGATGATCCAGCACGTGCCGCTGCCGCTGCGCGCGCGCTACGTGTTCTGCTGCGCGCCCATCAACAACAAGCTGCCCTTCGTCTGCGCCACCTTCCTCAAGGTACACTTGTACAAGTGTGCTTCTAACGCACACTCTTACACGATCTCTTTTAATATTAATATGTGTGTGTATATAAATAGGGCTCTTTTTCCTTTGTCACGCAATAACTTGAGAACGACTTCAAAATTTTAATACGGTTTGTAAAAGGAAAAGGGTAATTTTTAGAAATGCCATATTATTAGTTTCTATGGTTTTTCTTTTTATTTAAAATTATTATATACAGGACATATCTGTCGAATTAACTGGTACATTTGAACTTAGACAATTAAAATACATAATAAATGATCGGTACTCACAGACTGATTACCATTGAAACTTCGTTTGAGTATCTAGTATTCTTTTAATTTTGGTAAAGCTTCTACATGACCCAATGACTAGTATATTCTTTTATTTATACTCAATAGGTATATAATTACAGTGTAATGATAATTTTAAATATACAATAGCAGATTTTAGGCCACCTGTATTTACATTAGATATGACAATAGTAAAGTAAAAGTAAAGTAACAGCCTGTAAATTTCCCACTGCTCCACTGCAGATAAGGCCTCCTCTTCCATTAAGCAGAGGGTTTGGAAAATATTCCACCACGCTGTACCAATGCGGGTTGGTGGAATGCACATGTGGCAGAATTTCGATGAAATTAGACACATGCAGGTTTCCTCACGATGTTTTCCTTCATCGCCGAGCACGAGATTCACTATAAATACAAATTAAGCACATGCAACAGCGGTGCTTGCCTGGGTTTGAACCCGCAATCATCGGTTAAGATGCACGCGTTCTAACCACTGGGCCATCTCGACTCTTCAAGTATATGCATTAGATATGACAATATTGTTTTTTTTTTTACAGATGGTACGTCAATACAGTCGCAATGAGCCAATCACTAGGAATTGGATGAGTAATGTGGTGGACTGGCCGCTACCGTCGCCGAAGACCATTATGGATTTAGTTCACCTCGAAGCCGTCTTTGATGTACTCGAACTGTATCTGTGGCTCAGGTGAGTGGAAGTGATATATATAGTGATATATATAGTGTATATATATATCTAGTCAGTAGCGTAGCTAAGTGAGGAAGGGCCCCGGTGCAGAGAAAAAGGATCGGGTTTAACTAAATAATGTAGTGTCTTACCTAAATAATGTAATCAAAATGAAATATACATAGATACCAAATAAGAAATCTTGTGCGCAAAGTCTTAAGGTTTAGTTTAGAGGGCCCCCTGAACTCCGGGGCCCTGGTGCACTGCACCACCTAGCCCTACGATAGCTACGCCACTGGATCTAGTTATCATTTCTGTATCATAAATTTGCTTTATAGTTTGGTCACAGTAAATTATATGCACAGTTATCTAACATAACATTTTCAACCGACTTCTTACTGGCCTAGTTCGCGATTCAGAGCGTTTGGTCATTTTAAAAAACCATGTAATGTGAAGCTACCACTGGTTCGGAATGTAGATTATATCGAAAGGAACCGTTAGAAACTCATTATTTAGTCCTTACCAACATGTACAATACAAATTTATTTCAGTTGTATACTATTCTATGTATAGACACTATTCTACTAGAATTATATATATGTATATAATTAAATCCGGCCTCTAATTTAACAAATATTCGTTCCGCGCTTTTTTAACATCTAAATAATCAGGTGTTAAATAATATACTTTATTTATTCGTGTATTTCTAACTAATTATTTTAATGTATAAATCAGAAACGAAAGAACGAGTTAAATTCCTTTTTTAAATAGTGTTCAAATACTAGTAATATATTAAGATAAACTTATTATCGTTGGATACACTAAATATATGACATACTCGACATATAGTCAACTCAACAACAGCCTGTAAATTCCCACTGCTGGGCTAAGGGCCTCCTCTCCCTTTGAGGAGAAGGTTTGGAACATATTCCACCACGCTGTTCCAATATTTATACTAATATCTTGTATTTCAATCTGCAGCTATAGATTTCCGGACATGTTCCCCGATGTAAAGCTCGTCCGTGAAATGGAAGTGGAGCTGGATGCAATCATTCAACAAGGAATATTTCAAATTACAAGGTAATCATAGCGATCATTATATTTTATTAGTTTGTTGATGTATATTATTTACGTTATTATATACATATATTATTTTATTACAATTATTTACTACAAATAAACAAGATTTCAAATTTTCTTTTGAAGTCTTGAAGAAAATGGATATTATTAGCTACTTAAAGTTTAATCATCTGTAATGGAAGCCTCTTTTTCTCTTTTTTTTATGGTATAGGTTGGCGGACGGGCATATAGGCCACCTGATGGTAAGTGGTCACCATCACCCATAAACAATGACGCTGTAAGAAATAATAATTATTCCCTACATCGTCAATGTGGTGGCACCTTGGGAACTAAGATGTTACGTCCCTTGTGCCTGCAGTTACACTGGCTCACTAACCCTTCAAACCGGTACACAACAATACTGAGTACTGTTATTTGGCGGTAGAATAACTGATGAGTGGGTGGTACCTACCCAGACGAGCTAGCACAAAGCCCTACCACCAAGTAAATTTTCAATATGAATAAGCACAGAGCGCTATATTACACTCTTATATATCATAAGAGTTAACAAAAGTTAACAAAGAGTAACGTAAAGAAACTAGAAAGTGATAATAGAAAAACATATAATAACAGTAACAAGTTATTTGATCAATATCTTTTTATTTGTATTCAAATAAAGTTTTTATTGTTGTTAACAGGTTATTAAGGAATTCCGAGCAAGTGCTTCGCAGTGACACGGATATAAGTGAAATGGGCAGAGGCAAGAAAACCGGGAAAATGCAAACTCAAGTCAAAAGCGACGACTCGAAAGGCAAACTGTCAGATTTACTTGTTGCGAGGGTGAGTCGTATAAGAAGACATGTTAAACTTTTTAAATAAAATATGTCAATTTTATTGCTTTACTTTCAAATTTAGTTTATATCAAAGCTAGTAGTCGCCCGCGGCTTTGCTTGTCTTGGTTTTCATGTGTTAGTATATATTATAGTTCGTATCAAATTTCATCAAATTTAGCGGTTAAATTTAGGGTTAAATTTAGCGGTTCGGTCCTGAAAGAGCGAGTTAATTTCATATTTATCATATTCATATTGATTTTTAAAAGTGTTATATATATTTTTAATGCAATCTTATTGAATAGTTCATTAAATATATTTGTATTTGTAATTATTTGTAATATAATTTATTTTTATAGGGACTAATAACGCCGCAGATGTTAAAGAAGTTACAACAAGAGTTGACCACAGATAAAACTGATCGAAGAAACAAAGGCGGTCGGAATAGAAGAAAATAGTTTGATAAATTAGTCGTGTAAATGTTTTTGTTGAATGAATGCGGGAAAAATTAAAGAATACCTTGTTTAGTCATATTGTTGTTTTATTGTGCGTCTCTGTATTAATTATGTTTATAGAAGGTTTTCATAAATTCCTAAACCCACGGTTGTCTTTTTGCTACCATGCCAAAAAAACACCACTTTTTAAAACGTACCTTTCCATAAGGCATACGCAAAAAAAACATAACTGCTGCTGCTTCACTTTTAGAATGAAATGGAACTCTATCAAAGTAAATCGAAATTGCTAATTTTAAAAAAAGAACAGTTTCGAAAAAAAGTACAGGTAGCAAAAAAGCAGAGCAACTAAGGCCGTTAATCCAATTCAGGTAAAATCGAAAGGGGTTATGAATTTAGCATAGAAAATTCCTAAGCAAGCATGTATAGTACGACACAACTTAGATGTAGCATCGGCAAATTCAATAAAACCGATCAATGCCGATTTATACGACCAAAAAAAATAGCTATCGCGCCATTCGACGCTATTCGTCGCTATAGATTCTCGTGAAATCGACGTGTCAAATTGACGAATATATTATAGGTCATATGATATTACAATTTATTACGTTTTTGTAAAGATCATATTCACATAAGAAACAAATATTGATAATTTAAGATAGCGTACTTAAATCGGTCGTGATCGGTTTGACGAATTTTGCCGATGCTACATCTAAGTTGTGTTGTACTATACATTAGGTTGTTTACATGTATGTGTGAACTGCAGGAATAATTTCGTGCAAATTACTTCCAAAAATTTACCGTCTTTTTATTTATTGAATTTGATCACCACAACAGCTTGGAGTCGATACTTACTTTACTATTTATAAGAAAAATTATCTTGTCCGATATAGTATTTGAACTTTGAAACTATGAGAGGTCGGAGATCTGCTGCCGACTAGACCAGGGTGAATAAGTCAGTGTGTCGAATATAATAGTTAAATACAATTATATCAAAAAGCAATTTAAACAACTACAGTGATTTTTTTGTTTCGAATTTTGAAACATGGATAGATAACAGCGGTCGATAATACAGCGATCTCTTGGAAGAGCTGGCAGCCATATGAGATTTCATTATGCTGTCATAAAAAAAGTAAATACGCCAAAAAACCATAACTGCTGCTGCTTCGCTTTTAAAATTAAATGGAACTCTGTCAAAGTAAAAAATTGCAAAACGAAATTGCAAATTTTCGAAAAAAGTACAGTTAGCAAAATCGGATTAACGGTCTTAATTGCTCTGCGAAACTTTTCCAGGTAGAATCGAAAGGGGTTATGAATTTAGCATAGAAAATGCCTACGCAAGCATGTACGCAAGTACGAGACAACTTAGATGTAGCATCGGCAAATTCAATAAAACCGATCAATACCGATTCATACAACATACAGGTCATATGATATTACAATTTATTACGTTTGTGTAAAGATCATATTCACATAAGAAAAAAATATTGATAATTTTAGATAGCGTACTTAAATCGGTTGTGATCGGTTTGACGAATTTTGCCGATGCTACATCTAAGTTGTATTGTACGATACATTAGGTTGTATGCATGTATGTATGAACTGCAGGAATAATTTCGTGAAAATTACTTCCAAAAATTTACCGTCTTTTTAATTAATGAATTTGACCACCACAGCAGCTTGGAGTCGATACTTACTTTACTATTTATAAGAAAAATTATCTTGTCCGATATAGTATTTGAACTTTGAAACTATGAGAGGTCGGAGATCCGCTGCCGGCTAGACCAAGGTGAATAAGTCAGTGTGTCGAATATAATAGTTAAATACAATTATATCAAAAAGCAATTTAAACAACTATAGTAATTTTTTTGTTTCGAATTTTGAAACATGAATAGATAACAGTGGTCGATATTACAGCGATCTCTTGAAAGAGCTGACTACCGTATGAGCATTCATAATGCTGTCATAAAAAAAGTAAATACGTAATAAAATATTGTAGTAAAAACAGTCAGATTCTTAAAAAAGTTATAGATAAAATCATTGTAGTACACTATTTACATATAGCATTCTTTGATCTCAATGTAAGTAATTACATATAGCATTCATATTTCAGCATGAAGTGGTTGCCTGTAACTGAGGTAGCACATAGCATCTAAATTGTATTAATTTAAATGGCTGTATTTGTGTATACTTTGTTGGCGATCCAATAAATAAATAAATATAGTGTACTACAATGATTTTAGCTTGATTTTATTTGATGAAGGCTGACGAACGATACTTATTTATTTGGATTCGATTTCGCAGTATGAATGAATATTTAATATACCTATATGTATTTGTTTTGGTATTATTGTTGTGTCTTTTCAGCTTATTTAAAGTCAAATGTTTGCCTAGAAATAATCCTGTTAAAACTTTATACTGTATATTAGCTCATGAAAAGAACAATTATAATTAATGCTTTATGAAACGTTTACTAAAACTAGGTACTTGCTTATTAGGCACCCAACAATAAATTTGCGTTAACTTCCCTATAGTAAAGTTTAAGTAACAAAATTCATATTTTTATCAGTGGACAAAAAGTTGGTTACTTTACATAATATTATTCTATTATTTATATTATTTTATTTAATATCTATACATATTTAACATTTGTACATATTTGTATAAATTAAATTATTTAAGCTACATTCTTATCTATAAACAACAAAATTGGTTACTTTTGTTTTCTTATAATCCTTGAGAAATCACAACATAAATTCACGCTTCAAATACTATTTAACGGGTAATAATTTATGCGTATTTTGTATTACATAAATAAGCGTTATCCGAAAATAATCGGTACAGTTACTAAGAACAATATAATATCACATTAAAAAAATAACAAAAGCGATTGTATTTTATAAAGACACGGAACCCTAAAATGAATATTTAGTACTAAAACGTACAAATTTCAGGCATTAACTCGTAGTCACTCTCATCACTACATTATCAAAAAGTCTGCCGTAAAATCACGACCTATTGACATGATATTAATGTAGTAAGCGTTTATCACTTGCCATTACCTAGGCCGGAGGGTAGTCGGTTCACAGTACAATTAACACCGTCTTAGTGACAGTTAAAATGATAAGCGTTAGCCAGTATCTCGTCGCACTGGCGTTAATTATTTCCAGTGAAAATTTTGTGCACATCAATGGTACGATTTATTTATAATCCTCATATTCCTTGTGATTCGGTGATCGATTATAGTGTAACTTTACTCTTTCAGCATATAGGATATTTAAAATAGATGGCAAAGAAACTATATTAGCATCAGAAAATGAAAATATAAGTATACAATGCAAGTCTGATTTTCCTATGACTTACTGCGGTTTCGTTCATCCCAGTGGAAAACGGTTTTCGTGAGTATTATTTAGTTACTAGGTAGTTAAATGAGTCGTAAATGAAGTGTAATGTTATAAGTTTATTGTTTAGAATTCTCATGAATATTTTAGTAGATACCATTGCATATAGTTTAGACAATTTTCAACCGACTTCCAAAAGGAGGAGGCTATCAATTCGTCTGTATTTTTTTTTTTTTTTTTTTTTTTTTTTTTTTTTTTTTTTTTTTGTTTGTTACCTCATAACTTTTCACTGGGTGGACCGATTTTGATAATTTTTTTTTTGTTTGAAAGGTAGTGCTTCCCGTGGGGTCCCATTTTTTTTATTTTTTTTTCCGATGATGGTATCCATGTGAAAACGACATAAGTCTTAAATTTGCATTACGTGTATGCGCGACAAATAGGTGAATAACTGAAAATCACGTTAACCAATTTTGATAATTCTTTTTTTATTATAAAATATATACTTCAAGGGTAATTTGGTGAAAGTTTGGTAAGGTTCTGAGCACAGGATCCATGACAAAGTAACGGAACGGAAGGGAACGGAACAATTCTGAGGAGCACGTTAGCGATACTCGGTCGAATCTTTTATTTATAGGTTATTTGGATATTTGAGTCACCTTCCGTAATGTGGTTATGTTTATGTAATTATCATAGTCGAATATTATAATCAACTAGCTACCCACCCCGGCTTCGCACGGGTGCAATACTGATACTAAATATACTACAGAATTTGTTTATATACGACATCACATCGCAAACTTCTAAAATTATCAGTGTTTCTTTACTATATTGTTCATGTTTTATATACACAAACCTTCCCCTTGAATCACACTATCTTTTAAAATAAACCGCATCAAAATCCGTTGCGTAGATTTAAAGATATAGGGACAGAGAAAGCGACTTTGTTTTATACTATGTAGTGATGGAACTCCTATACGGCTCGCAGTTAGGGTGCGATATGGGGCAGAATTTCTTACTATCTTTAATCAAATTTTGTGTATGTGATGTGATGTCATATGATGTACGAAATATAGTTGGTCTTTTTCAAAGTTTTTTTGCTGAGTTCGATTACAGCTCTTTCGAGGGATCCTTGTAGTTTACGCCGCGTCACGTATTAAATCCGCATTTTCGAAAGTCTATTTTTGCTTTATTCGCAAGTTTCCTTTGAAATTGTCCTCGAAGTAGTTTCTGACTCATATAAACGGAACGTTTAATCTATCCATATAAAAAAAAAATTAGTTAATCAACATCAGCTTCACTTAAAATCGAAAAATAAATAAATTTTTAACAAAAAGAAAAACCGACTTCAAACAAAACACTATTTTAAAACAAATGAATATGCACGAAAAAGTAATAAAAATAATTGCGTATTCAACATATTTTTTAGAGTCTTCCTAAGTTAAATGAAATGAAAAATATCAGACTACTTAAAAGTCGATTAACGATTATATCATGTAGTTATAATTATTGTTATATTTGGAGTCGGTGTCAGCCAATAAAACCCTACAGTATCTATCAAAAAACTATCAAAAAACAATACGAGAATACTTTGACTAATATGTTTTTTACAAATTACCTTTTACACAATAATATACTGGATCAATCAAGGGGCTCGTATCGCTTCTTTCTTTTGATTGTTGGGGCAAGGGCACCGTGGCTGACACCGGCTCCAAATATACCAATAACTATAACTACATGATATAATCGTTAATCGACTTTTAAGTAGTCTGATATTTTTCATTTCATTTAACTTAGGAAGACTCTAAAAAATATGTTGAATACGCAATTATTTTTATTACTTTTTCGTGCATATTCATTTGTTTTAAAATAGTGTTTTGTTTGAAGTCGGTTTTTCTTTTTGTTAAAAATTTATCAATGAATACGTATTATATTTAATATATCTAAAATTGGTATAGGGTCCAGAAAATGTTTTATTTATTTTTGCTATTCATATTATTTTATTTACATAAGTATACTACTAATAAACAATATGTTATTTGTTTCGATAAAAGCTTAATTTTGTTTGATAATCCACAACCAAAACAAATTGAGGTTGGTTAAATAATATATATTTAGTGATAAACAATAATTTCATTTTTAACATACCTGACTTCCAAGAAAGTTATAAGATTTTGTTACATGATATAGTACCGTTAGTAGTATGTGAAATGGTTAGAAAGAATGTTACTTACGTTGATGACGTCTGACAGAGAAATATGGAAGAAGACATGCTGCGCCGATCCTAAATAAAATTGGGATAAGGGCAGGAGGATGAATTTAGTACCGTTCCTATTTTTGTTTCAATCTTACTTATTTGATAATAACTGATATCGTTAAAAGACGGAATCATTGGCATCCTAACGTAATACAGAAAGTTAGTGAATATGCAGTTTGATTAAGTTTCTTTTTTTATAATTAAGGGGATGGCACTATTTGACGTATTTGTAAGAATTCTTAACTATTCTCGAAACCACGAATATACTCATTTTTCATGTCTAAGGCAGCCGGAATTACACAATGGGCCGATTAGGCAAATAGTGACCACTACCAGAATAAATTTGTAGTACAAATCATTCCCTATATCAACAATCCGCCAACTATTTTCACTTACTATCAGGTGGCCATTAGCTCGTCCACTTACTTAATCGATATAGATCACATCACACCTCATTTTAAGTATCAAGTGGTAACCATAGCCTATAGACATTATAACTAACGCGCTCACAACCTTTGGGTATTAAGATGTTGTCCCTTTGGCATTTATTGCTTGACTGTAGGATTTTGGTTAAGTGGCTACTCTGAAGGATTTGCAGAAAGCTCTAACGCAAAGCATTTTTTTTATAATATGAGTTAACAAGGCGAGTTTAATATCTAATATAAATTTTATGAAACAGGTTTGCAGACCGCGCTGTTACAAATGGTAAATGCGTTCAAAATATCAAAGCAACAAAATCGGACAGTGGTGAATGGGGTTGTCATATAGGAAGGCAGTCTGTTAGATTGGAAACTATAAAAAAAATACAAGTGCGAATAGTAAATAAAGTTGCAGCCGTAGAACCCAATATTACAGCAAAGTTAGGGAAGCCGATAACGATCGCATGCGCAACTACAAGGGGCTTAATGCCGTTGAGCTATTGCCGATTTGAACCGCCCAATGGACAATCTTTTAACATAGACTCAACAGTTACGGAAGATCAGTAAGTGTTATAAGCTATTTAAGACCTTATTGTGTTCCTACAATAAGGTCATTTGTATCTGTTGTACCTTTTTTGCCTAATTTTAATTCATAGTATGCATAGCTCTAGTCTACTACGTTGACGAATCAATTGATATGTAAACTTGCGTTACGAAATGTTTAGAAAAACAAAAGATGTGTTTTCATATATTATATCATCAACGGTTGGTGATTAGTAAATAATTATTTGCTGATAACAACTTTGTTACTAGGTTAATTTGTATTAACACCAGTTAATGTAAACACATTATCATCAGATTTATACATATGGGTTACGTTTAAATTATTTTATTACTAGCTACTCGCCCCGGCTTCGCACGATTGGAATTCTGACACAAATTATACTGCAGACTTCTTACAATGTTCACAGTTTTTCAGTTATTCTCTACTACATTGTGCTTGTATTATACATATAAACCTCCCTCTTGAATCTATCAATCTATTAAAAAAACCGCTTTCAAATCCGTTGTGTTATTTTAAAGATCTAAGCATACCTACGTAGGGACAGACAGCGGTAAGCGACTTGTTTTTATAATATGTAATTATGAGATATAATTAAAAATGTTATGTAAAAAATTACAGACCTATTTTGAAGAAGTACTATTATCCATCAAATAGTAGCCTCGACCGAGGAGACTGTGCAGTGACTATTGGTAAAGTTAAGTATGATGATGTCGGGGAATGGACGTGCGGAGCCGGCCTCGATGACGGCAAGGAGCACATCGACGTTATCAGATTAGAGGTCGAAGGTTCGTATCATTCGATACTGCATAAAATATTTATCATAAATTTAATCGAAACTCATAATTCACATAAATCAGAATATCTAACACATTATAATTGCTTTGGTAACAATTTGAGTGCGATATTAACTATATTCCTAATTTTAGTTACAAGTAATTTGCATAAAAAGTTGCAAAAAAAGTATTTGTTTAGTGTGTATTTTGGAATTTCTTTTAACGTAACTCTTAACAAATAATAAGTTTTTATTCGTCCATAAATAAAACTCGGAATTACTGTTTTTTAAAGTAGATGAACTTTTTTCCGACAATTCTAGGTATGTACACGATGTCTACAGCATCAGCCACCGGTGTTACCTTTGGGGGTATATTAATCGCAGTCGCACTTGCTTCACTGGGTTTTATAGCGTGGAAGAAGAGAAGGGTTTTAGGCCAGACAGCGGCGGTGCCAGAAGTGATAGAAATTGAGAATTTAGGCCAACAACACTCTCCACAGCCAGGACGAAGCGTGCCAACTGTTGTTGTGCAGTCACCCTCTGATCCTGGGGAGCCCGGAACTTCACCACTCATGTCTCGGTCACAGAGCCCACCGTAATCATTTTTTAAATGAGCTTTTAAGAATAACTATTTATATCGATTGGTAAGAATAGTGCGAAATGACTTTTTTTAGGACCATATAACATATTTAACTTGATCAAATAAAATGTCTTGGATTGTAACTGACTATATATTTGTGGCTATTTTCTTAACTTATTTTTATCAATTAAAAATAATCTAACCTATGTAACTTAATGTAATTGTAATTATTTCTTGATTTTTCTTTCTATGAATCTTTTCTTTTATTCTCTAACATTTATTTTCAGTAGACAGATACCACACAATATAACAATTTACCACTTTAAAATAAATTTCAATTCTAAGCAAACTAAACTTATGAAAGTATTTTTAAAAATAAGAATATTATATTTTTCCATTATGTAATTAAAAAAAATTATGAATGTTTGTTAAATAATTTTAATTATACTACTATACTGTTTGTTAACTAATATTATATTTAAAAAAAAAATGTAAATATTTTTTATGAAGATTGTATTGTAACATTTGTGATGTAATATTTTATCTGTTATAAATTAAAATAAAAAAAAATTAAAAGATTTTTTATTAATGATATATTTAATAGCTAGGGTGATTTAACATAACTGCTAATCTTTCCATATTTACAGCATAAACAGAATGACAAGCTATAACATTTTTATGTGTCAATAATGTGTTGTAAAACTCATATATGGATAACTTGTCATCATTTGGTTCCGGATTTTGTACACTGAAACAATACAACAAGAATTAATAACCGATAACATAATTTTATAAGTAACTTCCCTGTTTCAACTATTAACCATAGGTTAGTACAGGTTGTGCACCTATGAGTTTGGTCTCATTGACCTGTTTGAAATGCCAGTGACGCTCAATATTTCTGATAATTAAAAAAATTGTGCAAAGAAAGCAAATTAATTATTCTTATGAATGACAAATGATATAAAATTTTCTTGCAAATCAAATAGTATGAGTTAAATAAAAGCATAATTTAGATTTTACCATGTTACAATTTTAAAATGATTAATGATATTGTGATTTTAAAATCCATAAATCTTTATAAATTAAAATTAGAAATGAATTGTTATATAAGCAAATAATTGTTTTTCTTGAGAACAACAATAATAATTAGCAGTGGAAAGCACAATGTGTTTAGCGATGTGTGAGTGTTTGGTCTATTGTTTTTTTTTTTATATTGAGGCTCACCTGCAAGCAATTTCAAATGCCGTTGAATGTTCAACTTCATCTATGGTCGGAGGACATCTGGGTCCCAATGCATCAACACTGTCATCTAAATTGATTCTTCCATCATTTTGGGGATCATATAATTTATTACTATTCCTTAGCCAGATGTTAGGCATATCTGCTCCAATGTCATACATGAATCGTTCATTTCGTAACTTATAACCTTTTCTCTGTGAAACAACAGTGCTTATGATATTTTTGAGAAAGTTTTGTACAGCAACTACAATGAGATCTGCAGCTTCATCGTCGGCTCCTTCCAATCCAAGTTCCCAGGCTGCTAGCATGAACCGGCCCACAACCAGCGCATGGTCTGGTAGGAATATTTCCTGCAATATTAATATTTATTTGTTGGTTCTTTAAAATAATTATTTACAATTATGATTGAAGCAGTAGTAAGTATATCAATAAAAATACTATAAATAATAAGTGATATGAGGAAATTTCTTTTATTATGTGAGTCAATTAAATATTTGGATAAGTAAGATACATAAAATTTATTTATCCTTTACTAGAACATAATATTTAGCCCTGAAGTGTGACACATAGTGTCATATATAAAAAGATTTTATCCTCACCTGTGTTGCATATTTGACTCCATCGCTACCAGCTCCAGGTGGTGAATTAGGTGGTAAGTATTCCAATAGGTCTGCTGGTTCAAAGTTTGACTTTTCAGATGTTCGAGAGTTTCTTTTATGTCTTCTACTATTCCTGTTATGAGTACTTGCTTTTTCTTGAGCGATAGTTATTGAAGTTTCTGCCAAACCTTCGACTTTGTTTAATAAAGCTAGCAAGAATTCGTTGTGATAATGTACCTGATCAGGGCTTAACAGGGCGCGGGCTTCCGTATCAAATTCTTCTTTTGTAAGTTTCATGCGAAACCACTGTTTCATGTGATTGAAATATTTTGTAGATTTCTCACCAAGGGCATCGTTAAGCTTTCGACGAGATATATTTAAGGCGTCAGCAGACATACCTATATACTCTTGTTGCTGTTATAGAAGTAATAAATAGTTCCAATATTGGTTCAGTGTGTTGCTTAGAATAATTTCTGCTAACTCTACCGACAAATATCATAAAGTAACTTATAAATACTTAAATGGATCTCTTTTATTTGATGTTTTTGAAACCAACATTATATTTATTTACAATATTTTATTGATGTCGCGAGTGACACTTGACGTTTGACTGATAAATTGGCCAGTGTTACCAAGTTTAACTTTGCCTTGGAAGTAGTTTGTATGTAATTTCTTGACCATTGAATATGTACATATTTATATTTATTAAAAAGTTGCTTACTTAGTTATTGAATAATGGCACTATATAATTTATAGTGCCATTATTCACTAGTTATTACAAGTTATTCAGTCTTTGACAAATGGAAGTAGTTATTGCGCCAATGTAATGTTTGCTTATCGAAATCGAAATAAAAAACTTGTTTCTTTTGTAGGTGATTTCTATACATTTTTGGTTATAATGAGAAAAAAGCCCTTAAAGTCAATTTTGCCAGTTCGGCAAACAATATCATAAAAATATTTATTTAATTATTGTATATAAGAGTGTAACGATGAGTATATTTGAGTTATAGTTAATTCCAAAACTTAGATTTACGTATTTTATGCGATTTGCTAATAATTTAGACATATTATTCACTTATAGTTTATGATTAATATAAATTTATTTACAATATAACACAATTGAACTTGACCAGTTCGTTCCACGTTAATCTTACGTCGTAAATTCCTTTAACAATTTCGTCGACGTTCAAAACGCCATTTTTTCGCAAATCCATAGTGATTATCTTAGATTAATCTAGCTCTCCACCAGTTATGATATGATATGATATAACTGGTGGAGAGCTAGCTACACTACTACTACTACAGCTAGAGTACATATTTGTAATTATATTTATGACGCGTTGACTAATTTTGTGTTTCCAAATAATACAAATACATTTACAGTACCCACTGTACTGTGTTTTATAAATAGCGTAATTAAATGTGATTATACAATTTACATATATTTTTATCACGCAATTTAAATTTAACTTTATAGCAGATTACATAATAATTAGGTTCAGGCCATTGTCAAAAAGTGAATAACATATTGGACATTAATACCTATTTGATATTCCTATTGATTGTTAATATTTAAAATAGGAATCAATTACGTGAAAAGTGAGAATAAAGACTGAGTCAGAATAAATACCTATATTAAATTTTACCTTACTAATTATTTATTACATAAATATAATTTATTTTACATAATCGCTCATTTTTCAGGTCAAATTCCTAGAAATCTTACGCGCTATAAGTTATAGCAGAAAGTGATAAAAAAAACTTTAAAGTTAAAATTTTATCTGTTTACGCATATTAATCGGTTATTTATATTAATGATGTCCATTAAACTGAAATATAAATAATGCCTATCTAGCTACAAATACTGTCTCTTACTAATCGCATTATTATCATTTAGTTAATAAATATTTAATACCGCCTTACTCAGCGATAAACATACTATTCAGTCTAAACCCGGATTTAGTAGCATTATAGATTATATTGAAGCAGGAAAAAGACAGTTTTTCTTTAAATCCTTAAGAAATGACTTTACGTGTGTTTTTATTTAAATGAAACTTAATAAAATTTCTGTTTAAGCTACTGTTATATACATAAAAATACGCGTCCAGCGGTCTTAGACAATATATCCATTAAGATAAGATTATTTTATTGGTTCTTAGAAGAAAAAGAGCGGATAAATTTTTCCATCAAATGTTTTATAATTATTGCTTTGCAGCATTGCTTTATCAACCGACTTCAAAAAGGAGGAGGTTATCAATTCGTCTGTATTTTTTTTTTTTTTTTTTTTTTTTGTTACCTCATAACTTTTTACTGGGTGGACCGATTTTGATATAAGTCTTAAATTTGCATTATGTATATGCGCGACAAATAGGTGAATAACTCAAAATCACGTTAACCAATTTCGATGATTCTTTTTTTATTATAAAGGATATACTTTAAGGATAGTTTGGTGAAAGTTTGGTAAGGTTCTGAGCACAGGATCTATGACAAATTAAGGGAACGGGAGGGAACGGAACAATTCTGAGGAGCACGTTAGCAATACTCGGTCGAATCTTTTATTTATGGGTTACTTGGATATTTGAACTTCCGTTCTAGGTAAAATGAAATGAAAAATATTAGACTACTTAAAAGTCGATTTACGATTATATAATGTAGTTATAATTATTGCTATACTTGGAGTCGGTGTCAGCCACAGGCACACGCTTCATTGACACCGGCTCCAAATATAACAATAACTATAACTATGTTATATAATCGTAAATCGACTTTTAAGTAGTCTAATATTTTTCATTTCATTTTACCTAGGAGGACTCTCAAAAATATCTTAAATATGCAATTATTTTTATTACTTTTTAGTGCATTTTAATTTGTTTTAAAATACTGTTTTGTTTGAAGTCGGTTTTTCTTTTTGTTAAAATTTTATTTATTGCTTTTATATTTATATCTTCATACCCGAAAGTGATATATGGTGATGATGCGCAGACTATATTATGTAATGCTTTTATTTGCATAACCGCAGTTCAGTCTCTATTCCCAAATTTTCATAATAAGATAGGACTGTAAAATCTAGTAGTTGTAGTTTAGGTGCAGTAACACAACACACTTTTCTGAAGAAGTACCTTCGTGTGTGATCATCGCCAACTTCCGAAAATCGGACTGATGGTTGCTTCTGAAAATTTCTTGCCAGAAATGAAAAAGACGGTTTTTCGAGAATTTCCAAATTCGCGGCCTTATAAGGTAGCCATTAGACCAATGAAACAGTTTACAACAATATTACAACAATAAAAAAACAAATTATCTACATATTACACATAATTGTTTAATTACTTATCACAATATTAGTGGTATAAAATGTAAATTGTAAAAAAATATATTTAAGACATCTTTATTTACACATTGTACAGTTTGTTTGATATTACATTCTCAGCAGCAGGAGCATTCTCAAAATAATGACTAATATTTTATGTCGTCCAATGACCAATTCTATTTTACTTTTATTTGTAGTGTTTCTTATAATGTTTCTCTAGGTTTCAATTTCAATTTAACCCCCGTATCTGATCGCAATATGAGTTCGGCACAGAGCCCTATATCTTGCATGTTCTCTGGCAGCAGTATGTAATGCTTTATGATACTAGCAATAGTGACTTTCATTTCCATCATAGCAAATTTCTGACCTAAAAGTTATAATTATATATAGTCAACAATTCTGTTCGTCTAATACCTACCTAACGGTATTACAGCGAGCAAGCAAGCAACAGCAGCCTGTAAATTTTCACTGCTGGGCTAAAGACCTCCTCTCCCTTTGAGGAGAAGGTTTGGAACATATTCCACCACGCTGTTCCAATGCGGGTTGGTGGAATACACATGTGGCAGAATTTCTATGAAATTTGTCACATGCAGGTTTCCTCACGATGTTTTCCTTCACCGCTGAGCACGAAATGAATTATAAAGACAAATTAAGCACATGAATCAGTGGTGCTTGCCTGGGTTTGAACCCGCAATCATCGGTTAAGATGCACGCGTTCTAACCACTGGAATTTATACATATATTACAGATTTGAAGAGAATCTGTGAAAATTTGCCCAAGACTTTTAAATAATTAGTTTAGTTAAATAGTCTGCTTATGATAAACCCGCTGATTAACTAAATAGTGATCCCAATTAAAAAAATAAATTAGAGTTCATATTCCATCTATCTTTGTCCTACCCAATAGAATTAGTCTGTCAGATGATTTGCCTTTTGTAAGATCTTCCATATTAAATATAGATTATAGACGGTTGGTAGCATTTTTTTTAAATACATAAATATAAATTGATTTCATATATGTATATATTTTCCGTAAGCATTTTAAACAGGCTTTGGCTCAATTCAATTCTTACCAATACAATTCCTAGGCCCAGCACTAAACGCAAGCCAACTGAAAGCGTTCACCGCTGAACTGGCTGACGCGGTGTCAAATCGCTCAGGTCGGAACTCCATAGGATTATCGTAAACGTCGGGATGCCGATGCATCTCGAAAATGTTAACAAGGATTGATGCATTTTTTCTTATTTTTAATCCCGCTATCTCTGTAAAAGAAAAAAAAACAGTTTTTACTAAAAATATACAAAATAGATCCGGATTGTTTTTTCTGACTAATACTATTACATAGTCAATATTACAAGAAAACGATGGATAGACTGTGTGAAAGACGATATGGTTAGAAAGAATGTTACTTGTGAGATGACGTCTGTAAGAGAAGTATGGAAGGAGAAGACATGCTGCGCCGACCCCAAATAACATTAGCATAAGGGCAGGAGGATGAATGACTATTAGTCAATATTACAAATCAGGTATTATATTTGTCGTTACACCAGGTACATATTATAATTATTATTAATCAAATATGCAAAAACGTTATTATTATAAAAATAATTCATCATATAAATCGACTTTAACTAATAATTACTACGACATTTATTAGACGAACGCCATTTTTATTTATATTCGTGGAACACTTCATAAAAGCCCGCCATAAATACCACCATGTCAAAGATAAAAAAAAATCAAGGGCAGTAAGCCAATTAATAAAATCAATGTGCCATTCGATTTAAGTAAAATAAAATATTATACAAATGTTTTTTAAATGTTTGGAGCTAAGGTTAATTTGTGTTTAATGTTATGTATATATAACTGGCTTTATGAACATCAATGTTTAATTTATATTGTTATCGTAAGGTTTTATAGGTGTAATGTTTGTTAAAAATACTGGCATTTAATACTCCCCCATATAACATTAAAAAAAAAAAGATAAAAGTAGTTAAAAAAGTGATGAAAGAGAGAAAAATTGCTGTATTTTTAAATAAAAAATAATTTTTGGTGTTAGTAGTTTTATATAATTACAAATTATTTTGTTAATATGTGATATCATAATATCAGGTAAGTGTAGAAATGATTAAATTATCTAGGTATAAATACAAGATTTAATTTCTCAAAAAGTATCTAAATCAATTAGAGCGGACCAATGATATTCTAATAAACGGATATGTTATACCCATACTAAACAACAGAAAAAAGTGTGCCGCGCCGGGGACCGTTTATTTTAAATTTCGTTACAAGTAAAAAGGATAGTTTGATAAAAACAATAAGTAAAAGGGATAACTAGATGTTTTGATTACGCAAAACGTATTACTACATAATTATGATGTATTATAACGTATTACTGGCATAATTATGATGAAAACGACTAAAGGCAAACGTCCCAATTAGGACGTTTTCTAGTCTTCACTTTTTGCGCGTTAATGACATATCTGTTTACTAGAACATCATTGGTGCGGACGATATCGTCCGGGAAATTCCGGCCACGACCCGGTGGCGAATCTCAATTATTTACTACTAAGGTATTATTTACAACAAAGTAAATATTACACTCTGCACTATATTATTAATAACAGTTGCACTCTATGCCCTTCCATTATCCGATGGAACGCTAATCGAAATGACCGGAAAAAGTTCAAACGCAGGACTAACGGCTTTACATGCTTCCGACTTCTAGGCTTCCTTCCGGGCGGGTCTGAGAATCTTTTAATAGAGAACCTAGTCACTTTTCATAGGCCTCACCTGGGGTTTGAACTCTAGGCCTCGGGACATTAAATCATCGAGCCTGTCAAAAAAGTCTACAAGTATTCAACAAAAACAATAAAATTTAAGCTTGGACTTTATTTTTTAAAATATAGGTTTGACATTGAACATGTTTCAATCCTTCTCGTCTAAGAGAGAGGGGGCCTTAGCCCAGCAGTGGGAAAATTACGGGTGTTGTTGTTTGACATTACTATAGGATATTATTTAATACTTGAATTGGTATTAAATTTTCACCTCTTTACACAATTATACTTTTCCTGTAATATTTTATTTTATTATATTTTTTAATTTCAAGTAACATAATATGTCGAGCCCTTGTATAGATTATTATCTAATGTCCAATGCATCCTTGACACGACATATACTGTTACGCGGCTGAATGATTCAATACTAGAACTAAAATATAGTCTGCCTTCCACGCCTGGCTTCGCACAGTTGAAAAAAAATATACCTGAGATTAGATTTTGCTCGATTAGTGAAATTTGTTTTTTCGGAATGCCATAATTATTGGTTATTTTTATAGTATAGTAGGTTCTTTAGTTGGTACAGATACATATTGAAAAAATAATCTTATCAATTTATTAGAAAACAGCTAATCGATCTTGGAGCTCAAGACTCTTCAGGATGTTTTTAAGAATGTGTTATTTATCGTTGCCTCAGGATATGCGTAAAATTATATAATCTATTCTCACAACTATATGCTAACATTGTTTTTAAAGAATCAGCGACAACTATTATTTATAATAGTTTTTGTATATAAAAAAATATCATATCAAAAATAACCTTAATTAGGGTTTAATATTCAATGAGCCTCTAACTCATTTGTTAATTCATACAAGTCTGCATACCCTGAGGTATGCAGACTTGACTGAGTTCAAATTTGTCTATACTCTCCTAATAATCATTTTCATAGATTTATTTGAAATTCAAATATAAAGTGTAGTTTATTATTTTATAAATACTAAAAGTTACCTGTATCTTGCGTAACGAGCCTTCCTATGACAGGTACGGAAGGATACAAGCGAAGACTCTCTTTGATAACTGCTTCCAAGTATTTCATTTGTTGCACTTCCCTACATACAAAAATATAATATTTTAACATTTCGTTAATTTTCTAATGCTGGGAAAAGATCTGCTAACGATGTGGTTCTTGTAGGTAGATGTCTTTTCTTCTGAATTTGTAATACCAGAATATAGAAGAGATAGTGAAGCTTGCTATGCAGAGCCGGATTTTAAGGTCTGGAGGCCCCCGGGCCACAAAGCAGTGGGGGCTCTAGACAAACAGAAGCGTGAACAAGCTAATAATTATATTATCATGAATTAATTACTTTTGTTATTTCAATCAGTAAGCAATGATTTATTTACTTGTATCGGTAACTTTTAAATTATTAAATAATAACATTATTATAATTTGACTATATCTCGGTATTTGTTAACTTGCTGAAAACTGTGGCCCCCACTAATGTGGAGGCCCCAGGGCAGTTGCCCCGGTTGCCCTCTCCTAAATACAGCCCTGTTGCTATGCCGTATTAAAGCGCGTGACTTTCTATTAAGACCCCAATTTTCCATATGTTTTGTGTAATTGCTTTTTTATTAGCGAAATATAAGGTGTTTTATTCATATTTTACCATGAACGGAAATTATAGAAAAGATGTAAACATACGTATAAATTGGATCTCTGTCTAAGTTTTCTCCTATGATGCTCTTTTGTTCTTCTAGAATTTTCTCTTGAATCTCTGGATGTTTCGAGAGACAATATAGCGCAAAACAAAGTCCGGATGTCGTTGTATCGTGACCCTAAAAATTACATAGCTTGAATAGTTTACATTATGTAGTTTGTCTTTTATATCGTAATAAGATATTTTTTTTAAACTATTAACACACGATATGATTACACTGGTAACGGATCTACGCGGAACTCACCTCAAACATGAATGTGTCCACTTCTTCCCTCACGTGCTCATCACTGATTTGTTTACCGTCAACTTCGGATAGAAGGAGCAGGTCCAAAAATGCATGCTTGTTTTTTATGCCTGAAACACACAAGTTAATTAATAAATTCATTGTATACAAAATTATTCATTGAAATTTATTAAATACATCGTTAATTTTAGAGCAATGATTTTTTTTGTCATAGTACAAAAAAAGTTTCGATATATTAATCCAGATGTGGGTGTATTTTTAGGAATGTTTGTTTATACGTATGTGGCAAATTTAATTTCATTCATGCGTGTTTAATCATGATATTTTCGAACTTGGCTCACACCGGTGACCCCGAGATAAATTATTAGACGGGTCAAGATTTTAACTGGACGCCTTCGCTTTTTTTTGTTGGGGTTCGGCCAAAAAAAACAGGAAATATTTAAATTATCTTAAGTTTAATACTATGCAAAATATTGTTACGATATAAATATACCTAAATCAGAGTTTTCATTTAAATTATTAATATTTATTTCTGACTTTTGTAATTCTTCCCGTCTCAAATTGATAACTTTTCTTGTATGTGAATGAAGAATTTCAGTGGCTTTATCTTGTATCCTTTTGTACGGAAGCAAATTGAATATTGGGTCTTCTCCTATGAACGGGTTTCGCATTCTCAATGACAGGATCTTGGTCAGACTAAAATTGATAACATGATATTACTGTTAGTTCGTACAATAATATAAAAATATTTCTGGTTATACAATACTTACGACTCAATCGCCTTTACATATTTAGATTCGCTATTGTTTTGAGCATCGAAAGAAACACCCATAATAGATTCTGCAAATAAATATTTAACTTAGTTTTGTAAGCAGCTTTGTAAGTGTACTAGGCTTTTTTCCAACACTACTGCTTAGATGTTCATACAAGCCTAAGAACTTTCTCAGGCCTCTTTCGTCCTAGGATACTAGGAAGAAAGAGGCCTGGAAATGTAGGTCTGTAGATGACAATTTCATTTTAGGAAATAAACCATTGCTTTTTTTAGGTTTTGTAGTTTCAGACGACACAGAATATCATAGGTCCAAAACAAGCAACTTCGATGCCGTATCGTGTCGAGAAAATCACCGAAAAGCATCGTAAAAAAATACAGAACGACTTTGCATCCTGATACATTACTTTGCATGATGTATGTTGTACCTGTGTCTGTTTCCTGTTTCAGGTCTCAGTAAT
Source organism: Vanessa cardui (assembly GCF_905220365.1). Taxonomy (NCBI): domain Eukaryota; kingdom Metazoa; phylum Arthropoda; class Insecta; order Lepidoptera; family Nymphalidae; genus Vanessa; species Vanessa cardui. The sequence goes on from NC_061126.1 coordinate 5,362,964, forward strand.
AAATCTCAGGTAATAAATCTTAAAAATAGTGTTATTAGGAACATTGATTACCTGTGACATTGTCCAGGGCCGTTAAAGCTATAATAGGAAACACGTCGAAAGCTCTACCATCGGTGTAGTTTTGTAATTTCTTAATCAGTATCTTTTCGTTTTTCAAGAAAACTGGTAGAAAGTTTTGTAGGATTTTGAAATGAAACGCCGGCGTTAAGAACTTCCTCGTTGTTCTCCATCTGTGGCCTTCAAAGATTTATATTTAAATAACAAATGTTTTAATAATTGCTTGTTATTAAAGTTTAATGGTGGTGAGTAAATAAAAGTAGACAACTTTACCGCTGTATTCCAGTATCCCATATCTTTCTACACATACACAATATTACGTAACTGGTTTGTTATAGACTTATAGGTGTGTATTTAGAAGCAGCACCAGTTTTTTTTATAACTTTATCTTAGCAGCTTTATAGCTCGTATATTATATGGATTTATATTCTAAGAAACTGCTGAAATAGTATTGAAATAGTATTATTATTGCTTAGTATATCGATAAAACCAATTCACTTTATAATATTGTTGTGTCAATGAGCCCATCCCTTAATCTGCATATTATAATTAAGGAATTATATTTATAAGAGAAAAAAGTAATCTTCAACTAATATTAGTTGTAGATTGATAAAGTTTAATGTAACTGTGAGTTTGGTTCAAAATAATACTTTTTCAATAATATTTCGTTTTTAAAGATCTTTTTATAAGTATATTTTAATATTTTTAATTAATGTTTATGTTGTTATATCTATCCACCCTTATCCTAAGTAAATAAAATGATTGTAACGATATTAAATTTCGTCATTCTATAATAATTAACTAAATCAAATTAGTTTAAGATATTATCTTAAATCTTTAAAAATATATGTGATGACGTCATTTTACTGGAACTTTGGTGATAAAACGTCATTGACCTAGTTAACCAGAGTATTGAGAAACCGAATCATCTGTTAATGAATTTACTTTGAAGAATTTTGTAGCATAAAACATTTACTTTGAACTAATCTTATAGGCAGTTGACACTGCTATCACTTTAGACAACTACTATACCGAACATTGAGTGAAAGAATTTTTTACCGACCAACCAACCGATGAGGCGAGATGGCCCAGTGGTTAGAACGCGTGCAACTTAACCGATGATTACGGCTTCAAACCCAGGCAAGCACCAATGAGTTGTCATGTGTTTAATTTGTGTCGCGCTCGGTAGTGAAGAAAAACATCGTGAGGAAACCTGCATGTGACTAATTTCAACGAAATTTGCCACATGTGTATCCACCAAAACGCGATGGTAAAGCGTGGTTCAATATGCTCCAATCTTTCTCTATATTTACAAGATGTTAATGTGATGTGATAATGTATAAAATAATTAATAATCTCGTACCTGTAGATGTAAGAAGTCCATCGCCAAGCCAAGGTTTCAGGAAATAATACGAGTATCCCTTGGTTATTAGGTCGTTGCGAGACATAACAGCCTATTAAAAACATATTAATAGAAATAAACAAACACAAAAATAATAGCGTTATTATTTAATCAAGCATTTTAACTGTCCGTTTCAAATATTGTAAAGAGAAGTCGCTTTTTAAATATTAAAGGTAAAACAGACTCCTTGTAAGGATAAGGTTTTATTTCGTACACCACGCTGTTTCGTTCTACAAATGCAGAGTTTAATGAGTGAATATAAATATATAATGAGACTTATTTAGTAACCTCAATATATTTTGGGTGTGACAGCACAACATACACGGTGTGGAGCAGATGAGCCCTGAATACATTGCCATATTGTTCCCTTAACTTATGAAGAAGAGGCAGGAATCCTAAAAATAATTTTATTTAATAAGATCTGACCATTAAATACTATTTCGTATATAGGTACAGCAGCCTAAACACTTCTCCGCACAGCACTTTCTCGGCTAGCATTACATGCTAGAACACAATTTAGAATATAACAGGTTTCTAACTAAATTAGTTTTCCGCCAGTTAAAATTGACCGACCTCCATGGTCGAGTGGTGTGTACACCGGTTTTCATGGGTACGCCACTCTGAGGTCCCGGGTTCGATTCCCGGCCGAGTCGATGTAGATTACCATTAGTTTTCTACGTTGTCTTGGGTCTGGGTATTTGTGGTACCGTCGTTACTTCTGATTTCCATAACACAAGTGCTTCAGCTACTTACATTGGGATCAGAGTAATGTATGTGATGTTGTCTCATATTTATAAAAAAAAAAAAATATTGGAATTGTTGGCGCAGATTAGTGTACTATCCAAAATATTTTTTTAAACTAGTATTTACTGGTATTACAATAAACACTAGCCCATAAGAGTAGGCAAACTTTTAGGGTGATTTAGTATAATATCGTTTAGAAAAGTTAAATGTATTACTAATTTTACTCAGTTATCATAGTGTAAATTGTTTAACATTCTAGATAAAAATATACATACTCATCTAACAGTATCAATATTGTTTAATCATTATAACAGCGTATGCTGTGCCCAGTCTGTTGGGCATGATAAATGGCACCCAATATCGAATGTAAAGTGATTCTCAAGTATACTGTGTTATCGGTTACATTCGACCACTATGTTCAATCTTACCTAAAATTTTGCTCTATAACTTACATTTAAAACAAAATATTTGGTTACAAACAATATGATGAATGAATATCAATTTTGATAATGCATTTTCTACCCTAGTACCTTCACAATAAACAAGTTTTTGCAATTTTGAAAAATAGTTAATGAAGAAATTTAAAACTAAAGAATATTTAAGAATGGTAACACTCGGAAAAATTTGCTTGAATCATAACAGTTCAAATTGATTTATCCCAAAATGTAAGACAAAATGCGACAAGCGAATGCACAAACAAAATACACCTTTCGAATCACATAACTATTCTCAAAGTCTTGAGTCTATTTGTTAACAGCTCAATGTGATCCTTACGACGTAAGTGTTTGCTACGCACAATTCCAAAATATTTACTATTATTATTAGCATCAACAACAGAATATTGACCAATAGAGCTGTATATATTAGCTGTGAATATTATTTATGGATATTAGAGTTAAAGGTTCTGAGATAGAATGGATTGAGTTGTTTAGTTAAGATTTAATTACGTTTGACGTTCAGGAAGGAAAAACTAATTTGTTGTATGGCTTTGTGCAAATCCCTTTATGGAATTAACACCCACTCATTAGACATTTTACCTTCAAACAGTATTGAGTGTTGTTGTATTCCGGCTCGAAGGATGAGTGAACATATATCTTCTTGCCAAAGTTTGGTGGCGCATTCGCGATGTAAGGGATTGTTAATATTTCTTTCAGTACCTTGATGAGTAGGCAGTGGTGACCACTTACCATGTCTGACTATAGTATTAAAAAAACCAGGTATTAAGTAGTTTTTGTTTATTTTTTTAATATGCACAGTATTTTCTTTATCTTTAATAACCTTAAGAATTTAATGTTGTTTTTTTTTTCCAATATTCAGCCCGGAGTATTGTAGTCGTTTATTTTAAATGATCTTATTATCTGTTTCGATTGGTTTTAGGTATTGCAGTCAAGTTATAGCGGATTAGTAATCGTTAAAATCAGAATAAGAAGAAATTAAATAAAATGTATCCAAGTACACACGTAAGCGTGCGTCATTAAAATGGTTTTGTAACTAAATGAACATCAGAAATAACTGAAGTTTTATATTTTTAACATTGTTAAGTCATAAAAGTATTTATAGAATCAATAAAGTTTAAAAACATATATAAAAATAAACGAAAAAAATATTTTCAACTGCAGTCAGTGATTTGATTTATGTGAAAGAAAAAGAAAAACATAAAAACTGTTGCTATTTTTTTTAAGGTTACATATAAAATTTAATATTTATCATCATCAGACATATTTTTTACACTAGGCGAAAGTACTTCACCATGATAAAATTAGATATTAACAATACACGTTAAGTCGAATTAATGACGATCTTATTTTTTTATTTGCTTCTTTATAGTAAATGGTCGCCGCAAATAGATTGGCTGTGTAAGAAATATTAACAATTGCTTACATCGCCCATGCGCCACCAATATTGAGAAGTTGGATATTATGTCCCTTGTGTAATACTCTTCTCACAGAAACACAAAAATACTCTTACTCCTTGACGGTAGAATCTGTGTTATGAGAGTGGTAACTAGAGTCTGCATAAAGCTTTAAAAAAATTAAAATATTCGTATGTTACTTTACTATTTTTAACCTACAATATTTATGTCTTAACCAGTAGAGCTGTTATATTTATAAAAATATTATGCAGTAGCACCATACTTTATACTACTAATTTATTGAATGCAACATTTATCAATTCTTAACAAATATTTGATGACAACAGTTGCTATGCTATAACCGTAATAGCACCACGTATCTTAATTGCTTTTAAAAATAATTTCAAGAACATCTAAAGTCATCTCGCATGAGCTAAAATCTTATAGCGGTGAGGAATATTCTCAAAGTATAATGTTATGTTCATTACGGTATTTTAAGGATACCCTATTTTTTATTTTTAAAATAACTGATTAATTGAACATTAAAGATAACTAACTTTAGTAATCGCACATGTCCATTGCAATATGCAATGAAGCTGAAACTTTTATAGTATTTTTTTCGAACAATATTCAAATGTCACTCAAAAATATTTTATATCTTGACTTACCCCTGGATTTCGTTAGAAGTAAAAGTCCATTGCCTATTAAAGGAAGAGGTCGCGGTCCCGAAAAATTAAACGTATTACAATCTTTAATAAATATTAGCCAAGATGTTAAAACGGTCAATACTAAAATCAACAATATCAATGTAGCAATCATTTTTTCAATAATAAATAGGCTTCGATATATCGATCAAAGGTAATTAAACCGTCCGTGTTGTGTCACTGAGTATCGGCGACTATTTGATTTTAAACGAACGTTAAAATTAATTATGGTTTTTAACATGTTAAATACCACGATATTAACTTTTACGTAGGTTGAATGCTGTGGTATATAAATAAATACTCGGAATTACAGAAAAATGGGATTTTCAGAGATTGATTTGATTCACGTAGGTAAATCTCATTGCCTTATATTATGTATGATAATTCTAATGCTATTCTAAGTTATACAAAATTAAAATTGTATTAAGTGACGGAAAAGGGAAAGAGAGCGGGGGAAGTTCATTCGGTGATAAAGTCGAGACAATCGCGCAGATGTGTCCCAATAGTATTTATCGTTTTCTATGTGTCTGTGAGAATATTATATTGAAATTTGAAATCGATAACGACCCTAATTGTATGGTACTAAAATGAATCACTATGACAAAATAAAAAAAAATAACGGATTTTTGTTGGAACTTAGAAGTCAGATCCCTAACTATCAATCTAATACTGCCTTGACACATATTTTTATTATATATCATTTTAAAATATATAAAAAAAAGTCAGTTTGGGCCACGTCTCCCAAGAAGACTAATGAAATTCAGCGAAGATCTGCTAATGTTTAGCCTAAAATATAAAACGCCAAAATGTATAAAAATAGAATGTAAAAAAAGGCACGGGCATCTGCGAGTCTGTGGATGTTGTAAAATAAAAAAAAAATAAAAAATACTTCCTTGAAAGTTTTCCAAGAATATTTTTTGTGTTGAAGAATGCACTTCGGCATTTTTTTTCGAAACACCACTTTTTAATAGTATATTTTGTTAAAATAATTTGACTATATATAAAAGTCATTTCTACATCTAAATTTAAAGTTAAATATGGTATGTATACCTACTTTTATTTTTTATCATAATTTTATGATGACAAAACTATTTAAATACTTCAGGGCTGACAGGTATTTTTGTATATCCCTTTCATTTTATTTATATAACGACAATGAACTTAACTTTTTAACTCGATAAACATAACATGGTCGTTCGGTCGTCAACAATCCTTGAAACATATTTGTTAAACCAGTGAGTGCAATTTAGTTGAGAAATTAGGTTAAAAGATAATACTATATAATAGAGTCGTCGTATACTGTGTGTAAATTGTTCAGGGGCAAAACCTTTTTATTTTTCTTTTTTTTTAATATATATTTAGTACATTTCTTAAACAACATCTATAAACTTTTTACTTAAGTAAAGTCTTCAAAATGAACAAACTCTAAATTATAGGCATGGTAAGTTTCGTAGAAAAGCATTTGTATTTATTTGCACGTTAGTTATAATGTAGTAAACAACCAAAAACCAGTTAACGTTATAAACAATTTATTTTTCCCTTTTATTTATTATAAACATATATTATATGTAAATGTTACTATTTGTAATTTTTTATAAAATTAAAAATAACATTTGTTATTCGATTAGTAAATCTTACAGTAGGCCAACTTTATTAACATCGATTGTGATTCGTTCCCGATTATATTCTGATCCAACTTCTACTATTCTTCACAAAATTAAACCTCAGTTTAAACGTGACTGAGGGCGAATTTCTACTTATTTATGTCTTTTACGATTTGATTTCGATTGTAGTTCGATCCTTTTTCGTTCCAACTTGATTGTTGCTTTAATAGAATAGGAAAAACGGCGGAACGGTAACGATTACGTTTCGATTTCATTGCAATAAAGTGAAGTGAGACTCTGTTAGTATAATTGGCCTGTATATAACTTAAACACGAAAAAAATATTGAATACTTTATTTAATATTCTTCCTGTATAAAGTTTTGGAGCAACTTGTAGTATAGTAGACTTTATAGTAGCGGATTTGCAGTACGTACTCGAGTAAATAGTTTTACGTATTAAATGTAATTAGATGTAATTAATGTAATTAGATGTAGCATCGGAAAATGAAATGGAATGAAAATAAAACCGATTACTGCCGACTTACACAACGAATAGAAATAGCTCCCTATCGCGTCATTCGACGCTATTCGTCGCTATAGATTCACGCGTCAGAGAAAGCAAGTGCATGTCAATCGACGCGTCAAATTGACGAATATATTAGGTCATATGATATTACAAGTTATTACGTTTGTGCAAAGATCCTATTAGCGTGAGAAATAAATATTGATAATTTGAGATAGCGTACTTAATTCGGATGTGAGCGGTTTTACGAATTTAGCCGATGCGACATCTAAGTTGTGTCGTATAAACAATAGTTTATTTTTCCTTTTAAAATGGATTTATTCATGTTAAATCAAAACAAAGATTAGCGATATTCAACATCCAATACATCACACATCGCTCTTAAATAAAATATGTTTTTATATTCAAAAAAATAATCTGTTTGCTATATTTTAGACAAACAAACATTTTAATATACATATAGATGGTTAAATAGGCCTGGTACCGGACCTGGTATTAATGTAAGATAGAATATACTGAAGATATTATATAAAACCTATTTGAGAATATTTCCATTGCTGCACAGCTAGTATCGGAATATATTGGCGATATTTCAAATATCTTATAGTTCGTCAGTCATTCGGAAGGTAAAGCCAAATTGACAAAATTGAAATTGATTTAAATAAATCTTGTTGTGCTCAGCATGGTAAGACGATACTTCTTGTAGGTCCATCGCCTACAACTATACAGGGCGCAAAATCGGCTTTACATGCAGTACTGCTTTCACTCCTGGGCAGGTGCTCCCCAATACCTCCTTCAATTTGATCGTATCCAACGCAGAGCGGTTCAAGTTTTCAACGGTCAAGCCCTTTATTACCAGCTTGATCCTTTGGCTTTGGGTAGAGATGTTAAAACACTGTACTGTCTACAGCATTTTTAAGGAGAATGTTTGGATTAATTATTCCGGTGTATTAGTGCGCACTCAACGTCCTGGCCATTGGTGAGTCCCATATAATACTTAATAAATATATGCAATATTCATATCTTGAAACTTAATTTGATTACTTTATTTATTTATATATACTCGGCGGTGAAGTAAAACATCGTGTGGAAACCTGCATGTGTCTAATTTCATCTAAATTGAGCCACATGTGCATTCCTCCAACCCGCCTTGGAACAGCGTGGTGGAATATGTTCCAAAACCTCCTTAACTCCTTAATGGGAGAGGAGGCCTTAGTCCAGGAGTGGGAAATTTACCAGGCTGTTACGTTACTTTAAGACTTACATATAATAAAATTGGAGTGTCTGTTTGTAATACTAAAATAGCCCTTTTTTACTCAATGCATATATATATGTATGTATACACGGAACATATACCAAAAGAACATTTTTTACAATTTTTGTTTGTCTGTCGGTCTGTTTGTTTAGGCTAATCTGTAGAACGGCTGGACCGATTTGGACGGGACTTTCACTAGCAAAAAACTGATATAATAAGGAGTAATTAAGGCTGCAATATTTTTTTTTTGTTATATTCAAACGCGTATAAGGTCGCGGACACAGCTAGTCACAAATAAATAAATATACCATAACCCAAATTATGTACGCATATCACTTTGATAATCAGTAGAATACCTACCAACCTTTATAAGTTACAGAGGTTGGTAGATATTCTACTGATTCCAGGTGATATTGCAGCATCAGGTGGTCCCTTTTATTATAAAATCATCAAAGTTACAGGCTAGTCGATCTTAAATCCATCTGAGTTGTAATACAATTTGCTTACGTCTCTTTAACAATTTCATATTCTTCAAATTTGATCTAAGTCAACTTATTCCTATACGAGCTATGATACCTAAGTCAAACATAGAAATATACACGTTTAACTCATAACGACTATATCTCTATGGAACTTTAATTAGAATAGTGATATTAAAAAAATAACATGTGATAAAATTTATTATTATACTTAAGTTTTTTATAGTCTATTAATGTATTTATAAAAAAAAATTACATACATAACTTATTTATTTTATATATCACAATTATAATTGAACCGCGTTGTGCAGCAAAGAAAGCCACAGAAAGAGCAAAAAGAAATTATTAAAATTAAAAAGAATGTACTTAATGCTTTTATATTGTAATTGTCGATAGTTTCTATTAAAAGACACATTGGCTTTTTTTTCTATTACTTTAAAATAATATTATCATCAGTACAATGTACAATTCAAGATACAGTAAATTAAATCTATATAATAACTATTTAAAAATGAACACTCAACCTTGGGTTAGAAAAATATATTAATAACTATGTATTAAAAATATATATTTCATACATTAATCCTATCAATAATTGATTTATAAAATTGACAAAATAAGGGCTTTCTGAATATAAATTTATATTTTATTCAATACCAAATTTATATTTTAATCAATATGTTACATGTATATTTATATATAAAAACATACCCGTTACAAATATATAAAAATCTATATACCTGTGTTGTGTTACAGTACTATCTCACGGTCTGTTGTAAAAAAAATCCTCTTAAAAATACGTTTTAGCTAAATCTCGTTGTGATCGGTTTAAGTTCGAAGTCTGTATATATTGTACCAATAATTACCTGATTCAAAGGATTTTAATGAATCAAATGGAACAACCATTAAGCTTAATGCTATCGTAAGTTACAAAGATTACAATTTGAAGCCTACACTATCTTAGTGGAGCGCGTGTGCGTTGAATGTAAGGTAGGTTATTCACAAATCATTATATTATTCAATAAGTTCTATTTTGCTTCTGTATTTAGTACTTCTTGTGTCTAGGTTTCAATTTCAATTTAACTCCGGTATCTGATCGCAGTATGAGTTCAGCACAGACTCCAATATCTTGTCCGTCCTCCGGCAGTAGCACGAAATTCTTCACAATACTAGCAATTGTGACTTTCATTTCCATCATCGCGAATTTTTGACCTGAAAAAATAATGTACACATTACTTATTTAAATTCTCACGAATTCGAAATCGAATCATTCATTCATAATAATGAGTGAATGAATGATTTTTTAAAGGGCCTGTTCATATTTTTAGACGATACTCCGAAAATAAATGTAGTTCAGTGTGCCCCCGTGATATTAGCCATCGCTCGTCTAATTTGATTTTTGTCTCAGAGTACTTGAGAGATCTTTTTTCTGTTTAATTTGAATGCATTTTTCATTATTTTTGATTGTTTAGCTCGACTCGTGAATCTTGTATTGCGATTACATACTTGACAATGCTATTACAATGTATTGTCAGATTTGTTTGTACGTTACTATTAGATTTGTTTGCACGCTACTATTGCGTAATCACATGATGTATTTTATGAATTAATTAATGCGTGCATTGCATTACCATCATGCAGTTTTGTATTGTATAACCGATTCAATAACGCTCATTTAGTTCATATTTAATACGATAAAAATGATCTCAAAATCTATACTAATCACTAACACACTAACACTTGTTTTGCTCACATCAAGGATTTTAACTGCTTTGGGGATATATTATAATGCTTTAGGTATGAGATACTAAGAATTGTTAAATTATAACCCTTGTACGCAACAAAAAATCTATCAATAAATACTCCCAAGCCCTAGTAAATATGTGAAGCCGTTGGTTCTGCGCTAGAATTTTGTCAGGTCATATCAGAATGACGTTCTATCAGATTAAGAGAGTGTATGGGCAATGGTAACTTTAATAAGTTCTGTGCAGCTAATCTCTTTCATCATTATCGCCGAAGGTGAAAATGGTCGAGACGAAGGCGGAATTTACGCAATAAAGATGCATAATTAATTTCTTACCAATACAATTCCTCGGGCCAGCGCTGAAAGCAAGCCAACTGAAAGCGTTCTTCGCCGTACTAGCCGATGAAGTTTCAAATCTCTCAGGTCGGAACTCCATTGGATTATCGTAAAGTTCGGGGTTTCGATGCATTTCGAAAATGTTGACTATCACCGATGTACCTTTTCTTATTTTTAGACCATCAATCTCTGGAAAAAGTGTTAAGTAAAGTAAACGAACTTATCCAGGTCATTGAAGCTAAATAATAACAATATTTTGTTATATGAGCTTAGATTATTGTTTTATAGTTTAAAATATTGTGTCAATTAAATTTCATACTTTTTTGTTTTATGAACTGTTATTATAAACACAATAATTATAATGATGTTTATTCTTTTCTTGATATTTGATCTTTAGTATTTTTTGTCACAATATTTTTAAAGGTTATCGGAATATTTTCTATAAATAATCTCTATTAAAAATTCTGAGTTGGATTTACTACTTTTAGTGATATGAATGAATGAAGACTTTAGAAAAACTAATTTAGACGTACTTTTCAAAGAATAATTCATTATTTTACATATAACACATGTTATGGAAGAGTGGGTCCCTTTGACACGAGTATGTAACATGCTCACTAGAGGGACCCAACCTTAAATATGCTATGTAAACTGTGGTAACGAATAAATAATAATAATAATAAAAAAAAACAAGAACATATTTTAGCGAATACGAAAAATAGTGTAATATTTTTATTTTCATAGATATTATCTAAGTAATATACCTATATATATATATATATATATATGATTGTAATGCGAATGTAATTTTTTAAAATGATAAAGCAATTCCAATGTGGGGTTTTACTATATGCATATATAGGACACTGCTGGGGTAAGACATCTCCTTATTGAGAAGAAGGTTTAGAAATTCTGAATACATAATCATGTCATTTATTTCATATGTCACATGTTTTCAACGTCTTCGAATTAAAATCACTAAAAAATTTACGTATTTTATCACTGGACTAAATCGACTTAATCTTTTGATTATACGTTGAGACTCAGTCAACCTTTAGTAGACCTCTAGTAGACTAGTTCCGAGAGATACACGTTGCCGTATAAAGCTTGAAGGTCGACCGCTACACGTTGCTATAGATTCGATTTTTTATTACAAACATAGGGAATAGTGAATCTTTATAATGGCATATATAGTACGACACAACTTAGATGTAGCATCGGCTAAATTCGTAAAACCGATCACATCCGATTCAAGTACGCTCTGCGACTTGTACGCGCTTGAATTTAACAAAAAATAAAAAATAGTGTAGCCTAAGTTACTCTCTATTATATTAGTTATCTGCCATTGAAAGTCCCGTCAAAATCGGTCCAGCCGTTCCAGAGATTAGCCGGAACAAACAAACAGACCAACAAAAATTGTAAAAAATGTAGGTAATGTAATGTAATGTAGGCAGTAATCGGTTTTATTGAATTTGCCGATGCTACATCTACATATGTGTGTCGTACTATAACTAGTAATTAATACGTCACGACGGTTAAAAATGACATGTGATTCGAGAAGACTGAGATTTGTAATGTTGTAAACTGTTGAAACATTAATTTTTAGTGAAAACTAAACGCTTTTCTATGTTTGTATTTTTAAATACATCAAATTAAGGATTCGAAAGGTTGTCTTTAAACAATAAAAGAATGCGAGTCAAGCGAGTATCTAATTAATTATTCAATTATTATTGTCTGCAAATTAACCGAGTTTTTTTGTTCTGAGCGTGACAATAGATAATTTACTATAATATAGATTACATGTGAAACGTGTATATAAGATAATTTACTGCCTTGTTTATTAAATCATATTCAAATTTCATTAGCTATTATTAAGTATTCTAGGTATCAACTGAACAATGGATGTGTAGTGTGGCAGGTATTACCAAAAAACTCGAAAAGATGTTTACGTAAACATATGTAGATTGATTGTTAAATCTTTTTATTTCATGGGAAGCGTGCCCATACAAGCTTTTCATTAAGAAGTTGACTAGGGATACAGTCATTAACATAACAATAAAAATACGTGAACCTCAGTTAGGAACGATTTACGTTCACTGGTAAATAATCCATTGTGGACAGTTCAAGCATATTTAGTAGACTAGTAGTTTGTTTCTTAATTAATATTCCGGTTTTGAGAGCGTAAACGAAAAAAATCGAATGATTGTCTGATATTACGCCGTACAATAATTAAATATGAATATATGTATTAACGGTGATCTTTGATTCTGTTTAAAACAAGTGACACAGGTTACGAAGTATGTAAACGTTTTTTATCAATTTTAACGACATCACTCAACATAATTTGCATTTTTGTAATTATCATTGTACAGTAGTAACCGCAATGACGTACCTAAGCGTTTTCATTTTCGTTTTAAGTTCTTATTAAATACCTAAGGAATTATTCTTATTTTTAAGTAACTGTAAGGTTAAAATTATTTGCTATTTTATCCCTATTGGAATAAAAGAGGATTGACGTTTGACTCGTATATTTATATTGTATGTTTTAAACTAAATTACACAAGTGACATTATGTACTGTTAATATAGTATTGAATTTTATGACAAACACAAAACTGTCTTCAAATAATACTGAGAAATAAATCCTAAGAAAAAAAAGAATATTCTCAAAAGTTTCATACCTGACGGAGTTTACGAGTAACAATAAAAAAAAACAGATTAATTGTAAATTATTTTTCCTTTTTGATATCAGTGCGTTCGGTTACTTACACAATTTGACGCATTTGTGGTAACTATCTCCGTATACACATATCGGCGGAAAAACCCATTTTGCAGTAATAAATATTTAAAAACATCGTTATTAAATTAATTATTTATGCATTGATGTGAATATAGTATTTAAAATACTATTAATTTATTAGATCTTTGCTCCTCTATTGGCGACAAGCAAATCTACATAGATATATACCTACCTATAGATTTGAAATAAATATACTACGATCTCGTTTCATGAAATTATTTACTATTTTAACAATTTTAAAAGCGTTGAACATAATATTTTGAATACAATTTGGTGATGTTAATATAGAATTAAATTTTATATTAAAGCTATTTTGTCAAAACGACAATATCCTCACACTGGGCTCAATAAAGTGCTCTTATAATGAAATAATTTTAATAAAAGAAAAATTAAATTATAAATTATTCTCAATTTTGATAGTAAATGTTTGGTCATTATAATGCTCATTAACATAATAATTTAATATATTATATTGTAAATTACATTTTTGTTTTCATATTAAGAGTTTTTTTTTCATTTAAATTGTATCATTAGCATAATATAACAATTATCGTTTATAATGTGTATAATTTTGCGCAAAAAAAAATTAAAACTTACCTGTATCTTTTGTCACGAGCCTTTCTATTAAAGGTACAGAAGGATATATTCGAAGACTCTCTTTGATAACTAGTTCTAAATATTTCATTTGTTGGACTTCCCTGTAAAATATTACATGTAAATTATTACATAGGAATATGTGTTTTAAAATATTTTTATCAGTATCTGGTGGTTTCACCAGCCGAGATAGAGTCAAAGGTTGTCACGTGAACCCACCCGTTGGCAGATTTTGGAATTATTCCACGTTTCATCGCATTATGGTAGAAACAAATATTTTTGAATTGAAATTTTATTTTTCAGTATAGTTTAAATTATTTTGAAAATGGCATTCGTAATCGAATCTGTCTTTTTCCCTCAAATACGGAAAGTTATAAAATAAAATGTTAATATAACATACGTGTAGATTGGATCTCTGTCTAAGTTTTCTCCGATGATACTTCTCTGTTCTTCTAGAATTTTCTCTTGAATTTCCGGATGTTTTGAGAGGCAATACAGCGCAAAACAAATTCCGGAACTGGTCGTATCGTGACCCTAAAAATAAAATAAAACCTTAAGCGAATAACCTTTATTAAATTTAAAGAAAAATTATCAGTTTTTTTTACGTTTTTATTACATATCTTATTTTTAAATTTCAATAAACAAATAAATGTTGTAAGATTCTTGAAAAACCAAATTGTTATGTGCGAAAAAATATTTAATTACACAGATTACTTTTTTTTTTGTTTATATTAAATCTTTATCCGAAAAAGAACTTGTTACGAAAATAATACATTTAAAGTCACCTCGAATAAGAATGTGTCCACTTCTTCCCTCACGTGCTCGATGCTGATTTGCTTACCGTCAACTTCGGATAGAAGGAGCAGGTCCAAAAATGCATGCTTATTCTTTATACCTGAAACGTACGAGTTAATAAATAATTTAATTTTACGTTGAGTAAGAAGGCAATAATATAACTTAATAAAATTAATTCAAAGTATTTCAATGGTTTGTTACAAAAACTTTTTATAGCTAATTTTGTGGTAATTAAAAAGTTTTTGTTAGTTAGCCATAAAGCCGCATTTTTAAACAGTATAATAAAAATCTGAAACATTTCAAAATTTGCAAATTATATTTTCGTTAGTATATCTATATACCTAAATCAGAGGTTCCATTCAGATTAGTGATGTTTGATTTTTCCAATTCTTTACGTCTCATATTGATTACTTCTCTTGTATGTGAGTGCAGTATTTCCGTTGCTTCGTCTCGTATCTTTTTATACGGGAATAAATTGAATATTGCGTCTTCTCCCATGAATGGGTTTCGCATTCTCAATGACAGGATCTTGGAAAGACTAAAATTTAAGTTAACACTGTGAGTTCGTACAATACCATAAAAACTATGCTTATTATTCAAACATACTTACGACTCAATCGCTTTTACATATTTAGATTCGCTATTGTTTTGAGCATCGAAAGAAACGCCCATAATGGATTCTGCAAATAATATTTTTTTATCGATCTTTTTTATTGAGCAAAGCACAAATAAATAATTAATAATATATTTGAATTTTTTGAGTTATAACATATTCTACCGGAACATGTTACAATTTATATAATTTATTATTTATATAAATGAGATAACGTTACTAACACAATCAACTTCAAAAGACATTTATTTACGAAAAGGAAAAAAGTGTAATTTATACTTATATATTTTTTAACTCATTGCTAAAACTCAGTTTAAAGTATGTCGAAATATTGAGATACTTAATGGCACTTCCGTCTAAGGAACAATGCCATAGGAAAACATTTTGACAGCTTATTTATAATTTTTTTTATGTTTGATAAGTCTTTGATACATTTTTTTGTATAATTGAGTATTTTGAATAAATAAAGTGAGTGAAAACATTGATTACCTGTTACGTTATCCAAGGCCGTCAATGCTATAACGGGAAAAGCGTCGAAAGCTTTACCGTCCGTGTAATTTTGTAATTTCTTTATCAAAATCTTTTCGTTTTTCAAGAAAACTGGTAAAAAGTTTTGTAGAATGTTGAAATGAAACGCTGGCGTTAAGAACTTCCTCGTTGTTCTCCATCTGTGACCTTAAAATAATTAATTTTTTTTAGAAAGCAAAGAACCTTTTGTTAATGCAATGCTAGGCAAAAGTTCCTCCCATTTATTGGAAATTTATGGAGCATTATATACTAAAAAGCACTAAAAACAATTCCTTTACAAATATTGTAAAGGAAGTATGTTTAGTGTGTATGATTTTTATCAGAAATATGCAAGTTTTCTCACGGTGTTTTCATTCATCGCGGAGCATAAGATAAAAATCTAATTGTTCTTGACCGGGTGATTCAACCTGCTGCTTCCACTTTAAAGATTCACGTTTTCTTACAACTGTCAACAATCTTTGAATTATTATTGCATATCACTTATTTTTAAATAACTTGTTCGATAAGCTTATTAGTAGCATCGGACTTGTCTAGCATAATTACCGTCCACTAGCAAATTGTTCTAACGCCTCTGTTATCCATTATTCTGGTTTGATGTGTAAGTTAACCAGTGTTATTACTGATAAGATGGAGCCGGTTTCAAAAGTTTAAAGGTTTAAAGCCTATTTTATATTCATAAAGAGGTGTATGTAAATACAACAGGTAAAGATCGTGAATAATTTATGAAGCAAGGGAAAGAAATATTTTTCATTATTAATTATATTTAAAAAAAAAAGAACGTAACTGTAGAGCTACTTTTTATTGCAATATTTCTTATTATTATTTACTGCTGTATTAATACGTTATGAGAATAACACTCCTAGTGTTTGCTAACTGCAATTATAATATTGGGAATAACGTTGTGATAAACTTTTGATGACCTTATTCATATGTCGTTTCCTCACCTCGTCGTTCAATTTAAATTTCAAATAATAACTGAAGATTATACGATTGCTGTATTTTTATTATAATACTAGCGACCAGCCCCGACTTCATACGGATACTTTATATATATATATCAATATATTATTATAACCGAATAACATAAAATCCTTATAAATTGTATTCTATCTGTTCTTCTGATTTATAACCTATATTACTGTATAGTTTCATCGAAATCCGTTCAGTGGTTTTTTCGGAAAAGAGTAATAAACATATAAATCCATCCTCACAAACTTTCGCATTTTTACTATTAGGAGGATAAGATGATCCCACAAGCATTATATGTCTAGTTAGTAGAAATTATTCAATCGTCGGTGAAATAGACTGAAACTTAGTATACTATTGTTATCCAAATTATATAACAATTCTCAATAGTGTGAAGCATACTGTTAATTTTTAAAAGAAAAATTTCACAGATTTATTTGTAGAGAGTTTCATTAATCTAAGCAACTTCTTTCTAAGCTTTCCAGTAACATGGTAGATTATTAGTTATTTACCAGTAACGCTCTGTTTATAGAAGGCACCCGAGGATTTTACTACCTTTAATGTTTCAAATGGTGATCAATCAAAATCATAGCAAAAAGAGGTTAAATCGATTTTCTATATTGGATTGGTTACATACATATTAAGCTAAATAATTTAATAATAGTTTGACAGTTATACCTGTAGATGTTAGAAGTCCATCACCAAGCCAGGGTCTCAGGAAATAATACGAGTAGCCTTTAGTTATTATTTCTGTGCTAGACATGAGGCCCTGTCACAAAAATTGAAATTATAGCTAAACTTTAAGCAAAAAATATATAATCGTGTTACTTGTTTTACTTTATTCTTAATTGGTAAAGCCGGAGTAATACAATAAATAATAAAAATGTAATAACTCTTAGTAAACACTTTTATAATGCAAATTCAATTTGTAATTCAATATATTTCAACGCATTATCTATTTATATTGAGGATATGACGAATTATATACACATTAAAATGTAAAATAGTAAATTAACAAAAATTTATGATCGCGTACTATAGTGACAAGAATATTAACAGCATTATTCGATTAAATCTCAATTCTGATTCTCCGTATAAAAAATTAACAAGCTATTATAAGAATAGGGGGAGGGGTCATAAGAAGTTGAAGTAGTACCTCTATATACTTGGGGTGTGATAGGACAATATATGCGGTGTGTAGGAGGTGCACTCTGTACGCGTCTCCGTATTCTTCTCTTAGTCTATGAAGAAGCGGCAGGAAATCTGGAAATAAAGCTTCAATTTAGATAAAACAATACAATACTTTAAGTTTCGTTTAGTTTAATGCTATTACAACATGGTCCGGGTGGACTCATTTTAATAATAAAAGTGTTTCAAATTCCAACTTTTTTAAAATATTTATTTACTTATTTTATATCACTAGTGAATAAATTTTCATCCCCCGTAAACCGTAAATGTTTTATGAACGTATTTTCTATTCACTTGTAAAATCTATTCTAATCAATAAAAGAATAGGGATAAATAAATCTTAAATTTAAGCGTGTCGCTAATAGTTCAACTTCATTATTTATGCGAGACGTTTCCTCTTGACGACTTATATCAATTGTAATTTTAGTTCCAAAGTTCTTCGAAAACCTCTTATAATATCATTCAATGTCACGATCTCTAAGGTCTGGAAGATCTGGGATTGGAATAAACTTACATTTGGTGGTAGGGCTTTGTAGGTATTTTATCTACCCAGTCTGGGTAGGTACCACCCACTCATCAGTTATTCTACTGCCAAATAACAGGTCTCAGTATTGTTGTATTCCGGTTTGAAGGGTGAGTGAGCCAGTGTAACTACAGGCACAAGGGACATAACATCTTAGTTTCCTAGGTTGGTGGCACATTGACGATGTAAGGAATAGTTAATATTTCTTACAGCGTCATTGTCTATGGGTGATGGTGACCACTTATTATCAGGTGGCCCATGTGCTCGTCCGCCAACATATACTATAAAAATAATAAACTATAATAGTGTAACTTCCTCCTCAAAGAGAGGGGAGGCCTTAGCCCAGTAGTGGGATTACAACAGGCTTTACATCTATGCCCATTTCAGTCAACGAATAGTAATATAAATAACGAGATTTAATAATCGGAACGTTCGGTTAATTATTGCAGACTATCTTTAGCAATATTTTTAACGTTTTTTTTTTCAATAATCGGTACGTTGAATTCGCAATTTGCGATGCATCCCTCACACATTTGTTCCCTAGTAAATTAAATTAAATCATTTTTTCTACAAACTGAAGTAAGATTTCCGCTCGGTATATTTATCGGCAACACCCAATCGAGCAAGGTCAACGACGTTTATACGACTTCTTAAACGTATCCGACAATCGACCTCGATGTTTTAACAAGTGGTATGGTGATAGTAAACAAACCAGCTAACGCATTAAGTAAACATACTAAATATTATAAAATTCTGAGAAGACAAAAAAATAAAAATTAAAAAAACTTCGCTGGAAATATTTTCAAGCTATAAAACATTTAAAGTCGGAATTAAAATTTTCAAAGATCAATGGTAAGTATTATTTTATTTCTTAAAAGGTTTTTTTTAATTAAAATTATAATAAATAAAAATTTGAACAAAAAGAAAAACCGACTTCAAAAAAAACACTATTTTAAAACAAATGAATATGTACTAAAAAGTAATAAAAATAATTGCGTATTCAACATATTTTTTAGAGTCCTCCTAAGTAAAATGAAATGAAAAATATTAGACTACTTAAAAGTCGATTTACGATTATATGATGTAGTTATAATTATTGTTATTTGGAGCTGGTGTCAGTCACGATGCCCTTGCCCCAACAATCAAAAGAAAGAAGCGATACGAGCCCTTGATAGATCCAGTATATTATTGTATAAAAGGTAATTTGTAAAACGCATATTTGTTAAAGTATTCTCGTATTGTTTTTTGATAGATATACTGTAGGGTGTTCTTGGCATAAAATCAAAATTGGTTAACGTGATTTTCAGTTATTCACCTATTAGTCGCACATATACATAATGCAAATTTAAGACTTATGTCGTTTTCACACGGATACCATCATCGGAAAAAAATAAAATTAAAATGGGACCCCACGAGAAGCACTACCTTTCAAACAAAAAAAATTATCAAAATCGGTTCACCCATTGAAAAGTTATGAAGTAACAAACATAAAAAAAATACAGACGAATTGATAACCTCCTCCTTTTTGAAGTCGGTTGAAAAATATATCTATATATATATATATATATATATAATATATCTTTAGTTCAAAATTATAAGAAATCTCTCGCTATCAATTGATAATATAAAACAGGTATAATGTAAGTTGACTTAATATTGGAGAAAAAGTCCAAGACGACTATTGTTTTCAATTAAATCAGCCGATTCAAAATTAGTCAGCAACTGGTAGACATTTCTTGTTTGGTTAATATCTTTAATTAGTGATGTATAATAATAATTGTTTATCAAGTTAAAATAAATGCCTTCTCATTTGAATAAAGTATTATTCAATTATATGTAGTGACTCATCAAATGAATCCAGACCAGAAGAAGAGAGGTAAGAAATAAAAGTTATTTGTATATTTATTTTCTTTTCATCGGAAAAAAATTAATAGTGATAGACAGTAAGTCAAAATTTAGTTTCAACTTCCGAAACTTGTTACATATTTACTTTACTATATAAATGCAAGTATTGGAAAATCGCGTAAATGATTGAGAGATCATCCGAACATAATTAGTAGTAATTACAACAGTTAAATGACCAATTGTTATGATGTAGTTGTAACGTTTAAATTGTTTTATTTTTCTTTGTTACGACTGTTACGAGACTAATGGTTTATACAAAGTACCTATGCGTGTTTATCTCTTACAATGTAAGACCTAACAGTCTGTAAATATCTCAGAACACTCTGATCTATTTCTGATTTGTTTCTAACGCCTGAATCTTATCGGACCACTATACATATATTATTTATCTAAAATGTATTGAGCTATATGTATATGTATGACTATAAAATCGTTTCGACTTTTGTCACTCTTTTTAAAATTTCATTGATCATACCAAACACTAATACAACATTGATGGTAGCTGAACATTATTGTCATAGAAGCTTCGAAATATTTTCAAAGTAAACATTTTGGGATCTCATTAACAGCCATATTATATCTATTACATTTGATGATAAAGTTCTGTAAGTCATCTAATTTTTTGATTAGTGGTTTTTTTTGGAAATTGGTTGTTTATATTTAAAATTTAACACCTTTGGAATTGTCATTTACAAATTATGGTACGTACCTACTCTATTGTGTTATACCTACGTACTAATACTTGACGACCTTGAAACATTAAAAAAAATATATTTTTTTTATTATTCACACTGAATAACGAGTCTAAAATCAACGTCAATGAGATACCCAGGAAGCAATACATGGAATTCATTAAAATAGTCATCAAACGTTTCAGTTTCATCAACCAATCGGAGGATTGGTTCTTCTAAATCTTGAATAAGTTGTGAATTTTTTTAGTCGTTAAAATTATCCTAAGCCTTTAAAAAGCCTTTAAAAAGCCTTTATTTCCTTTATTTGATTTTCTTAATTTTATATTTTGTAGGAGGTACCTATAAAGAATAATATAGATTCACTAATGAAGCCTCTACAAATTAAATTATTTTCGGCGCTCGTGCTTACGAGATATCTTACAGTGCGTGGGACGACAAAGTGTGAACGACAGCAAAAAAATATAAACTTTATCATAATTAATAAGTGTTTTTATATATTTTAACGTGGAAGGGCGCGCCTACGTGATATATCAATAAAATTAACATTGAATTGACGCTATATCATTGGACGGGATCTAGATTAACTATGATATTCATTATGGATTCGCAAACATTTGAATATCAACGAAGTTCTTATGAACTTTGAAGAAACATTTAAAATAAATGAATATTTAAATGGAATGCTTTAACTAGCCGTGAGTAGAGCACGTTTTTTCACGAAATTATTAGTATGTACGAATTCCGAAACCATATATCACCTTCCATGGCCTCAAGTTGAGAATTCTAAAATAAAATCTCACAAATGTAAAAAGTACTGTTTAGTATTCAAATGGCATAATATGTATTAAATTCGATACATTGTTTAAACCTAAAGATTAATATTTTAGCACTTTAGCTACAAATGAAAATTATATTCTCGTGTTTAGACCCGGCACAAAGTAAATATATCTGTTTTATGAGTGATGTATATTTTTATATGAGTATTATAATTAATGCACTTCGTTTGAAAATAATCATGATTATCTTATAAATAATTATCTTTCTTAACTTTATTCTCAATAAACCGTTTATGGTATAATTATGTAATAATGAAATCATAACATAAATAACGTAAGACCATTTGTAGATAATGACTGTAACTCTATAAGAATTTAATACACAAACCAATTTCATCTATTTGTTTTAAATATATTGATCCCTACCGGGCGAAATGGCAATGATTCTTAAATAATAATGAAGTAAAAAAATATTAATAGCCTTATTAATTAAATAAAAAATGTATATATTGATAGCATTAATAATAATATGCAGACACATTATTTAGGAGCTGATCCAAAGACATTCATTTTATTTTTACCCAATCTTGGTCCACTTCGCCTTCGCCAGGAGGAAAAACACATGAAATATAGGCGCAGAGAATATAAAATAACGATAAAAATTCATTTTAGTTTTTCATTCATTCCAAATTTTATTTAATAATCTGATTTAACTAAGAGCATCTTATTATTTTTTTATATTATATTATGATAATTGTGACAGAAAAATTACCGATAAAGTTGTAAGTTCATTACAATTCGTTATCTTTTACAAAAAAAAAAAAACGTCAGAATTAAATAAAATAATTTAATTCTGACGTTTTTTTTTGTAATCTACGTATAACAGACAAGTGTAAATTTATTTAATTATTGATATTTATTAAATAATGTATTTATTTTAATATATTAGTGTATTTTATAGTTTAAAATAAATACGATTTGAGATAGTGCGCATGTCTATTAATTATGCTACTTATGTGTAAATATATACTTATTTAACTTACTATTAAATAC
The DNA here is from genome assembly GCF_905220365.1 of Vanessa cardui. NCBI lineage: Eukaryota > Metazoa > Arthropoda > Insecta > Lepidoptera > Nymphalidae > Vanessa > Vanessa cardui. The sequence goes on from NC_061126.1 coordinate 5,386,095, forward strand.
GACTTATTTATGATAGTACTTTATATGTTTAATAACATTTGTGACTTACCTCTTGATTTTGTTATGAATAACAGTCCATTGCCAAATAAAGGTAAAGGTCTCGGCCCCGGAATATTGAACGTATTACAATCTTTAACCAATATTAACCAAGATGTTAAAAGGAGTAGCACTAAGACCAACAATATTAATATCGCTATCATTTTTTCATTAATAGTACTATAACAATATAAAATTATCAATTTATTAATCGGCAATAATAAAAGCGTCTACGTCCCGTCAGTTAAAATCAGACACTGTGCAATGTGCGTTGTACAACGAACTTAACAAATAAACTACCTAATACGATAATAAAACCATTCATACTAAACGCACTACGCTGATACCTTCTGAAGCGGTTATTTAAATAATATGTAAGTCTTTCAAGTAATTTGTAGCAATTATTTAAATTGATTTTAATTGTAGAATCAGCTTATATTCTTTTGTATTCGCGACAGTAAGTCTGCAATTTATTTTCTTATTAGAACTAACATCATTAATTACTTATAATGTATATGTATACTATACATAATCAGCGAATAGTCCTTATATAAGTACAAAAACTTAACTAAAACAAGAACCTATTGGTCAGTAAATATTTGTAACTTGTACATTTTAAATTTTAGAAATTTATAATTATTTTTAAATTTATCATAAAATGCTTTGTCTTCTTTGTCAGTCTGAAATTTATTAATATATATATAAATTCCTGCTATTTTGTTTGTCTGTCGTGGTCTCCTTCCACTACTCGTAAGAAACGCGTATGATTTGAAATCTCAGATCGGTGGTTTTTCCTTGCTAAATTTACTTATTTTAGATTGCATTAATATTTTCTGGTTTATTTCGTTCAAAACGTATGAACAACCCTTTTTGGCGGGGACTTCAATAGAAAGAACCCTCTCGTGATCCAGTTGACGAAAAGATTACAGAGTGAAAAAATAAAATTCAAATAAAACAACTTGGCACTGCATCAATGATATTCTAATAAACAGATATGTTATAACCATACTAAACAACAGAAAAAAGTGTGCCGCACCGGGGACCGTTCATTTTAGTTTATTTTTACATTTCGTTAAAAGTAAAAAGGATAGCTTGATAAAAACAATAAGTAAAAGGAATAACTAGATGTTTTAATGACGCAAAACGTATTACTACGTAATTATGATGTATTATAACGTATTACTACGTAAAACAACTAAAGGAAAACGTCCCAATTAGGACGTTTTCTAGTCTTCACTTTTTGCGCGCTAATAATATGTATATCTGTTTACTACAACATCATTGCACTGCATATTAAAAAAATTAGGGTTATTTTTTGGTATTCCAATAAAACTTCGTTTATTATATTAAAAATAAATAAGGCTAAATATATCGTATATATTTATACCATGTACAAGTTAGCTTGATCTTTTAAATAGAATGGTAAGTGATGAGAAACAGAAAATAACTTGTAGTCCAAAAAACGTTTCAAAATACTTGTAACTGTATTGTGGAATGGCTGTATTATGTGTGTATTTCTTCATTCCACTAGATATATAAAACGTTGGGTAGATAAGCGACGGTGGGTCAATAATCATAATAAGTACCTATTTCATATTACAGGGTTATATTTGGACCTCCCGCCAAATTTAATTAGATGGTTCAGACCATCATACTTAAATCAACTTTTTTTAAACGATAGAAACGTGAAAGAAAATTCATCTCTCCCATAGAAAACTGCTCGAACACGTGGTCGATTTCGTATGAAAGGTCATTTTTTTTATTTATAGTTTGACGGCAGGTCTAAAAATAACCCTGTTTTTACAAATTAAGTTTGAAAATAAAATAGTTTTGATTAAGGAAGAGAACAGCACAGCCAAGATCATCATCACCAGAGTCGTCGGAGCTTGTGTCATCATCTCGAACTTCAATAGGGAAACCAATATAATATTTATGAAAATGTTGCTGTTAAAATATTAAAAAAATATAAAAGAACCATTGCAAGGTTTATATTTGATATAATATTGTTTTTTTTTTTTAACAATAATTACGAATTAAAGTAACGTAAACGTAAGGTAAAAACGCGATTAATTTTCGAATTAAAATGGAAGTTGGGTTTGCAAAGTAGATTCCTCTTTTCAGCTTGAAATCACTTTTATCTCAATTTTGTGTCAGAAGGTCCTGTCAATAACCATGTATTTGAAAACTTTATTGAAGTAGATGAACAAATTGGCTCAAAACATACGTCAATAAAGCTTTTTTTCGGAGTATCAATAGTCCAACTTAATTTTTTACAAAAAAGTATTTCAAAGTTCGAAAAAAATGTATGAAAGCCAGTGAGGTCAAGTACGATCAGTGGGCAGACAGACAGCAGTGACGTCATACGAAATATAGACCCGTTTTGTTTTATTTAAATTGTCATTTTGAATTTTTGCCGTAAATTACAGACTTTTAGATTTTTAACATACTTGTGATCTATCCTATATGGAGTTCATTAAAATAAAGACAAAAATAAAAATATCGCATCTTATATTATTATTTCGTGTTCAATAAAAGTGGAACGTTGCGCGTCCCTACCGTCCGACCGATGTAACATTGTACAAGCATTTATTATTTTTAATGTTTCTATTTAAATTTTACTTTAAAGCAACAAAGAGTCTTGACATTTTCAGATAACGCTTGAATCTTTAGAAACTTTTATGCTATATATGTCACCGTAAACTTACAAAATTCGTTAGATTGTGTACTGTCAAAATATTGTGAATCGTGAAATATTATTGCAATTTAACGAATTATTTTTCGTTTTATTGTATTCTATCAGAGGTTGAGAACACTAGCATTTGACGCATGCGCAATGGCTTTAAACCGTCCGACAGCTGGCAATGGCTATCCTCGTCTGACTAGTGATGTTACGCGCTAGCTCTCTTTTACTCTACTTTTAATATTTACTATCTTTAACAGCCAGTAACTTTGCAGTCAGATTCAATAGGCTATTTGATTGGGCTTTAAAATCCATAAATCCATTTTATATTATTTAGTAGAAGTTAAGGAACCCAGTAAAAGTTGGTTTTTTATTTCTAGTACATATTTGCGGAAAAAAATCATCTTAAAAATTTCATATTTAAATAGCGCGCAAAAACGCTACTTGGACAATATGGCGATGCATTGGGGTCGGTGACGTCACTTTCCAGTATTTTAATCTGTGGTACATATAGTAGAAAAGCAAGGTTTACAAGAAAGTGACTTCAGCAAAAGCCCGGCCAATCAGGTGCGTTTTGGGTCACGTGACAAACGTTTGAAAAAATGCATTTTTATTTATGGATTTTTGAAAAAATTAAGTATTATTTTCAATTTTCGTCAGTAAATAATCATTTTTAAACTCATAATGTACACCGATTGCAATAATTCACAGTTTATTTTTCAAATAGCCTATTAGGCAACCGTATATTATATCATAATAAACAGAAAAAAATTGCTTTCATTTGATAAATAATTTATGAATCTGTGTTGTGAGTCTATAAACGTACAAAATCATACCTGTGAACACCTGGCTGCGAAGAGGTGCGATGATTTTTCAGTCTTTATAGGTGTTGCCGTAAAGTGGACGACATTTTATTGAAAAAATAACTTAATTAAATTTTGACGGAATATGAATTATTAATCATTTAATTAAGATTACTAGCGGCCACATTGTGATAGGCAACCTGATAGATTTCAATTCTCCTAATCATAAATATGTGTAAAAATTTGGTTTATAGCAAACAATTCATGAGTACACTGATTCTGCAGTCGGATCTCGTAATCGCCTTCTGAGATTTTCTACTATATATTTTAAACATCATCAATACTACGAGCTATTATAAATAATGTAAAAAATATTACAAGATAAACAAGTATCTTAACAAAACATTTCTTTGTAATTGATATTATTTAATTTATATTGCACATATTTATTTAACTGTGTAAAAATAAAATAAGTCTTGAACGTTGACAATGACATTTGTCAGACTCATAATTTGACACTTGACTTAGGGAATTACTTTTTAAGGTTATTTTTATCCTTTGAATTTTAATATATTTTCAATTATTATATTTGAGAGAAGTCAAATTTCGGCTAGAATGTCTTTTAATGCTATTTTAAATACAAGTAGAAATAAAACACCGATTTTAGGTAAGACACTGTTTTTTCATAAGTTTCAAAGTGAAACTAAAAAATGTTTCGACAGGAATATATACAAAATCTATTAAACATTAATAAAAAAATATTGTTTATATGTACAAAAAATATGAAATTATATAGTTAAAGTTTAAAAATGCATGGATAATATAATATTTTCACAGAAATAATACGTCACGCAAGTAAGAAAACTGGTGGCAGTACTAAAAATACAAATTGTAAAGTTAAACCAAAACACAGAGGTTGGAAGGTGCAAGATGGTCACTCTGTACAGGCTGGTCACATGTTGGTTACTCAACTTACCCCTAGATTTCATCCAGGGTTAAATGTAAGTGTAAAAATACTACAAGTTTTGGTGAAAAAACAACTCAATCTGAATTATACAGTGTGTACAAGACATTAAAAATAACCATATATTTTAAGTAGTAATCAAAAAAAGTTAAGTTTACCAAATATTGAAGATGTTAAACCCTTAACCAACCAAGTTTTACCATGTTTAATAATTTATATTTTTATTTGTCTCATACTCGTCAGTGGAAAAAACCGTTGTCAGATGTATGTTGCTGGGAATTTTACCACTTGCTTGTGTGGTAATTATCCACATGCCTGCTTGGAAGTGTGACATGAAATGTCATTTAATATTCTCTAAATTTAAGAGTAAAGAAATTCTTAGCCAAGTGATAAGACATTACCTGGTTGTTTGATATAGACTGTAGTATACAGACATGTTCAAAAATCTATCGCATTCAATCATGTGATAGGAGCTGAGATAGCCCAGTGGTTAGAAAGCGTGCATCTTTACCGATGTTTGCGGGTGCATGCCCAGGCTAGCACCATCACATATTTGTACTTAATTTGTTTTTATAATTCATCTAGTGATCAGCGGTGAAGGAAAACATGAGGAAACCTGCATGTGTCTAATTTCATCAAAATTCTGCCACATGTGCATTCCATCAACCCACATTGGAACAGCGTGCTGGAATATGTTCCAAATTCTCTCGTTAATGGAAGAGGAGGTCTTATCCGAGCAGTGGGAAATTTACCGGCTGTTACTACTACTACTATGAAAACTACAATTATGGGAGCTAGTAGCCAATTTTTGTTCATGTATTGTAGTAAAAGTTATATACATAGTTCCTCATTCTTTTGGTTGAGGTTATCTGTCACTATACATTCGCCCATCTGCTTTTTGGTTTATAAAAAATATCTGAAAATAAATGTTGTATATTACAGGTTGGTTTTGGAAGAAATGGCACACTATTTGCAATGGTGCCTGGTAAAGTGGTTGTAACCTGTGAGAAATTTGACCCTAACTGGGAACACACATGGGTACAAAGAGTTTACGGAGGAAGAGAAAACCAGACAATATATAAGAAGTATTTCAATGTCATACCTGAACCTCAGCATACCAGATTTAAATTAATTGATGAAGTTTAGGCATTATATTTAGATGTATAGTATAGTAATTATATGATTTGGTTAATATTGTATTTTATTTCATAACATATAAAATTACCATTTACTTAAATATGTAATTTAGTATTACTTACACTTTCATTTATACAAAAGGTTGGGATAACAATAAGGTATCATTTAAATTGTTTTAATTTATCATTTAATAGTATTACTCATGTTTTCTTTAATATTTATTCAAGACATTAGACAAATAATTCATCTTTAAGAGTATTGTTACTCCAACTGCCATAAAGTTTAAGGTGGAACCCAAACACAATTGAAAAGTAATCTGAATATGAATTTAATAAAATTACATAAAGTAAGTATATTGAGTTTATAAGTCGTAATGTTCACAAAGTATAACATTAAATGTTAAAAGCTACATGAACTTTAAATTAATTTAAATATTACAATTATTTTACGTATTATTATGAAGAAGGGTTTTAAAGAGCTCCCCAAAACATGAGATTGCTGTTTCAGGTTTTATGTACTTATGTAATATGTATGTATGATAATTTGGTGAACTCTTAAAAATATTGTAAGAAAAACATTATCTGTTCTATGTATAGCCGAATCTAATCACAAAAAAAAAAATAATTTAAAGGTAGATTAGCTTCGTTTACTTTACTTTTTTTTAAATATGAATAGAGTATAAACAAAAGGAAATTGTTCTTGTCGCGAATATCACAATCTATTAAATATATTGAATATTTTTTATCTGTGCAGACGATATGATACAAAAAATGGCGGGATCGCAGTTCATTATTATTTATTTCACTTGCAATTTGCATTAAACAAAATAAGAATAAGTGCGCCTCGAAGTCGAGTAACCTTGCAAACTTTTAATTATTTGACTTATAAATTATGTCTCATAATGATTTTACACTGTTATATGTGTCACAATGGTTTAATTGCATATAAGCTATTCCAATTACAACGGGAAAAAAGACATATTGTAAAATTTATGCGATATCATTACGAGGGTTTGACTTATTTTTTTGCTCATTATGAATTAGAAAAAAAATTGAAATTTTGAATATAGACTAACCTGACATCGGAACTGAAATGATGGTGAATATAAATACAAGAAATATACATAATAAAATGAAGACGTGTGTTATTGGCAAATCGCAAGGACAATGTAAATCAAAGTTTCTCAATTTCTCAGGTGAGTAAAACAGCTAAACTAGCTAAAGTAAGCTTTACTTGAGTAATATTTCTGATGTATTTTGAAATATTTTCATTAATACATACGAACCTTCAGAAATACCTATTAATACCAAATTTTATTCTGTCAGACCCACCGTATTAGGCGGTGCTTATAGCAGAATAAAAGAATACAATAACAATAAAAGTCAGAATGCTTAAAATTTAATTAAGTGTCAATATTGTGTACCCGTAGTAGGTAGTATAATAATTTCTGTGGTACGGATATGAGATTAATAAATATAGATATTTCATGTATTCTCTACTAAGATGACGATCGATTTTCGATTGATGCTGAAATTCATAATATCCCTAATTTTAATCCTATTATAAAATCTATTATAATATGAGCTCTGATAAGTTTCACGGGTATATCGCTTACTTGTAGACTTCAATATTACTATCTAAAACGTATATAAAAAAATCTCGTTCGGTATATTATGGAAAAGAAATGTGTACCTACTCTTTATTAATAGTATGATGCTTATATGAATCTTATGAACAAGAACCAGCGAAAGTTTATTGGTTACTCGTAACTATAGATGACGCGAATTTGCAACTTAATTCACCTTTAATATACCCTTAGAAAGTCGTTGAATCTTAAGGCCAGGATAAAAGAAGTTAAAAAATTAAGAAATTAAAATGTGTATATACCAAAAAAACAAAATACTAAGTGTTCGAGTGCATTTATTATTTAGGCTTAGACACTAGGCATTTTAAGAAGCGGTCATTGTTTTTGAAGGGAACTCGTATATTTTATATAGATATTCATTTTACAGTTCCGCTTTTAATCCGTTTAAAATTATTAAATTGTTTTAATTCAATACAGGAAACAAACTACTTAAAACAAATTAGTTTATTTGGCTGTAATTTTTTTTTTTTAGCATTTATGTATATTTTTTTTCAAATGGATCTATGATGGATCTATGATGGATATCATAATAGATTTAATATTTGATCCCATCCATTTTGGATAGATTTAAGGTCGGGTCTCATGGTTGGCTATAATCAAACGTTGATATTGTCATAAAAAAATACTCTGTGTAGCAAGAGCGGTATGTGCGCTAGCATTGTCTTTACAGACTCTTTATGAAAATTGGGTAAGTTCCTAAATAGATGCCAGCTCCGTTTTAACATGCAGACTTATCGACACCAAATCAGAATATTTGGGCTCGCAAACGGTCTGTTTTGTGAGTGCAAGGTTCTGGAAAAGGTTCCGCTTCTCTTTCCACGCATCCGTCAATCATCGCTAACAAACTTTACTTTAGTTTATCTGTGAACAGTTCTCCAGTTGTCATATTTAGTCAAAAAACATATTGGACTCTCGGCCATCTTCATAAAGTCGATTTGGAATGGTTTTTTTTTTATGTTATAGGTTGGCGGACGAGCATATGGGCTACCTGATGGTAAGTCTCACTTAAAATCGGCGTAAAGTGGTAGCTATGCTACCGCGTTTCGCCCGGTAAGTGAGAGTTCCGGAGGCCCAATCCCCCTCCCCCCCAAAACTTGATGGTTGTGCAGAATATGGTTAAATTACAACAGGTGGGTACCACCAGCGACAGCGGTGGAGAATCCCTCTCTGGGCATCCATGCTCAGGACATACACCACCTGAGCAGGGATGCCCAGGCTGCCCTCCGAATTCTGGGGGCGGGGGGGCAATTTTGCGCTCGCCACTGTTCGAGGCAAGCGGAGCAGGCATCATAAGGCAACCCCTACCACCCTCGCTGTGGACTTCTGCAACATAAGGGGACTCAACTCTAACCTCAACGCCGTTCACTACCATCTGGAAACGGCGAAGCCGGCCTTGCTCTTTCTAACCGAGACCCAGATATCTCCTCCTGCCGATACGACTTTTCTTTCGTACCCTGGTTACAAATTGGAACATTCCTTTGTGCCACGAGCTGGGGTATGCGTTTACGTCAGAGATGATATCTGTTCTCGACGCCTCGGCAGCCTTGAAGGACAGGACCTATCGATTATCTGGCTGCGTGTAGACTGCGATGACCATCCGCGAATCTATGCGTGCCTTTATAGGTCCCATAGCGGTAATGCCGAAACCGACCGACTGGTTGAGCACGTCCAATTGGCTACAGATTCCGTGCTGCAGCAGATTCCATCCGCAGAGATCATTATTCTGGGCGACTTTAATGCCCATCACGCTGAATGGCTCGGCTCACGCACCACCGATCATGCGGGTAGATCTGTTCTGGACTTCGCTCTAGCATATGATCTGACACAACTGGTCAACTCGCCAACGCGAATACCGGATGTGGAGGATCATACACCTTCCCTGTTGGACCTTCTGCTGACTTCGCATCCGGATGGCTATCAGGTTACCGTCGATCCCCCTCTGGGCTCGTCGGACCACTGTCTCGTCCGGAGTGCAGTGCCGGTTATGCGGTACTCACGGCCTCGCTTTGTTGGGTGCCGCCGAGTATGGCACTACAAGTCAGCAGATTGGGATGGGATGCGGTCTTTTTTTGCATCTTACCCATGGGGGCAGATTTGTTTCTCGCCGGATGATCCGAACGCTGCTGCTGACTCTGTTGCCGATGTGGTGCTTCAGGGTATGGAACTATTCATTCCTTACCCTGCAGTACCCATCGGTGGCAAGTCCCAGCCTTGGTTTGGTTGCTTCTGCAAAACGGCATCACGCCGAAAGTGGGAACGCTATCAAACCTGGGCTAATGCATCTGCGTCTCGTGATGTAAATACCAGCGCATTCAAAAAGGAATATAACTCTGCCTCTAGGTCCCTCAAAAACGTGATTGCTAGGGCGAAGACGGAGTACATTGGCAGAATTGGCGAAAGACTGGTGCGCCTCCCTTCAGGAACACGTGCGTTCTGGTCTCTCGCTAAGGCTGTCTTAGGGAATTTCTGTCAGCCTTCGTTTCCATCTCTGCACAGGGACGGTGAGTCATTGGCCCATACCGCGAAAGAGAAAGCTGACCTTTTAGGCTCTCTCTTCGCGTCGAACTCGACTCTGGATGACCAAGGAAAGTCTCCACCGACAATTCCGCGGTGTGATACCACGATGCCAGAGGTTAAATTCCGGCAAAGTGCAGTTCGCAAAGCACTTCTTTCCTTGGATATTCATAAGTCGAGTGGACCTGATGGCATCCCTCCAATCGTGCTACGGACATGTGCTCCCGAGTTGGCACCGGTCTTAACGCGTCTTTTCCGGCAATCCTACACATTAGGCGTCGTCCCGAACTCCTGGAAGACAGCTTTGGTGCACCCGATCCCTAAAAAAGGCAACCGCTCAGATCCGTCCAATTATAGGCCTATAGCCATCACCTCCTTGCTCTCCGAGGTAATGGAGTCCCTTATTAACTGCCAGCTCCTGCGGTATCTAGAGGAGAACCAGCTGATTAGCGACCGCCAGTACGGTTTCCGTCGGGGTCGGTCGGCCGGTGATCTTCTAGTTTGCCTTACTCATAGATGGGCTGAAGCAGTTGAGAGCAAGGGGGAGGCATTAGCAGCCAGCTTGGACATAGCGAAGGCCTCCGATCGCGTCTGGCACAAAGCGCTTCTTTCAAAGCTTCCTTCCTATGGGCTTCCCGGGAAATTATGCAATTGGATTACCAGCTTTTTGGCAGATCGGAGCATCAAGGTCGTTGTCGACGGTGCATGCTCCGACTTAAAATTCGTCAATGCTGGTGTTCCACAAGGCTGCGTTCTATCACCCACTCTGTTTCTTCTGCATATCAATGATTTGTTGCAAATCGGGAACATTCATTGCTATGCAGACGACAGTACCGTTGACACCTTATACACCGGCCGCGCTAATATTTCTCGGGAAAACGTCGAAGAAAACCGAAACAAACTTGTGTCTGAAATCGAATCTTTGTTAAACGAAGTCTCGAATTGGGGCCGACTAAATCTAGTCCATTTCAACCCCAAAAAGACGCAAGTTTGCGCGTTAACCGCTAAAAAAACACCATTTGTCGTATCTCCACAATTTGAGAACATTCCGATAGCCGCTACAGGTAGTATCGGAATACTTGGCGTTGATATTTCGAGCCTCGTTCAGTTCCGCGGTCAATTGGAAGGCAAAGCCAAATTGGCTTCAAAAAAGCTGGGTGTGCTCAGCAAGGCGAGACAGTACTCCTTTCTTAAAGGCCGGCAACGCACCTGCAAGCCCCCTGGTGTTGCAGATGTCCATGGGCGGTGGTAGTCACTTTCCATCAGGTGAGCCTCCTGCTCGTTTGCCACCTATGACATAAAAAAAAGTGGTCACCATCACCCATAGGCAATGACGCTGTAAAAAATATTAACTAATCCTTACATCGTCAATGTGCCACCAACCTTGGGAACTAAGATGTTATGTTCCTTGTGTCTGTAGTTACACTGGCTCACTCACCCTTCAAACCGGACCACAACAATACTGAGTACTGTTATTTGGCGGTAGAATAACTGATGAGTGGGTGGTACCTACCCAGACGGACTTGCACAAAGCCCTACAATCAAGTAAATATAATTTAAAATAATGGATTGACTACTTACTGGTTCGCCAGTAGGTACATTGCTGTTCTCAATTTTGTAGTGCCCGGGCGATTATATCGGTCTTCCTGGACTTCTGTAGTTCTAGTCTTCCTGTCTCTCCTAGTAACATTATCTATAGCGTTTCTACACGTACCTAAGTAACTAAGTCGTGATACCCTATGACGTCTTGTCACTGATTTTTCTCCACATCTCTTGCTGCGACTTCTATATCCATACGACGAGAGCTAGGTATAATGATCGTGACTAACACCGAATTTAAAACAAAATAAAAAGAAAGTAACGTCCAACAGAAAAAAATCAAAATGTAACTGCGAACGCAGTAAGTAATTCAGAATTTGTGAATTAATTAAATTTTTGACCATTTAATTCTTACGTACTTAACTTGAGAATAAAATTAAACTTATCGCTTAAATATTGTTAAAAAGTTATAAAAACTTCAGCATTGTGTCGAAATACTAACTTCTATAGTATTTTTTTTTTAAATTATTTTATAGACCGAATTGTCGATTAACATAGTATTTATTTATTTATTTGACAACACCAACAAGTAGTACAACAAAAATACACATTAAACAAAAGTCATAAATACGTAAATGGGTAAATGCCCACTTTTTTACAGGTGTTCTAAGATTACTTGGAAATTATTATATAAGTCAACATTGTAAAAAGTTAAGTGATAAAATAAAACATTAGAATTAATAAAATAAAGAGACAATCCGATACAGTCTTAATACAGTTTCAGTTTTAATAGGTTAGTATGGACCCTATTTTGATTAGATAGTTTATAATATCCTTCATTAATATACTAAATATAATTATACCAAATAATGAAATGAAAATATTACATTTCATTATTTATAATAATGGACAATTCGATCTAAAACAGATAAATTTGTATATACAATAGATTGCGGAAATGGCGGTCAATAGCGATCTCTTCTAGACAATTTTTGTTTTTTTTTTTTGTTTCAATATTTATATTTTTGTATTATTATGTAGTATAAAAACGACATCAACTTTAGGATTTTTTTACAGAATAACATCTCAGTACAAATTATGTACCTGTATAACTTAAGAATGTTAACTGCCTAAAAAAAACGTTCTAACAAAAATCTACGCCTCAATCCTACAAGAGGTAAGCCCACACCTTGCTCATGAAATATGAAGAAAGTGGAAAGACGCCATGAGGGACGGACAAATTTTATTGCCTTATAAATAAGTCCTTTCATAAATCAAACTTTGTTAACAGTATGACTGAAGTACCTACAAATCATACGTAGTAATCTACACCCAGTGAGTTTTTTGATCAGCATGACGTTATATTATATTTTTTATTATTTTTACTCAAATATGTTTTGATAAATACTACGAAACAAAACTTTTATTTTTGGCATTTACAACAACAACAGCCTGCAAATTCCCACTGCCTCAGGCTAAAGGCCTCCTCTCCCTTTGAGGAGAACGTTTGGAATATATTCCACCACGCTGTTCCAATGCGGGTTGGTGGAATACACATGTGGCAGAATTTCTATGAAATTTGTCACATGCAGGTTTCTTCTCTCTGGTTCTCACGGTGGTTTCCTTCACCGCTGAGCACGAGATGAATTATAAAGACAAATTAAACACATGAAGCATCGGTTAAGATGCATGCGTTCTAACCACTGGGCTCTCACGACTCTTACGAATGGCATTTATTTGTGCCAAAATGGGACAGATTTTTTTGCCAATTTCACGTGCGATAACAAAACTTCAGACTCGTTTAAAGAATATCATCGTTTAGTTAATATCAAACGTCTATATTTAAATAATTTTCCCCTTTTCCTTTTCAGTTTTCGTTCAGTTTCGTTTTCGTTTATTTAGATTTATCAAAAAATGGGAATTAAAGTAGAAAAAACAAAAAACGTTAATATAGCATTAACATTCAAATTCGACACAGCAAACACTTGATTCGTGATAGTTTAAGTTTGTATATTTAACAGTTTTTTTAATGTTTAATTTCATGTATATATAATTAAGGGATCTAGATATAGATCTAGACTATATTTTTATGATAGTACTTTAAAGCCTTATACGCTCGCGATTCAATAAATTCAATAGAATTCAACTTAACTAAGCCTCTTTCATAAAATCAGTTAAAAGACCACTTTCGACATTTTATAAGCTACATACATTTATAATTTTATCGTCATTAATCAATAAATACATTTCTACAGAGTTATTTATCTACAATTCAAATAATTCCTTTAAAGATATTTAATATACAAAATATATATGAGGAACTATTTATCAAACTTAACTACTTACACAGTCGTTATTCTTAACGTAATTCAAATATGTCGAAAACAGACTATAAATTATTTTCACAGCTCCGGGCCGTATGTGTATTTAGGTAACAGATGCTAGTAGCACGAATATGTAACATAAAAAATAGCAGGTAGGGAGAGGAGATTGGTGATTTTCCGGTTGCGAAATGGTGTCCGGCGTCCGGATGTAAACTCAAACTGTATTTTCTAAGTACCTATATAGATTTAGCAATTAGCTTTTTACTGCTACGGTATGAGATGGTTATACGTGTAAAGGAAGTTGCTATCTATTTAAATTAAATTCACGAATTTAATTGACAGAAAACTAAGTTTTTCACTTGTAATTTTGTGTGTACTGACGAATGGATATAAGAAATCATCTTATAAGTTTGACTAGTATAATAATTTTGACTTATGGTTAAGTCACAGTTGACATTTATGTTTTTAAATTAAATTGTTTTTCTTAAATTATAATGATATAGAATCGAAAGACATACAATATACATAGGCCCATAATCTGCTTTTATATCTCATGGTACTCTTATCGTACATTAAACAGAGCTGTTATAAATAGGTACATAGCATTAATTACTTAGTCGGACATAAATATTACGTATCTATTATAAACAATAGTACGTCTTGTTTATAGATTAAGGTGGCTACTTACTATCAGGTAGCTTAGATGTAAATCTGCATTCTGCTTTTAGTGTTATTAACAACTTAATTTTTATTGTTTTGGGTTGAATTTATGATTTCTTAGATCGAAACCTAATTATGTAAGTTGTTATAAAAGTCAATGAAAGTGCAAATTAAAAGATTTGATGGTTCGTCCAGTTAAATTTAAGTAGTGTAAAGTGCGCGGTAGGCGAAATACTAAACTGGTAATTTTTCTTTGTACCCATATGGCTGTATTCGGTTGCTCAATAATGTCTCACACCCGTTGCGTCGTATAACTCAAAGAGCTAAATTAAACTTTTTGCACGGTAGCGGAACGTGTCATGGGTTTTTGCCGGTTTTATGTTTTCTTTCATTGCAAATATAATATTTGTATGTAGCTAGTATGTCTAACATGTTAACTACCTTGTCTGCTAACCACCAGATTGTAGACTGTAGATTGCGATGTCCTACGTTCAAATGCCCGTTTGGAACAAGATTCTTTGTTTTTAAATCGGTCCAATATAAATATATACTAAGTGTATATAGGATTTTTATCACCATGCTAGGGAAGCTAGTTGAGTAACTTATATATTTAATAATATTTTTGACACATAGTATTGATAACAAAACATATATATTGTAACACATAACACTTAATAGATCAATTATATTTTTAATGTAGATATATAAGAATTAGGTTAGGTACATATACTTCATACAAATAATTCTTAGGTAAATAAATAGACACAGACATTTTATAACACAGCCTACTAAACGTATTGACGTTTTCCTAATAAAAACAAAACAGTTAATTTAAAACTATAATTAATTATATACCATAAATATTGTGCTATTTATTATTAGATACATTTCTACTGTCTCTAAATAGACCCCTACCACCTTGAAATTCGCTTACACTAAATTATTTCCACTCATGCCTATTACGAATCGTAAAAGAGCTCGATGTTGGTTCCGTATTCACACTCATATCTATTACTGTGCATTTTCCCCTCTCTGTTTCAGACATTTGCAACTCATCGTACTTTGTGATTAAAAAGCTTCAGGTAAATGTCAACCTTATGAAGTAGGAAATAAAGTCGTTAGGATTTTTTAACTACGGCCCAATTAAAGAGTATTCTGTAAGGAGTAGTGTTTCCCTAATGAAAGTCGCTGACAAGACTGCACATTGTCGAGACTTGAGTGACGCGATGTCGTAGCGACATTTCCTTTTTGATGACCCAGAAACTCGTTCAAACAGAAAATGTATTCATATTAAACATACTAATTTATATTATGTCATAACAATAGCAAATCTACTGATTAACGTGTCACTTTGTTTTTAAGATTTAAATAAGGAATTATTGTTTCGAAATTATACATCACTAACCTGGTATAACACAAACCAGCTTTGTCTTTCCTTTGGTACGTAGACAAAATACAATAGAAAAGTACAAATAAGACCTGTTTGTCCAAACCCTCTCGGAAACAGTAAAATTCCGTCCCTTTTTAATCCACCTGATCGTGTTTTACGATCGTCAACTTTTACGTATAAAAAGTTTTGACACTCAACCTGCTACTGTAATAAACATCATCCCTCTAACGGCTGGGATAACGTTTCTTGTTTTTTTATGTACTCAGATATTGTTTTAGCCCTTCACTGGGCGACTAATTGAATGATTATAACCCAGCAAATAAAAGAAAACTTCTTTAGGCCTGGTATTATCACACGATCGGTTTCAATAAAATAACTAGAACAATAATCAATGCATCCTATTTTATCTAAAGAGTCTGTAGGTAAAATAGGAAAGGCAAAGAGCCTGTAATGTATATTTTTTTATAAAACATTAAAGTCTTACGCATATGTTATGACGAAACTGAAATAAAATGTAAATTTTGTAATGATTTCATTGTACGTACTTTTATTGAAAAGCCATTAGGAAAGTATTGATTCCGTTCCGACGTCAGGTGATTTACATCGCTGCTTGGTAATTCGTTGCCTGACGGACATTCAGTATAAATCAATGTTGGACCCCCGCTAACCGGACATTTATCTCGGCTCAACGATAAAAAACTTCGCTACGGAAGGGCTGAAATGTATGCCCGTTCGCTTGTGTTGGCGTATTTATTTACTTTGTCTGAGATATACTGAAACTTTGTCTATCCACAGAGTTCAGATTCGGTGATTAAATTTACATTTTTTTTAAGAAAACTGTTTAAAGTTTGTTTGTTTAAATGTTCAAGTTAAGGAGAAATAGTTTTTCTTGCTAATAAAAAGATAAGGTACTGTCTGATTTGAATGTAAGAAAAATAAGTATCGTGTTGGGGATGGTAGTAAAATAACTAGTCATATTATATTTTGTAAATTCTTCGCGATGTAAGAAACTTACATTGGCATGTTATTGTTTATATTTTGTACGTGACAAGCCGTGCTGATTAACTTCTTAAAAAAATTATAAAAATGGTTATTACAAGTTAAATATAAGGGATTGTAAAAATATAAATATATCATTTACTAACGGGAATAAGCTTAAAAAATAGTATCGTAAATAGGATAATCTTATTATAACAAAAGATATATCAAAGTCAAGGTTCAGTTAAATAAAGAGGAAAGATTGCGACATCGAGTATAATATTCATGGAAAATCATAATTTAATTCCGTGAGACAGGTCGGGCGAGCTCGCTAGAGATTAGACTCTTGTCTCGAAAAATGTGTAATGAAAGAAAATCGTAACCGAAATTTGAAATTATGGACTTACACAAGATATTACCTCGTTTATATCTCAGACTGCCTTTAATGTTTTATTTTTATGGACGGGAAAACATTAAAATAACTTTTTTATTTCGTTAATGATGGACGTATTTCCTTATTCAAAGTATGCTTGAGATTTATTTATATATTAATAACATGGATACTGTGTTTTTTTTTAAAACAAGTTAAACAATCGATGTTATTAATTTTGTAAGAAAATATATTGGATTTATATTTTAGAAGTAATTGTGTTTGAAACAGCAATATGAAATATTAAACAAAGATAATTTAATTATAAACATTTAAAAATTAATATTTAATGCATTAATAAATATTGAACATAACTGTAATGGATAACAGTTCAGTACTTTTTATTATTTTCAATGATGTCATGACATTTATAAGCTAATTCAATAAAGTTGTTTTCGAGTCAAGTCGTTCAATAATTCCTTTACAATTTTGAGGAACTTCACGTCAAACCTCCTTAACGAGCTGAGCGAATTTGATTTTCAAGGCAATTGTTTTATCTTATTATGATTATTTAGATTCTTTGAATTTCATTGGACGTTATTTCTAAGAAGAGATCAAGAAATTTGTATTTAGAATATAGTTATAATTGTGAATTATGAATTGTATATTAATTAAGTTTTATTTTTGCCTTTCTATATCACGTCAAACACTCAATTGCATTTCGCACTTTTAAACATAGAAAATATGTCATACACTACAACCTTATAAGGTGGATATACAAAAAAATTGTAGTTAGTAATTAAGGATTCTGATCATCATTAAATAAGGCGTAGAATAATTTTGCTTCGTTTTTTATTGTAATTATTATGAATGCCCTTGCTGGCTGATAAAATCTAAAACATTGATTTCATATTAGTCTAATAATAGATAGATAAATATATCTATTGTTTTGTCGGTACATACCAATCTAAAGTCTTGCATTTGAATATCAAAAAGTGTCATTCTATAGAAACGGTTCAAATTTTTTTTTATGGTATAGGTTGGCGGACGGACATATGGGCCACCTGGTGGTAAGTGGTCACCATCACCCATAGACAATGACGCTGTAAGAAATATTAACTATTCCTTACATCGTCAATGTGCTACCAAACTTGGGAACTGAGATGTCATGTCCCTTGTGCCTGTAGTTACACTGGCTCACTCACACTTGAAACCGGAACACAACAATACTGAGTTCTGTTATTTGTAGAATAACTGATGAGTGGGTGGCACCTACCCAGACGGGCTCGCACAAAGCCCTACCACCTGTTAATTGAAAATATTTTTATTATAATTCTCACCACTTTCGGTTTAAAACGTACATAATTTTATCAAAATTTCAAAACAAAAGACTTTCTTATGATATAAATGCCTTCAGTCTTTCTTTAAATTACATTTAAGTGGCTAATTGCTTTATATAATTTCATTATATATGATTTTTACAATACAATAGTACCTTCAAAAATGTATTTGAAATATTATAATTAAATTGCCCGAAGGTAATTTGGTATGCAAGATTATTCTTTGCACGTTGAAATTAATTATCCTTGGTCCAGCCAGGTGCGCAAGAAATATCATGCACACATTTTATTAAACACAAGGGAATTTTTAAGATATTTAAACTGAGTGAGGAGCAATTTTAGTGAAATGTTTTGCACTGGATTGGCATAATATTTATTTAATAAATAATAAGTGCCTATCTATATCATACAAGAACGGATCCAACAATCTTGTCGTTTAGTCCATTAAAATTTATAAACTGATAAAATTTCCTTTATGTTATGGTTAAAAACAAAAGAAAGCAATTAAAATACAATTGTTTAACAATGTCTAACGATCTCGTATTTCTTATTCTTCATCTCATTACGTTTTGCGTTGAAGAAGCGCAATGCTGTCAAATGAAACAAATAATTGCTACCACAATTGCATCGTATATTATATTTGTCTGTGAGACTGTTTAATATCAATTCCAGTGGCCTGTATTATTTTCAGACGCCAACATCGCCGCGGGTAGCATTTTAATTTTCCGCCATTCTTAAATTTTTTATTTTAAAAGATACACATTCAGTATTTTAATTTTTACTCCGTTCACGTTGGCTATTTGCCGGCTCGTAGGACCTAATTGAATGAATATTACATATATTCTGATTTTAGAGCTGCTTCTACATCACGAGCTGAAGCGAAAATATTTCGCATAATTTTATTCACCATTTGGATCTTAATATTATTTGAAGTTCTTGTTCCTGAATATATACATTTGACTGTACCATGTATATATACATATAATCGTAAGTATATGTAGTCGAATATTATACTAACTGATTGTTTTCTTTAATTAAAATACGGTTATTTTACGATTCAATCAATTACCTATATATCTACATATATAATTTATGGTTAAGAAAATGTATATGCATTGATACAATTTTAATATTTCTTTGAATTAATCTGAAATCTATTCTATCTAGTTTAAAATATATAGTACAAGACAAATTACTTAATATACATATATTATTTTATCTATATAGACAATAAAATGCCCATAAACAAAAGGACATCTTAATAAATTGTTTTTAAATTGACTACATGTGCCTCAGGAATTACTGCCATCCCCAAAATAAGCGTACATGTTGTCCATATAAAAGGCCTATACTTTGAATGCGATCACGATAAAGTGGTCAATATTCAAACCCGAAACACATAAAATCTGAAAAGGAAAGTCTCTAAAGCCCACTAAATGCACAAACGTCTGTTCTGATAGCGTTGTTTGCGTATATTTATAGGATTGAGCGGTAAAATAAATATTTTTAAATTTGGAACAATATGGCCGACAGCGGGTCGCCATAAATCTAAAGATGGTCGTAATGCGCGAATACACGGACTGAATCCTTTATGAAGGGTACACTTTTGGTTTTCGTTTGTATTCGAAACATAAATTGTATCGAATTTGATCTGTTTGTTACATATATATATTTTATACTTTGTTTTGTAAAACAGAATGAGTAACAACCTTTGGGCATTATTCTTGCTTCACCTTTTTGAGATCAAAAGGTTTTTTAATTTATTAAATAACTAATAACTGACTCCTTCCATTTTACAGTAAGTTGAATGTAGCTTATTTTGCTTAAAAAATCTATTTCACCATAGTCAATTAATTGCATGCGGGTATAAAATCAAAATTGATCTTACTGAATCGTAATCTACGTTATTAATAATTTTTAATCGTGACCGATAATTGTAATTAATTATAATAACATCTTACATATCATAATTATGAATATAAAAGATTTTCGGTAAGCAAAGAAAACAGTTTCATAACGAGTTCTCTATCGATTTCTATGGGTACTTCATATTAATCGGCGTGTATTAAGCTTACTAATGAGT
Source organism: Vanessa cardui (assembly GCF_905220365.1). NCBI lineage: Eukaryota > Metazoa > Arthropoda > Insecta > Lepidoptera > Nymphalidae > Vanessa > Vanessa cardui. The sequence continues at coordinate 5,406,558 of NC_061126.1, forward strand.
GGTTCAATTAAGTCTAGTTTATGGTAACAGTGCAAACGCATTACTGCATCATTAACTGTAACGGTGGACACAGTCGGTAGCAAGAAATGGAAAATTGTTGTATCGTAATCCTATTATTGAACTCTTATGTTGCTTGTGATGTTTAAAAGGCTCTAAGGTTATTTTATTATTTTTCATGCTTAGAAATATAACATCTTTAAGTAAGCTCTGACTGGCACTAATTAGTAAGCACAAAGAGCTCATAATACATTGATCATGTTGTCCTAGTTTTAATGAGCTTTGAGTTACTAAGCCCCTTTTATTTTTTCTATATTTTATAGAAATAATTTTTATGTTAACTGAGTACAGTTCAAAGTAGATGTTTTTTTATCATATTTTAAAAACGACATTGAGAATAATTATAATAAACCAAACACGAGATACTGCAGGATATCATAAAACAATAAATAATAATAATAAAACTAGTTTATCAATAATAATCATAGATAATTACCGGCAACATTGCAACCTGATCCGAGTTTTACGTCAGTAAAAGTACTATATAAATATAGTATATATGTATAATTGTATATATTATATTATGTCATGTTTGTCATGTAGCACGTAAAATATAAGTAATGAATGTAACATCCATTAGAATATTTTCGTATTACAATTCCATGATAGGTATAAGTTTTATTTCTGTTAACATAGATTTAGTAACTTTTTATATTTACTTTAATAACAAAGCGAAATAATCATTTCATTTGTGTCATAACTCATGTCATTTTGGAAACTAGCTTTGCCTGCGACCTTGTACGCCTTTGAATACAACAACAAAAATAATTTTGGCCTATCAGTTCAGCCGTTCCAGAGATTAGCCGGAACAAACAGACAGACTGACTGACAAAAATTGTAAAAAATGTTATTTTGGTATATCTACCTTGTATATACACATATTCATTGAATAAAAAAGGGCTATTTTAATATTACAAACAGACGCTCCAATTTTATTATATCCATATAGACAATAGATTAGTCAATCATTAAGGAAGACACAAAAATAATAATAGCATAAACTTTGAGACGTAATGTTAGGAATTTGCAAATCTGTCATCGATCAAATTTTTTGATAATGGTGATGTTTGGATAAGTCTATAAATATGTAGTCATATTTTGCATACTCTTATGCGATTGATAAAAAGCCAAAGCAATATTTGAGTTGAGATGGCCCAGTGGTTAGAACGCGCGCATCTTAATCGATGATTTCAGGTTCAATCCCAGGCAAGTAGTACTATATATATGTGATTAATTTGTTTTTATATAATTCATAATTATATATATACTTAATTCATCTCGTGCTCAGCGGTGAAGGAAAACATGAGGAAACCTTCATGTGTCTAATTTCATCTGAATTCTGTCACATGAGCATTCCATTAACCCGCATTGGAACAGCGTGGTGGAATATGTTCCAAACCCTATCCTTAACGAAAGAGGAGGCCTTAGCCCAGCAGTGGGTAATTTACAGGCTGTTACTTTATAAGTTATTTTAGAAGTAATAAAATAGTGGAAGTCGATTTATGTACTATATATTTTTTATAAATTAAGTCTTTTCTTCAACCACACTAAAGAACGTAATCACAGTAATGAGAAATGGTTTTGATCAGATCAGATCGGATAACAAAGTACCTCATCGCGTCGCCTCGGTGCCGTTTTAATTTTCCGCTAGCCCACAGATTTATATGTTTTCAGTTTTCCCGTCAATTTTCGCGATTTTTAATTTAAACGCTACGTTGATCCCAAAAAGGCAGTCGTTTCAATTTTCGTCCCACCTTACCATTTACCGACTTGTTATTTAAACTTGCGGGGATTACTTTTGATGTAAAATTAATTTGTGTTTTGTGCGGGTCAGATTAAAATAAAAGACAATTTTATTTCATCGTATGCCGTGTTATAATTTCCAAGACGCATGTGACATGGGTGAAATAAACCGTGCATTTTGGCACAATATGTTTTTTTTTTAATTAACGTGGTTATTTTTATTATTAAAGTTATTTTTTTTGTTCGGTGGAGCTCGTTATTTCGACATTCGACATTCGTAGAAAAACATGGTAAATATCCTGAAATTAATAACAAAAAAAAATACAAAGAATACAAAAAACATTATATCAAATCAAATCAAATCAAAATACTCTTTATTGTACACCAGTAAATAAATTACATATACACGGTTTGATGAAAGATGTACAAGAGGCGGCCTTATCGCTAACACAGCGATCTCTTCCAGGCAACCTTAAGGTAGAGGAAAACAGATATAGAAAAAGGTAGGGGTGTACAGAGCAGATATAAACGTAATAAATAGTATAATATATGTATAAATTAAAAAAAATATTTTATTCATAGGTTAATTTTTTATAAACTTATAAACATTTCCTGCCTCGCACAACCACTTTGTGGAACCAGCTTTCGCCGGCGGTTTTTCCGAACCGATACGACATGGGAACCTTCAAGAAAAGAGCGTACTCCTTTTTGAAAGGCCGGCAACGCACCTGCAAGCCCCCTGGTGTTGCAGATGTCCATGGGCGGTGGTAGTCACTTTCCATCAGGTGAGCCTCCTGCTCGTTTGCCACCTATGCCATAAAAAAAAAAAAATTGAATATAGATAAAGTATTTTATTTGAATGTCTGATAGATGACCGTTTTCGAAAGAGAGAGAGAGATTGAGAGATATACAAAATGCTTAGTGCTCTAGATATTTTTAGAATATAATATATAATGAATATCCTGGATTCGTTTAACAATACATGATAAGGTGCAGTGGGATTTGACTTTACAACAACTTTATAATAATTTACAAGAAATATATATTTAAATATAATATTCATATAATAAAAATCAAAATTTTTATTTATTCTAATATTATAAATGCGAAAGCAACATTGCCTGTTACTTTTTCACGACGGAACCATTCAATTTGATCACGTGGTTCATCGCAGGCTTGATCCCCAAAGAAGCTCCCAGGCATTTTCGGCGAAGCGCGAGCAATAACTGCTATAAATTATGGTACGTAGTAAGATTAGGTTAATAGATAAAGTATTCGATAGAGGCGAATCAACGCGAAGTCAATGATAGGTAATTTAGGCTATTTCCGGCTCTCCCCAACCTCTAAATTGTAAAGGTCCGATACGCTTGTCTACCCTTTGTCCTCCTTGGGGTTTATATTACAACTGTGGAAAGATTTAATACGTAAATCTTAGACGAAGTGTATAAAAAATCTCATATAGGTACATATTATATTATGAAACTCATAGAAAATGTTGTGGAAGAAAGCAAAAAAAGAACGCTATACCGCGATTATTTAAAATAATAAATCTTATCATTATCATTAAATCTTCACAGGCTAAGCTTTGTTTAATTTAATCATTAGATTTTTATATTTTATTAATTCATTGACAGACAATTATTACATTAGATAAGGTTGAACAACAACAACAGTTTTTTCGCTTACTTACTGTATTAATAGATTTTTCCTCATGTACTTTGCCCAGGTAAATATCTGCGTGCGTTACCTACGTAAAATAATTGGAATATTTTCAATGAAGTACAGGTTTTGTAAACTCGTTGAAAACGTTTAATGAAGTATACTTTAAAATAATTTAATTATTTAAAACAATTTACTATGAGTCAGTAATTATAAGCGCTTCATTAAAACATGATTAAATATTATTTGAGACCAAAATGAAATTAAATAATCGCAATATGCTTTAAAATCTTTAATTGTTTAAATTATTATATTTATATATTTATGGATTTGGAATTATGCAAAAATAATCGTTTGACAATGATGATTTGTAAAATCGATTTGGTTGCCTGAAATTCTGAATATTCATTAGTTTTGAAAGTACGATCGATATATAGTTTGACATGCACGCGATACTAGCTATGATTAATGTAGTGCATTCACTCAACCATATTTTTAGTTTTGTATATCATGCTAACATTATAAAAAATAAAGCTTTGCTCGATTGTTTGTTTCGAGTCAAATCGAACTGAATAAAATAAAATTCCTTCATTCAAAATATAATTTACATTTCTATTACATTACACTTATTGTCTGTTAAGTTCAACATTACCAACGGTTCGGAAAAGAAGATACTTGAGAAGAAAAGATTTTATTTGTTTTTCAATTGGTGATTATTTACCAATATAAATAATTAATATTAAAAGAAATAGGAGGCGATTGTTTTATTACTAAGTTATGCTATCAACCAACCACTTACTAATTATATGATAGCCTTTCGTACACAAGCTTACTGGAACATTTTTTTTTATGTATAGTAAAGTAAAGGCATTTTGAACGGCTCTGGGTTAGTTGTAAAACCATATACAGTGACCATGTACAAAAGAGTTCGTGACTTTATAGTCGAGTATAGGCGTAGCAATTTTGTGTTTGTTCCTTGTACTAATGCTATAAGTATCACATTTTCTCATAAAATCATGAGTAATTTTCAGTACAATATTCCAGAACATATATTTAGAAGCACCAGTTAATATCTTGATTTCTTTAAATTTATACTCTCAACAATGCTTTAGCTACTTGGATAAAGATTCCACCTTTTCTGTAGCACAAGTATGGTATGGATAGTGACATATATAATACAGGAATATATGTTTATATCCATCAATAAAATTTACAGCCTATGGGTGTTTGTTTGTGATCACTTATCATCAGGTATATGGTCGACCGACAGTATATATCATAAAAATATTTTTTTAACTTTACTTTTTACTTTTACTATTTTTTTTTCCATTTTTAGAATAGTATTTTATTTAGTATTTACTACCTTGCTACCTTACCTTAGTATTTAATCTTAATTCGTATGAAGATGATCAAATTAATAACCTAAAATTAAAATATTCAATATATATACAAAACCCCTTTTTTATGGGATCAATACGGGTGGGTATCTTCGGCGTGAGTAGCTATCGCTATAACACACTTATCTTAATGTTGTATGTTAAAAAGAAAATAATTAAATACTAAATCACATGACTCTTTCACATATTAAAACTGGACAGCTGATGTTTATTTCAAGTCGGTCGCATAGTCTGTACAGGAACGAAACGCAGGCTCGGGGGGGATTGGAGAAAATTGCAAACATAAAGTTTCTAATCGACGGATCTTTTATTCCCTAGCTCTCGAGATACAGCCCATTAGCTTCGTAATGGGGGTTGCTTAAAATTTATTTTATCATCTTTTGGCACGTGACGTCTGTTTAAGTAGTCTTAGTAGAGGAGACAGCCGGTTCCGTTAAATTAATGTTTTAATATTTATACATGATCTATTAAAACGATTTGTTTATTATGAATGCGTTTTGGCTTTTAAATTCGATGAATAATGGCCTTAAGCATTAGCGAACAAACATTGTATTTTTAAATTTGTGCTAAAATATAAAGCTTGACAGATAGTTGTTTGCATACGCTAATCGCAGGTTAACTGCCGGTATGATAGCCCGTTTTTCGAGAAGATTTTACGTTGTTAAACGCTACGACGCTAGGAAGTGCACAGTAATAAAAAATGGCAACTAACCATGAAAATATGGCATAATGAAATTGGTATGTAGGTACTAAAATCTTTTATTAGTATAGTCTAATTTCAACGAGGATTAAAGCGCTCGGTCTTATTAGTATCTGGCTAAATAAACTCGATTCAATCGAATTATTTTCCGCTGGAAAATGACTTTCACGCGTTTCAACCACATGACGTGGGGGGTATGTGGCGCTCGTTGGCGCTGAAGGCATCGTATTACCCACGAAAAAACCGTTTCCGTTCCGTCACGCTAACAAACCTAAGCTAAACTATCTTCACTCCTATTATAAACAGGATTTTGTATTTTTGTGTGCTCGTATGTGTGTATATTTATAATGAATAAACTCAAAACTATTGTGTACGAATTTATACAAGTAGAAATAAAATTATCTCTCTCCCTTGAGATTCCATAAGTTTAAATAGATAATGAGGTACTTCGTTTAAAAAAAAGCCAAAATAAATTATAAATAGAAAGCAAAAATGTAAAAACAACCTTATGTCTATCCGTTCGAAGCCGGCATGAGCCGCTATTTCATAATATCCCCATAAAATGCAATTCTAAATGAATAAGATATTATAGCTTGAGATTTATTATAATGTACTTTTATATTTAACCATGCGATAAAAATACAATATGTTTATTTCAGTATTTTCACCTTTCCCTATGAGTTTTTCTGCTATAAATAAATAGCAATAGATACGGACAATGTATTCGTATGCGATTTATACGTCTCTCGCAGCGGGGAACGGACTGCAATGCATTATTAGCTTAACAACCTTTACTAATGCTCACAAACTACCATTTACTAAAAAGCGTAGCTCTTAAGTATATTGGCCCAAGGACTATTTTTCTAGACCTAGTCGAGTTGCGAATACAATACTTCGACTACAATCATGCGCCTATACGGCATCACGTGTTTCCTATTACATTACTTTAAGATCTATTTTAGAGTAAAATAAGTAGATACTTTTTGCCTACCGTATGACGCAAATTTAAAGCCATGCTTTCAAATAGTAATTAACCAACGAGGCTTTAATTGTTGCACTTTGTTAGGAATAAATGAACATATTTTATGTTAGGGGTAGTTAGCGTCCTGCTATAATATGTGAATGGTAATTCGTAGCTATTTTAATTGTAATGTTTCCTAGGGTAAGGGTGTAATCTTAAGAGGACTTGATAGATATTAATATATATTTTATATCACAAAATGCTGTTGTATTCATCTTGTTCTATATATTTTAATGAAGCTTGATATGGCCAGTATCTAATATAAAAAGACGAAAGGTTAAATAACAGTCTGCTTCACAAGGGTAAAAGCCTCTTTCTAGTTAAAGAGGCGGAGCTTGTTCCTGTGGGGCTAACAATAAGAGGTACATGGAATTGTTAATGGATACATTTAATTTTTCAATATTTACTCAACAGTTGTAGACAATATATTATAGTCAAATACTTATGTTTTACAAATCGAAAAATGAATAAATTTAAAAAATATATTTGAATGTAACAAATTATTTCTATTTGTATTAACTAGAAACTCAAGCATACAGTCATTGTTATACAAATTTAATTTCATTGTTGTCTTTAAGGCGTAGTCGGAAAAGTTTTTTTTCAGTTACACGACTTTATCCAACCTCTTCAAAGAATAACAAAAATGTCGACAAAGAATATAAATTAAACTTAAAAATAACTTTATAAAGAAATATAGGACGAACAAACCATCCTTGTACGTAGTGGTGTGTGGAATGAAAGCGACTACAAAAGTTGAGAAGTTGCGTCATAAATCATGCTACGTACTTACAAAGTTGCAAGTGAAGGAAATAAGTAAACAGGACCATATGCCGCCTGTAATAGAGATGACGATGGCTGTAATACAAGATGTGTTTTTAGGCAAGCCCAAGGGAAAGTGTAGTGAAGGAACAAAGATAAGTCCGGATTGTCGCAAGCTCGTCTACGAGGAAATTACAACTAGCACAATACAAAGGCTTCAACCTCTTCTGTTTCTATTTTAAAGATGTTTCTCGTCTCTAATATGAATTAGAAGCGGCAATTTTCTAAATTAACTCTTCTGGAAAATTGCTATATTTTACTTTTGTTTAGTCTTACAATTGTACTAATTTTTTGAAGCATCGAGAACAAAATGCAATAAATATATTAATAATGACATCATGAACAGAAAAGGAAAATAATGACGTAATTACATCATTGCATGTTCACTGAAAAATATTGCAAATAATTCTGGACATTATTATTGCGAACTAAACCAGACATACAAAACCTATTTGACTTGTTTCAAATATTTACGTAAAGTTTTAATATTAATTCTCGCATCGTGTATTTATTTATACCGAAATAACACAAAATTTTCATAAAGTAATATGAAGGATTATTGTGTCATGTCCCTAACATTAATTTTCTTTTCTGTCTTTGTTTAGCGATACGTCTCTTGTTATTCTTATCTATATTAAGGAGATATGAGATTGCATATAGTAAGGTAAAACATATCGTATGTTTTTTAGAAACTTTCACTATTGAGATTTTCAAAATAGGTACATTGTTATTGTATCAATCATTTAGTAAATCGCTTCCATTTACAAATCCAATCAATGCAAGTTAGTTCGGTTTTTCGATTCCATTCACAAAATTATAGGCATCATTAAATTTAGATGCGTTTAAATTAGGAGTTGGCTTAATTCGCCATTTTCATTCAATTTTAGGTGCATGCGTTCTGACTTTAAGGTTGTAAATGCTAAAATAGACATCATTTTAGCTAAAGAGAATAGGTCGACGTAAAATCATGGTTGGTAATGGTCACAAGCCAAATTAGCTCTTAATTACCAACTATTATAGTCCTTAATGCATTGTTTGAAATAGTTGGTAGGTTTCGAAGGTGGAAAGATATGCCAAACCCCAGTGCAGACGAAATATGAGGATTAAATTCCTGTACTGCACTTAACTAGACTAATTTATACGCGGGATGCCTGCAACGGCGTGTGTATACTTCACTAAACTAAACAAATTGAGAGGTAATTGTTGATATTCAGCGGTAATACGTTTTGTTTGTTTGTAGTTTGTGTGCGTTTATACAATAACAGTTTTATTTGTGGTGTTTTCAATTGGTAAATGTTTTAATGTTTTGATAGATCCCAAAATATGTTGAACAAATATTTAAGGCCATTGTAAATAAATTGAATTGTTAACGAAATTATTAATCTTTATTCAGAATTGCTTTGGATAATGTAAAAACTACATGCGTTATATGTATACATACATAATTATTAGATTATATAATATGTTTTTATGTTCCGTATTAAAGACTTATTATATCGTTATCATGAAGAGTTTTTTATTTTACTATACTCAATATATCAAAAAATATATGAATTGAATCATGTATAGAGAGTGAAATATTTTTATATTCATTAATAATAAACAAGTTATGCAATCATCCATGACACGAGCGTCAAAATATATATATAATTCTTATATAAAAGTAAAAAAAGAGATAAGTCCATGTCTCATACGAAAATGACATTGTTTGAATAAAGAAAATACAAAATTTTTCATCGGCCATATTTGAGAGGAACGAATTACACGAGAGGCCTACGACGACATGGCGTGAAATTGCCTTCGGATGGAGCCGGGATGCTGCATCTTGAGATTATCTCCTTATATTCGTTTAACATTCGAAACGAGGACACATTTATATTAGTCTGTAAATGGGCACTTAGGTATAATGTGATGATAAATCTGTTGCCTGGCGATACCATTTAAAGAGGATTATGTGATTATGATTATGTATATTTATGGATGTATATTTATTTAGCTCTGAGTAAATATTATAATTATGTTTAAATTAGTAAACATATATATAAATACATAAATATGAGACAACATCACATACATTACTCTGATCCCAATGTAAGTAGCTAAAGCACTTGTGTTATGGAAAATCAGAAGTAACGACGGTACCACAAACACCCAAACCCAAGACAACATACAAAACTAATGATAATCTACATCGACTTGGCCGGTAATCGAACCCGAGACCTCGAAGTGGCGTACCCATGAAAACCGGTGTACACACCACTCGACCACGGAGGTCGTCACATATGCATATGTAAATAAGGCGTAGAAATAATTTATAAACAAAATATTGATTGTGGAGTCTTAAAGTAGCATTTAAGAAGTTTTGGCAATCTAGAGTAAAGCCAATCGATCTGAAGATGACAGTCGTAGCAAACGGCTACGTGATTTTTCAGTTTTATCCATCCATAGAGCATTTAAGCGCCTTAAATACGCTTATAACATAAGGATTTTCCAAAAAGGGTTAGCTGTCTGTCCTAAATCCTTTCATTTCATGCAGTAACCTATAATAACTATAATAAGAATATTCGGATACTATTATGAATATTATTACATGAATGCACTTTCGAAGTAAACTTTTTAAATAAGATATTATTATTTTTTTAATTTGAAGTGATAAACCCCTTTCGACTTCGTAATATAAACCTCTAATTATGTATTATTACTGACTCTCATTTGCGCTTTCGCCCCGATGCCGACTCTGAATACAAATAAAAAGCCATATAAATCATTCAAAGCGAATAAGTAGATGAAATGCGGTGCGAAAATGTATAGCGGCGGCAATAAATTAATAATTCCAGCAAAAGCCTGCCTGAAAAGGCTCCAGCTTTCAACTCGACAATAATACTTAACTGAAAGGCGATTATGTCCTGTCCCTATACTTTTAAACGTTAAATAATAAACCAAACATTTCTTTAAGCATCACTTTAATAAAACAAGGTATTGTCTGAAAATTTGAAAGAGAACATAGTGAGTCAACTATTGTGATACCAGAACATAAAATCATCTAGTTGTTAAAATAAAAAATACATAGATTTTGAGAATATAATTATATAAAAAAAATATTTATCAAACGTACAAACATTACGTCTACGGTGACTTATTAATTTTCAATAAATTATCTATACTTATAATAAATCTGTAGGGAGGTCAATTCTGTACATGAAATATTTTTCCAAAATAACTATCAAAGGTTGAAAAGGGGTCGATACTGATGGCAAAAATGCTATCAGTAAAATTTTTGTCTGTCTGTCTGTCTGTCCGTATAACCGTTATAGAAACAAAAACTACTCGACGGATTTTAACGAAACTTGGTACAATTATTTTTCATACTCCTGAGCTGGTTATAGTATACTTTTCATCACGCTACAGTCAATAGGAGCAGAGCAGTGAAGGGAAATGTCGGGAAAACGGGTGAAGTTACTCCATATTTTAAGCTTCGGTCGCGTGTAGAACCTTAATGGTTGAAGCTACATATAAATTGTGTATTACGGAAATGTTCTCCTCAAAATTATATAAAAAATATCTTTTGTCTATCTTTTATGGTCGACTCAGAATAACACGTGTCACTCCCAATAGCTTAGTAGCTCGAAGCTTTCTGATTATATTTGTCTATTCCTGCGTTTATAATACTCTCAATCATCCAAAATTAAAAAAGTTAACAGTATTAACTATTCCATAAAAAAGAAGCATAGAAATCGGTATAGAAACACCAAAGTTATACATGAAATACGCTAATAATGAAGCTATCGCACATGAATACTAAAATCATACTATTATATAAATCTCTAGAGTCTGTCTGTACACTTATTTTTGTCGTAATTCGTCATAAGTATTTTTTTATGATTGACTGACATAATTTTTACCAATGTTGTCATTTTTATCTGTATGTATGTTCTGCTATAACTCGAGAACAGATTCACCGATCTTTATAAAAATTGGTATACAGGAAAAACATGTGCTTGCACAAATGATAGGCTATCTATATACAACAGTGGATGTGTTTGTATTTGTGTCATCGATAAACTTAGAAACTACTTGATCGATCATTAAGATTAAATGAATAAAGAGATTATGCTATCCCCATTGATGTAACTCGCCACCAGGTAGCGCTGCGATATAAATATATCTACACCGTTCAACCGATTGCCATGAAAATGAGTATGTACAAATATTTTTTCACGGAGAAAGTGATTATTTTATCCGTATCATTAAAAATAACCAACAGATGGCCCTTACGAGTATCATGATGCATTCCTATGACGATCAACCGATAAATATAAAATATGAGATAAAAAATGAAAATCATTGATCATCATTGAATCAAATAATTTATATTAATAGAAACCACGATGCCTTTTTTATGGTATAGGTTGGCGGACGAGCATATGGGCCACCTGATGGTAAGTGGTCACCATCACCCATAGACAAGGACGCTGTAAGAAATATTAACTAATCCTTACATCGTCAATGTGCCACAAAAAATCGGAACCTCACCGATTAAAATAGACTAAGTCAAGAACTAGAACCAATCTCAATAAATCAGCCTTCAATTACTATATAGGTTATGATAACAAGATGAATCCCGATGTGATCATTGGTTCAATGAATATAATATGCCCATATTGTCACACTAAATAAACTGCTGGTATATGCTACTCCACTGGCAAAATGTATTTACCACAACTGGTTGAACCACCAGAACCTCTTCTTACCTACGTTACGGGAACTATTAAGGAGTCTAAATATTTCCTTCAGTATATTAGAAATTACAATTCATACTCTTAAATGACATCTTTTGGAGTAACAAATAATGCCCAATACAATAATTTCACGTCGACGTTTAAAGTGTATCATATAATTGGTTCACTTCTTCCAGTATCTAAATAAAATCTCCAGTTTCTGGACATTTATTCCATGGACAACGTAGAAAAAGATTGATCTTCGATGCATGTTCAGTACCACAACTAATCGAGAAATCATCGCTAAAATTAGGATTATGCTTTATGAAAATAAATGTTTAGTTAATTATTTTAACAGTTTTAAAAGGTGAAACTAGGTGCTCTATAAGGTGAAACAACAAATTATTCAAAGTCATTATCAATGCAGATAGATCGCCATTGAATGCAGAGGATAAAAGGCGTTTCAATGCTCCCATAGCTCCTGAAGTCACAGGACAGAAATTACAAAACGAAGTATTGTTATCACTAAGCGACACAAAAACAATCAAGGTGTCGCTGAAACACATCAATCGTATCACAATTATTACGATTATCCAATTATGTTTATGCGAGCAGAAGATGGATATCATCTCGGACTGTATCAAAATATTCTCACGTTTCATGATATTCATTGTTGACATGTACGCTATGATCGAGAACGAACGATTAAACTACATTCGATACAACCAATCAAAGCTCTGAACCAAAGAGTACATTTATTTACGAGATACAATATCGAATGATAAAGTAGCTGCTGATATTAGACAAAGATCTTCGTACAGTGGAAGTCCAAGACATAGGGACGAATATTCTCAGGGTGCTTTGACGTACATTCGCAAGTATTGACAAGGTTGTAAATGTAATAACATCAATATTCCATAGAACCGGATAAAAGAGGACGTGTTGGTTTGATGCAAACTTTCTCAGACTATAGAAATTTAATTAAAAATTTCATCGTACTTACATATATAACGTCGTATAAGTTTATGGGTGTTATGACCAATCTGCAGCCTATCGAGAACATCATTGAAGAAGATGAAATAGATGACGAATATTAAATAATTTTTTTAAGAATTTGATTATCTCGCATGTTTTTTTTCTCTTTATTTATTTCTTTATTATTTGTACATTGTTGATGATCAGTAATTAATTAAAAAATGAAAAATTAAAAAAATATTTTTCTGCGACTAGCCCAGCGAAGCGGGCGGGTATAGCTAGTTTTAAATAAAAATGATAAAAAACTAGAATACATTGTTGCCTTAAAGATCGAGATAATATGAGCAATTGGTATTATTGATGTGTAACATCTTTCCTCTCTCTTTCATATAATTTGTGTAAGTGCAATTATGTAACAGCAAGTCAAGAAAGCGCGCGCTATTTGGTTTGAACAATAAGCGTGCTTGGCCAACGCAAGCAAGTTGGCTGTCCGATGAATCCAAGCCATTTTCTGAGAGCATAATTAATGTTAATGTTGGTTATTACTAAGGTAAGATGTCAGATGGTACACATGGTGGTTATGCATGTGCATGTTTACAATCAAAACCTTAAATCTTAAATATTTATAAACTGGTTGAAAAACAATACCCAATGATTTTGTTCTTTTTTTAAAAATTTCATATCTTCATATTTGGGGGATCAAAAATCAAATCAATAATACTAATCAGATCAAAAGTCCTTGAAAATCTTGTTGGTGTCACATTCGTTATAAGGAACTGATTACTGTGTCAGTGTGTGACTAATTGCTAAAGTGAAAATGTCCTCCAGTGGTAGGATATTATACAATCTGTAAATCTCTTACCTGTTTCGTATATTGTCACATCAAACACTTTCTTCTATCAAGCAGCTCATTTATCAGATTGTATTTTTGAAACAATATTTGAATTTAACATAATACTGATTTCGGAACCACTTTGAAGGCACCGCTTAGAGATGTTTGCTTAAGTACAAATGAGCACGACTCAGCTATTGTTTGCTTGGATGAATTTTCATTTATTTGCGTAGATTGCCGTACTGTTTTCTCGTATTCCCCATTATTTGATGATACAGCCGTTACGTTCAATAATTGAGTTTCATTATATCTTGCAAATACCATTTCAAAGATGTGATTTTATCTGTTACGATAAAATCTCTTTTACAACCATAACTCCATAAATTAAAAACAGGTAAAATATTCGAACTCAAGTAATTACGTTATCAAATATAAGAATAATTTTTTTAAGCCCCTATTACCAGTGAATAAAATACTTATTGCAAATTAAATGTTGCAAAAGTATGTCTAATGTAATAAATGCTAAGTATTGATGTTTATTTATCAATGAGCGCTTATTTACACATACGATACAGCGGCTTCGTATTGCGATTACATTACAGGATGAGCGCCTGCGTGTTGTCGATAACAGAAATTAATGTTTTCCTTCTAAATTAACGTGTAAAACCCAATAAAGCCCGACGCCATATTAATTTGGTTTTTTTTTCGTACCACCGAGTAAACTCGGCTGTTTGGTAACAATTACTTTTTCAGGATTGGACAAATATAAGGAGCGTGAAGATTATTTAAAACATGTTTTTATAAAATTCGTTACCATAATAACAATTTAAAATGCAAACATAATAAAAATGAGAAGTTTGCTTAAGAAAATATATATAAGATATATTTTTCTTTACGTTTCCTGATAAAGATATCAGAAAATATAACAAGTTACTTGAAATTGAAAATGGAATGAAACACAATAGACATGCCACTCGATAATACAATACACTAAATGTAAATATTCATGGATTCTGCTGTAGTATTTTCTTTTCAAAATCTGAATGCAGGAAACCTTAGATTCGCGTATCGAGTATGTATTGGACAAAGCTTTAGCTGACAACTGGCCCCATTTACCTATTGTTGGGAATATCGCAACAATGGCTTGCTCCCTAGTCCCGAGTGGTGACCCATTTGTGCCCGTTGAAAAATATGAAAAGTTATCTGTGGATTTTTTTTTGTTTAAACTGCGGAGCGGCGTAATAAATGATGACTCCGTGCGCATCGTTATTGTCGACCACTTTTTCTGAAAACCGGAAAAAACTATATGAACGGTTTGTTTATTCGGTATTACTTTTCTAAGATAATACCTATGGCATTTTTCTTCGTTCTTTCATCGATAATATTAGAACATAGAGTATATTTTAGAAAGTAAAACTGCCAAGAAATGTTATGCATTATTATTATATAGGTGTATTGTAATGTAGAGTTAGCTCAGAGAGGTACTTACTTTAGTTACATTACTTTGTGTGCTAGGTTGTAGGGCTTTGTGCCAGCAAGGCAGGTGTCACTTGCTTGCTTTTCTACCGCCGAACAGTAATACTTTGTATTGTTGTGTTCCGGCTTGACGTTTGACGTTTTTGATGCTTGTTACCTCTGTATACTCACTAATATTCATATCAATCGGTTTAAGATTACGTGTAGTGTAGTGAATGTTCTGTTGCGCTCTTTTAATAGCGTGTAATAACAAATTTAATACGAAAATAACCTACAAATACATTCCAAGTTTTATGGTAAAAGCCACATACTGTTAAAGTCATAAAATTAAAATCAAACAGATATATTGGGTATAAAATAAAATTGATCTCATTACTGAGTGCAAATTACAAACCCATCGAAAAATATATCGATCTAACATTTACTTAAAGTTACTTAAGTAAATATAAGATCATAAAGTAAACAACGGGGATAGAACTTTCATGCTTTACCACTCAATAATAATCTCCCGTAGCTCTTAAACAAACTTTCCTATTACGTACGCTGTCGAAACTTACACCTTGAATAAACTCCACGTCTAACTCTTGTCTAGAATGTTTGAAAACTGTACAAACATAAAGGCTTTATCTCAGTGTATGAGGAGAGAAGTAATTAGTTCCGAAGAACGTTAAATTTGCATGACAGTAGCAGTCTTTGGTGCAGTCCAGTTAACAGTCATTATGGCATTTCAACTTTTGTTGATACACTACGTCTATTACTATCCCTTTAATAGTAAACAATTTTTTAACATTGATATTACGAGACCGTTTTATAAAACGGTAAAGCATATCCGAGCCCGTTCTTTAACCATCTTCGGTGGTATTAAATTAAACTCAAGAAATAATTCTCTCTGGTTTATTCCAATATGAGGCGGTCCGATTGCTCTGACGGCTCGAACAAGCCTGTTCATAACGACGGGCGCTTGGCCTTTTATAACAAAAATAGGTGGGTAGCCTAATCACCCAACATAACACCTGTTTACAAACACTAAAATATTTCAGACTAATTTAACATTTCAATATTCGCTAAAAAATATTAATTTAACAATCAAACAGTTTCAAATTATTAAAATAACATCTGGACACGTGTTTTTCTTAAATTCTCGATTTCGCGCCGAAATATATATCATATATTTGTATATCCCAATGATGATGTTTAGTGTTTAGCAGATATTACTTTATAAGTATATGGGATACCAGTATAAAGAGAATGTAACAGGGACATTTATTAGAACACATACAATTGATATACAGCAGATGAAGCAATTTTAAGATAGCTTATACATTATCATCCTATTTTACCCGTCGATCTCATAATGTCTTGAAATGAAAATTACATCAAATTTTGTAAGCACTTATAAGTACTACATAATGTGTACAACTTAATCAACCCTTTAGACATTTTTGGGTACAATTGGTTTCACTTTTGCGAAGATACGAACTATTTAAAAACAGTATAAGCAATATTTATTGATACAATACAAAGAATACAATACACATTGCGTAAATAATGAGTATTAAGCCAAGTAACAGCGTGTGTTTCAGTAGCGACTATAGTACTTAAAGACTGAATGGAACGATCGTAGCAAAGATATAAAGTCACAGATACAGCTGAGTACTTCTGAAGTTATGTCTTAAAAGTTGTGAAGTTTTATGTTAAGTTTACACGAAATTGTTTTTGGACTGGTGTTGACCAGTCACACATGTCACAGGACATTTTATAGTCTAACTGTGTGAGAGAGCACAGACATACTGACTATTCTCTAACTTTGATGGTATGGTCGTGGATTGAAAGAGAAACGGGGGGAAAATAGCTAATGTTTGTGCTTCCTATCACCAATCAACTTTAAGCTGTAGCCAACATTTTAATGGAAATTTAATTGATGATAATTCTATATTAAAAAAAAAAAACAAAAATTTAACTATATACTCGGTAAAGGCTCATAACACGAGTTTACATTGGTGTAATAAAAGAAATACATAAAGCTATGTTAAGTTACAATGCGTTGCAAACAAAACAACCCAAGGATTACATATACCTAACTGTAAAACTAACACATAATTTTTGTCTACATAAATACGTAAGGCTTACATAAAATTTAGGTAATTACATGTATATGTAATTTGCTTTGTCATTAAGATGCACCCTAACACGAAGATATACACGGCTATGTAACATTCACAGTGAGATTAAGTAAGTGCTTATGAATATTCAAGATTACAATGTTTTCCAATGTTTCTTATTAACCTGTTCTTCTAAATATGTAATTATTAAAGAGGAATTAAAGGATTAATAAAAAAAAAAGATACATCTGAATGAAACGTGCTACAACGTTGTACTATTTAGAATAATTTAAAAAAAAGTTACATAAAAAAAATTATTACAGGGTTTTTCATAGTGAAATTAAATGTATGCAAATAAGTACAGCACGAATTTTGATCGTGTGGAATAATGACACGTAGGAGTATATCCTATCCAGTCGCAAATCAGGTAAACTCTCGATAAACCTCGAGGCTTTGAACACGACTATTGTAACGAGAATAAAGTTATAAATATCAATATTTAGGGTACGGTAAATAAACATTAATATTGAAAAAAACGAGCTTAAAGAAGAACCTTTCAAACATTGTTTATCTCACAAAAATTGTACCATAAAAAGGAGTTATTGCTCCCAAATCCCCCAATCATAATTTCAGCTAAGTATGTGCAACATACATCAATTTGTGTGCGTTACTATATGTACATATTTTTAAATATTGCGGTAAAATGATTGCTATAAATCGTATAAACGGTGGTGCCTGTATTGTGCTTTACTGATATATTTTATGAGCGAACGGTTCGATTATTATGTATGACGATATTGCGCTGGGGACTATTGTATATTTACCTGTTGTTGATGAGGGTCCTCAAAGCGACGTATGCAAGTCATATTTTCTTTTAATATTAATTTTTATTCTTGTCTCGTCGTCTTTTATACTCGAACGTATTATTTATAATATGATTAGCTGTAATACTTACCGTGGAAAGTAAATTTAAATATCACGTTGCTAATATTTAATGTGCTAATATTGTTGTAATTATTTAAACCTTTTCATAATTATTTTGCGATCCTAGCAAAGGTACCCTTACAATTAAAAAAACGTCTGAAATGTTGAAAATTTACTGTATTATTATTATATATATTTATAGGGGTCTATCGCTATGTATATATTCTAAATTTTTCTTTAACTTCTGTGCACACCCTACTGACTACTCTCCTACACTATTCTGGGTCGGCTGGCAGAAAATGCTGTAATAGCGTTAAGTCCGCCCTTTGTACATGTTTGATCTGTGCAATAAAGAATAATAATAATAAAAAAATGTTTGACCGGAGATGATGATTATTTATGATTATGAAATCTACGTGTCTACCCTATAACACGCATACGTAGGAAATAAATTCAATAGTATTGTTTAGCAGATTTTTTATTCACTTTGGTTATAATAATAGAAAATTGTATGATACGAATTTGAATATCTATAGATAAATAGAAATCTCATTTAGAATACAGATGGAAGAGTCATATCGACAATTTTCATAAGTTTTAGATTGAAGTCATGGAAGCAAGAAACATTGATGTATATATGTAAGAATCGAACCGATCCATCATGCAACTGCGGTGGGTTTCCGTGGAAATGTTCGCAGAAACTGCACGCGAACGTCTTGCTAGCACGGAAACGTTGACCGACCTATATTCTTGAAAGATTGCTATTGTCTTTTTAAGGTTAAATACTAAAAAAAACTTTGAATAATACTCAATATTTCGTAACATTTTTTTACTACAATTTTTGATGTTTTAGTTATGTTATAATTTACAGTCATATAAAACTATGTTTTGATTTGTATTCGTGTAAGCTAGTATGGGTAGGTACCAGTTACTCATCAAATATTTTTACGCCAAACAGCAATCCTTAGTATTGTTGTATTACAACGGGAAGTAAGCTTGGTCACAAGGGATATGGATAGCATCTAAGCTCAATCGTATGTAACTTGTTAATGAGTAGGTAACATCTGAACGTAATCTTGAAGAATCGTGAATTAAATAAGGTTCAATATCAATATACTTTTTAGGATTTTTTTTCATATGCTGATTCAATGTTGTATATTATCTAATAAGATGTTAGTGGTTAATTAGTTTTACCGTTTCGATTCTTCTTCTTCTTGTCGTTGGTTCTATGCGTGTTTTCGCTATTATAAAATGTCAATAAGTAGAATACAAGTATGCTTATTGAAACTAACCACATTAAATTACGTCAAATTATATTCCTACGTTGAAATAATTTATACAAAATTCGACCAGGATATTCCGCCGGTTTGCAACTTGTCGCTCTGATGTCCAGGTCCGGTAGGCTATTGAAGGCCGGATCCACTGTCGGGTTGTAAATCTCCGCCCGCTTCAAACATTTATTTATGTAATGAGAATGAAAGCTTATAATATCTTTAAGTAATCTAATCGTTTAAAGTTTTTAAACATTCGTGTATGTATTTTGGTTGTGAGACTTAAAATTATAAATTAATAATATAACCAGCCAATTCTCTGAATTTTCACAAGCAATCAATTCTAAATGACGCCGATATTCGACTGAACGAGTTAGGGGAGAATAAAATAAAATCTCATCGAATACCATCCATCATTGCTCACCGTGATAGAGAGGCGCCTGACAGAAAAAAAAATGATTTTTATACGAAATGACCCAAATTTAACTTGAAGGATTATGGGAAAGTCGAACAAATTCATCATTGAGGCTTATAAAGTTGATCAATGGCATACGTATAAATAAAAATTACCCTCCTCGGTGGTCTAGTGGATATTTTATAAAGTGGATTCTAAAGATGGGACTGACGAGTATTACTTCTACACAAATTATTTTTTGGAAATAGTTAAACACAAAAAGTACTGTCAAATAAACTAATAGAAAAACGGATATAACTGCCTTTACTTGCTTTCTACGTGCTTAAGATATTCTCATGCAATTTGTGTTTTGCGAAATACCGGTGTCATATTTAAGAAAATGAAAATAACTTACACATATGTTACTAAGTTATTTTGAAACATTATACATTGAAGCATTAATGATTATTAAATTTTATTATTTTTTATTATAAAATTTTAGTTGAATAAAGTGGAGGGAAATAAGGTAGCATGTATATTGTATCATTTTTTTATCAATAAATTAAACGAAATACATTATAAATGTGTAGTATATGTTATGCGCTTCGTTAAATATGTACACCGTTAGATCCCAGTATTAGAGTACCGAAGCCTGTTTGCACTTGTTGGCGGGTATTAGCCGTTTTGCGTTTAATTATTACAGAGTATTCAAGAACATGAGCTACAAATGTGAATAGATCTGACGGATTCCGAAATGATAATGTTCTTCAATAATCATACATAAGTAATTTAGAAGTATTTTTAAATAACAGTATGAAAAAATTGATCACTGTAGAAAATGGAGGTGATAAAATCGTGACGTCAGAATGTAAGGACGGCACGTGGATGAAGTAGTATTCCAGAGTGAGCAGTGTGCCGGAAGCTATTTTTGCTGGAGTCCCCAACCCGGTCACAACTCCGTACGCAACTGTCGTTTGACCAAGTGATATTTCGATAAGGTTACAGATTAATAATTGAGATCATTACAAAAATATTGTTTCGAAGTTATTACCAACTTGAGGAACTCTGAACTACCCAATCATGAAGAGTTTACCCATCGCTCAGCTGTCGCTGGCGTCGTGAAATATACATATATAATCTCTGTTCTGTCTATACTATTATTAAGTCTTTAAAACATGTACAAATGAAAGTTGATAAAGTTTATTTGTCGTTTCCCTTAAGGGCCCTCAACGCGCGGAGAGAACTTCACGCACAACGCTTCCAGCGGTTACCTGTAATCAAATTTATTACTCTCACAGTTTGATACTAATTAGAAAAAAAATTTGATTGCTAAAATTAAAGTCGTGGATCGAAGTTCCTTTCCTCGATTCTTCTCAAGTCTGGTGTGTAACTTTCGGAATAAGTGGTATTAGTTAAATATACATATGACTATATAATACAAGTAGCCCTTTGTCTCGCAGGAATTCATTTATATATAATTATTAAATACCACCAGTCCAAGTAGCAAATTGCAATAAAGTATGTTATTCAGAAAACGTTTAATTACTTATAAGGTATTTTTAAAATCAACTGTGTACTAGTATAAGTAAGTGTCTGTAAGTTTGAGAGGGGGCAGTGTGTTCACTCGAACCGAAAAGCATAGAAAAGCGCTAGATTTTCAACTCGACTTCTTGGTCGTATAGGATTTGCTATCCCTTTAAATTGTAAGAATGGAGTAATAGAAAATGCACCAGTGTTTGCGCACTTACTTATATAGATGGTTAGCCTGAATTAATATGGCTCGTCATGACTAAAATTTATTAGATACGTATTTTGAAAATGGAGAAAAAGTTCATGCAAATATATCGTATGTGTAGCATCGGCTAGAAAGGCACCGGCCGGCATAAATATTACAAAATACATCATTATAATAAACAAAATAAATAAATGATAATGTTACTAATATATAAAAAATAAAAACAGACATTTATTTTTACAATTATGATTGTATTCATTTCAGATAAAAAAGTTGTCATAAAATAATTTTCTAGACTTAATATTCATGTAAAAAATAAAGTAGAGGTTTACAATTGACATAGTTTTTTTTTTGTTTTGCATTAATATTGACGATACAAAAGATTAAAAATGCTATAATACTTGAAAAGGGATTAATATATTCAATATTACAATACTCTTAATAAAAATATAGACATCAATATGAACTGAGTGATATTAATATCACTCTCATTTCATATAAGTTAAAACAATACAGTGATGGTTGCGTGGTTGCGTTTAATAACACAATGGCGATCTGTCTGGAGTTAATTAATAGATCCATTCCATTGTCGTCTCACAATGCCTGTCCTTTGTTCACGTGTGGCCCAATCTTCCTTCCTGTGCCTTCGTTGAGGATGTTTATCTTTGACGTATAGCTGAGTTGTTTTAACATACTTCACGAATACCTTTCTCTTAGAAATTTGTCTTAAGCATTTTCTCAGACTACACAAGTAACGTATATATGTGTAGTTTAATTTAATGAAGTGACCAGTTCTTTCATGTTCAGAAAGTTTATTAAAGCAACGCTGTACTCATACGACTACACATATTCTTTTGCAGCTTTGACTTTTATTTATTTCTAAATGTCATAGTTTTAAAAACTCAATACAGTTCTTATTTTAAATGTGAAGTTAAAAACGGCTCAGAATATATGGTGATTGAAATTACAAAAGAAAAAACAATTATGTTACTTGAAATATATGAACGTTATCGAAGTTTGTAATGTATGGTTAATAATTACAACAACGTATGTTTGAACTCTATTTATTATTACTGGCCGTCGCGTCGCCTCTCGTACCCCCGTTTCCGATTGTTTGTTGTAAAACGTTGTGGACATCCATAATTATTACTCTTTTATACAATAGTGTTCTATTAATGTAAAGATAATTAAATTAATCTACATTGAATATTGAAATACTTATTGATGTTTAGGGTAGTACATATAAAAGAGCCGAGATACTGAGATTCTCGCCGGATCTTCTCAGTATTGGACGTTGTTCGCTTTGTATTATATTATACCTTTAAATCTAATAATTAATTTATTTATCATTGCAAACACACACATTCTTATACACATATTAAAAACTTTAACGTAAACAACATTCCGCTGAGATTCTGTTACAATTATGACAATCAATAAAAAAATATAAGCTTCTATGTTAAATATTGAGTTTCAATTTGATTTATATACTTAGTAGGTATGTTATTTACTCGGTTATTTTACGCCTATAAATAAAAAAATATATTTATATAAATATCTAAAGCGAGAGCACCATGCAGAATCATCTGTAAATCTCTTGTCAAACATGTGCGGGCAAGCGAGAAAACTAACAAGGAGACTAGACTTTACACTCGCAGCCGACAGATGTGGTCGAAGCTCAATAATTTCCTCTCACGTCACGCTGCTTCTGTAGTGTCTGGGTGCACAGGTGTGTCCATACATGCTAGAGAAAGTTTATTTTGATTGTTTATCAATAAAAAATTATAAAATCTTTTAATTTTATTGTATTCTTATTAAATAATTAACAAACAGTAACAAAATGTAAAAACAAGAAAAGGAATAAGAAACAAGACGAAATTAATAGATGTATTACACCAAGCACTAAAATTGAAATGGAGCTAGGCCGGCCATGTAGCGAGATGCACAGACCACCGATGGACTCTCTAGAGTACGAAATGGTCCGGGCCACGAACTAAAAAACAAAATCACAAAAATCGTAAAACACGATAACATTATAGGAAAATAAAAAAAGCTTTATTATTATTATTATTATTAACAACCTGTAAATTTACTCCTAAGGCTAAGGCTTCTCCCATTGAGGAAGGTTTGGCACATATTCATATTAATAAACTATTTTGACTAATTAGGATAACTGTTGCTGAATTGTCAATACTTCAAGGTAGTCGATTAAAGGACGCGAAAGGCAACCAATGAGCGCTTAGTATTGATTCAGAGTAAATCTGGCTTCGATCAAAAACTGAACACTAACATCGTTAGCAACATCTTTGTTTATACGTATATTTAATATTTTATGAAGCATTATACTCAGAAGGAATAAATAACAATTGAACAGATGTAAATTCATCAAATATTTCCATTACTTTCAATTATTAAATCTAAAGAAAAAGGCGAACTTGGCGGCTTGATTCTGGCAATATATATACAAAGTTATTTCAATTTTTAATTATTGGGTTTATAAGTTATAATAATATAACAAACATTAAATACCTAGTATCGAATATATTTACAATTTTAATTCAGTTCAAGTTTAATAGGTCACAAATAAGTTTTTATTGCACTAAGTTTAAGTTTACTAATCTTACTGGGTAACTCGCGTGTAACTAAGACTACATTGTTGGCTTCTAAGCCCAAAGCGACTTCAAGTATTCTCCTGGGAGCGCAAACTTCGTCTTTGTATCTTCATATTCAAATCATATCATACAACTTGTCTTACGATAACGCTTTATGATAAACACGCGGAGATTTATTTGTTCGTAACAACATTTATGATAAATTATATCCTTAACTTGTAACATTGGAGTACCGACTTTATTAATGGGAAAATGTTGGAATATTTTTTATAATAAATGTGGTAAATTATTAGTCAACAAGTTACCTACTTCCTTCGACAAGTATTAATAAAAACATTTTGTGTAATATATATCTTTATTATTAAGTTGAAGAGTTTTGTGGCTGAACGAGATTATATCAAGAAATACGTACAATTTGAAAAAAAAATCATGCTTTGGGTATCCCTTTAATTGAGAAAGCTTTTATTTTCATTTAGGGTATATATTACTGTATTTATTTTTTTAATACTTTATTGACTACTAAGAAGGAAATGCACCACCACAAAGTTTAACATTGTATTTAATCAAGATACCTAATGATTAAGGAAAATGAGTATACATTTTTATTGGTATAAATCATCAATCATTTAACTAAATATTGTAATTCTAAAAATTTTTAGTCGGTTTAAAATGCCTACTTGAATAATGAATCTTTTTATTTCGATTAGAATAGAGCTTAATCCTCCAAGCTGCACAGGAGTGAAGTCAACCGATGTGGCAAAATTTATGAAACAAGTACTATAAGTTCAACTAACAGGTACACGAGTAGTGTCTTAAAACAAGATAGATGAATTTAAAAATAAAGTTCATCGTCATTATTTGTTTCCTATCTATTATTGGGAAAATATAACGGTTCTTTAAACAAATTCAGTGGCAAGCCTTAGCTTATCAGCCCGGGTAACTTCTACGTTGTGAGTTGCGACGTTAATTCTGAAAATAAATTAAAGAAAACGCCTCAAGCGTTCGCCTCATACAAACTGAGGAACCGGCATTTAGATGTTCAACTTTAAAACTGTTTAGATGAAATTTTCAAAGGATTTGTTGTCTACACTGTGAGCTCTGGCTTTGTTGAGCTTCGAACTTTTACAACGCTTTAATGATTGTTTTCGCTGCTAATTAGGTTCACCGTACAGTAAATTTCTGTTGTATATTCTGTACGTTGCTTTTTATTTAACACAAGTCCCATTGAAACAACATGTTCATAAAATATAAACACAAAGAGCAGAAGTTATTATAGTCGTACTGAAACAAAACTACTCGAAGCAATTACAAAGTTTTATCGTTTAATTGTTACAGTAGGAAAAAGTTGGCCGCAAAAGTGGTCATAATTAACCCTGAGTTCTTTGTTTTTACCCATAAATATTGGTCCACTCGGTCCACTCTCACTGACAACCGCTTTGCGTTTGCATTGCAATCTAATTTAGAGTGATACACGCCACCGTTCCCGGCCACAATTACGTTAGTGTTTAGGCAGCCATAAATTTAGCAATTACAAGCCCAATGCCATAACAAGGCGGCTAAAATTTCGCTATAATATCAAATGATTTCAACATTTTTTATATCATCATTTTTAACTATTCATACGTTTTTTATGTAATAAACTTTCGATCGCCGAAAATCGACCAAAAACATTAAAAAATTGTGAAATATAGTTTTTTATTTTACTTTCCCGATCGAAACTCACGAGAGACAAACAATTTCCAAAAAATTCCATCCAAAGCAAATCTGACACTTTAAATACATTACGATACGATGACTTCTGTAAATTTATTCACATTTTACTTAATAGTTTATTTAGATTTTATTGTACATAAAAAAGTTACTCTAGGAGATGATCGTTGCAAGTAGCATTTTATGTGTCCAAATTTCGAGGGAGGAGCATAATGCCGTTGGCGTCGACGAGGCGGCGACTGCGCCAGACATTTCCTTGCAAGAAAGCTACAAAAATATATTTTGGCACTACATAAAACTTTCTTACTTATTAAACTTTCGAAAGAAAATTATGTAGGCACTCCTAACAATTCTTAGTTTAAATCTCTTTGAAATACAGTAATAAAAAATGGGTTCAAGATATTGCCATCTTAAATATTAGAATCATATTTACATAGTTTTATATTTTTTTGTCTGTCTCCCTTTCTATTAATACCAAAAAAAAACAGAAATTGTTCTATGTACATTATTTCAGCGACTTCAAGAAATTATGATACAAATTTTATATTACTACATATGAATTTTAATTTATAAAAAATACAAATTATGGTTTGTTACATATAGCTATAAATGTTATATCATAATATCCTATAATAGATGTCTTTCATATACGAAGAGACAATTTTTGACATGGACAATTTTGTCATCGTCACGAAATACAATACTCTAAGGTATAAAAGGAAAATTTCTTCGTGAAACAGGCTAGAGATGTTTTATGGCTTTAATAAAATATCATCGACGTATAAATCATGGGGTATTACGGTGTTACGACTTCGAAAATTGCTTGTTTCGGTCGCCCGTTAATTTGTCAATTGTAAGTGCCGAAATGAAGCAATGACGTTCAATTTTTTACTAAATCAATGAAACTTTGTCGACTGATTAATGCGAGCAACTTTAATATAAGAATCGAATCACTCAACTTTATTAAGGTATCACAAAATTTTCATCGTGATTAAATAAAGCAAGTAATTGATTTTCTTTGTAACGGAGCGTGTCTTGTGTTGTTTCAGAAAAATTTAAAAAAGATTTGTTTATCCACCTTGTCTAACAATATGTTAGGTAATGAATGAGAAAATTGGCCTTCAGCATTTAAAGGCTTTTAGATCCTACTATGTAGTCATGAGCAAAATGCTCAGTTTTCGATTGAAAGGACCGATATCCGTTCTCTTTGAAAGCTATTTGTGGACTTGATCAGTAAATGCAACGGGCAGTTTTTATCATTTCAGCCTGCGTCATTATTTATTCTGCTATTTCTAGTAATGTTACTACGAATTTTGTAGTATTTACATTTATTTATACCTTGTACCTTTATTGCTTACTAGTGCTACTAGTCTGGATGATATCTATTATCTTATAATATTTATAATACTAATGCTTAGTTGAGTGTAGTTAAACAACTTCTTTTGTGTCACGATGTTAGTCTTTTATTCCATAGTTTATATACAAATACTATTAGAAAATATATTTCATATATTAGAATGAGAGATATAAATTCACGGCTGTCCAAAAAGGGAGCGTAATTTCTTCAGTTTTCATATATTGTGTATGGTTGTATGTGAGTTTCAGCATTCCACCATAACTTGTAAATATTATATAATATAACGCCCTATATTATACCGAGTGACACAGCTTAAGGCAAAAATTTGTGAATTTATGGTTAAAATAGCTCATTATTTTATTCTACGTATCAAATTTATGAGTTTATATAATTTCGAATACTACTTGGTAATGTCGACATAGAAACAACAATTTAGGTAAAATATAAATCATCTCGGATATTAATACACATTAGTTATGCTTTATTACTGATTAAAAATACCACTTGCTAGTTTGGAAGCTATTTGTGGATCAAATCAACAAATGCAGTCGAAATGCGGTTGGTTATTGGTACCGTACTCTCGTTTATTCAGGATCCATTATCACTTGCATCCGTCTCATATTACTTTATGATGATATCATTTAACTTGAAATAGATATGCTAAGATGATTTTATTGTAACATTTCTTTATAATTGTAGACTTTAATTCTACATGAATAAATTTGTTACTGGGGCTCAGTGGGGGTCGCTTGGAGGGGACCCTATGTGCTAACTCTGTAACTGTAACTGTAAATACCATGATGTTGAGCAGTTAATACGTAAAAACAATACAAACAAATACACTTCCCAATTTGTAATATTAGTTAGGATGTGATACAGAGAAATCTTTGAAATCAATTATTCGTCTTATTTTATTTTATTAAACTGAAGGTCTGATCTAATGTACATATATAATGTTTTAAAATATAATTTTAATATATTGATGCGATACGATATTCGAAGGAAGTCTTAACCAAGGAGATCTTAAAAGAAATAGTATGTAAATGTTTAATACATAATTATATAATATTTTAGTAAGTAATTTCGTAGGTTTTTATAAGTTAAGCAAATTGTGAAGCAAAAGTAAAGAAAACGTCGAAAATATCTTTAGTAGTTGAACACTCGCTCTAGGAAAAATATAAAATGGATGACTGATAAATGGGCTACTTTAGAAACATTTTGTTTTCGTCGTAAACCAATTGAACGTCCTCAGAATTTCAGGCTAAAAGTATTTTTCGTGAAGCTTAACTTAATCGAGGCGGCCACAGTGCATCCAAATGGGGATATGCTTAGGTCACGTTCGCAATGCATTCGAAATTCAAATGAGTGTATTTTTTGGCCTGTCTGAGTACACGGCGAATTAAATTAGCGCCCTCCCACGGACGATGTTTGCTGCTCCTTTTTAAATTGTTAACAAAGGCGGCGGCGAATTTGTATTTGCGGATTGCGACTGTGGAGGAGGGTAGGGATGTCTCGATTAGTTTATTATATGCGAGTTATGATTAAGTGTTATGCAATTCGCAGTCAATTAGCTAGTTATTATATAGAATGACGACAATCAAAATCATATAATTTTCTGGTACATTTATATTTTACGAATATAAAACAACTACGCAGATTAGAAAATTCCACCAACTGTAATAGACGTAGGACCTGTGAAACATATTAACCAGCTCTTATAGCAGTGTGTTAACCTTGAAAAATAAGACGATCACCCTGCCTGTAGTGTAGTAAATGCTTCACTACCTTCAAACTCGAATACAAAGGTACTCAGTATTGCTCTTTGGTGGTAGAAAGTCTGATTAATGGGAGGTACCTCCCCCGGTGGAATTACAAAAAGTCCTAATACCAAGTGACTATTCTAACGAAACTAAACTTTTCTAAATTACAGTTACAAATGTTACAAATAATATAGGACGATGTTTAATGAATTGTAGTTTATAGAATATATAAATTACAATTCCTTCTAAGGGTAGAATAATAACGAATGTTTGAATGGGGTAGTTTCATATTGAATGTTTAAACTGAAAGTTTGACAAATTTTCTGTAAAACAGTCCTTAAATACAGAATTTGAAATATATGAAAACACGTTAACCGAGGTTTTTGCTAATTACAGCTATTTACCGAAACAGAGCTGATTCTTTGTCCCATTGGTTTTAGACAGAATAATTAGTATATGGAAATGGTAAGGACAACGTCAGTGTAAGTAAAAGGTTGCAAATATTCAACTATAGGCTCAGGTCTCAATTTCTTTTGATTTTTTCAGCATATTCCTCGTTGATCTAATGCGTGTTGTATGCGTGGGTACAGATTTCATCCGACCGATGCAGGTTTCGTCACGATGTGTTCCTAAGCCGCTGACCACGAGATGCTTTATAGACACTAATTTAGAACCTGAAAACTCAATGTATTTGAACTCGTTCTACTCACCGAGAAATTTAGTGTGAACATTATCAGCATTCAATTAATAATTAAATAATTAAAAAGTACGAGTGATGATATCATTTTTATATTTTATATCCCTCTGAGTTGTTAGAGTCCAAGATATTTACGCTGCTAATTACCCCCTGGGCTGATTCTGTCCACAAACAGCAAAGCTAATTGCAGGCCAGCTTTATACTAATGCCGGCTTGGCTTTGTGGTCAGGTTTATTTCAATTTTTTTATTTCAAAGACGCAAGTGAGGATGTTGCTAATGACTGTTTTAATATTAAAATATAAATACAAGTCTTATTTAGGTTTATATTTTTGGATGAGAATATTTTTTGTAAGCGACATCAAGGCGTATAAACAAAGAAATACGAGGTTATAGTAATTTATACGCTAATGATGTTTGTAATCCACATACAAGCAATCTAACGACGCATAATTATTTTCTTGTGATCAAAATGTTACATATGCAACTTTATTTAAACTAAATTCACTTAAAAATATGATACAAACTAATTTATTACATAAGTAACACTAAAGTTGCATGAATACGAAGTTTGTCTTGCGTAAAGCCCTTATATCTTAAGTATTCTTAGCCCCTTTAGCCACAGTCAATACAATTATCAAGTTCAAACAGCGTTCCCGAAGCCAAACTCAAACTTCGTCTGGTTATAGCTGCATCCAATATCCTAATTGACATATCGGGTGGACCGCATCCTACCGACGGATTATTCCCGTTGATAGACATATTTCAGACGTTCTATCTGTTGAACACATGCACGTTGTGCCTATCATTGTTGAGACGTCATCGTTCGCAGGTCTTTGCTCCGCGTATTGTCGGTTAATAAAATTAAATAAAAAAAATGGTAGATTATTACGTTCGTATATATCATTCAGTTTCACTTAAGGAGTTTACTTATTATATTGATATATCATCTGCACAAAACACTATTTTGACAGTTACAGACTCTTACCCACGTTAAAAGTGTTCTACTCTGCTCTGATGAAATCACACACCTATTGAGCGCACGAACTTACTAATAAACATTGTAAAATAAATTGATTTAGATTTGTCACTTTTAAATGCGCATGTAGCAATATTAAGTTCGTGACTCAAAGTTAACAGACGGAATTAATCTCTAGAACAGAGTATAAAAACATATACATATTTTGGAATTCCGAAGAAAACTAAACATATATTTCGTATGCTAATTATTTCATATATTATATTATTTATGTTAGTGGTTTTATTAAAATACATTTTGAAAATCATCAATTGCTAGTTGGTTATGGTTTATATTTGATGTAAATATTTACTAATTAAAATCGCAAATGTTTCTCGGTTAATGCAATATATTTGGTTGATTTAATAAACGTCTGATGAGCGTAACAATTTGCAGGTCTTGTTTTTTATTTCATCGGTTACGTCATCTGCCAATGGCCACGTGGCAAAGCATAAAAAAGTCGATTCACGGCTTCATTACAGAGTGCCAATCACATCTTTTGGCACGAAATCATAACTCAGCGAGACGCCAACCCTCATTCTAAATCTTTGGGGAAGCTCCATCCATTGCGTTTAATTATAGCCCGACCCCAAGCGATCTACCTGAAGATCGTTAATCTTTCTTAAAGATATATTCCCTGCACAACAGCCTTCATTCTATGCCCTCAGCGCTAATCGCTTCTCGTCGCACTTGGAATTTGTTGTATAAACATTTGAAATCGTCTGCTATATCAAGAGCCCAATAAGACATCACCAGTTTCGTGTATGTAACTTTATTATACTGGTGACCACAACCCTGTTCATAGATACCAAAGTCGGTGGCGTATTACCGATAACGAGTAGTTAATATTTCTTATAGTGCTAAGTCTTTGTGCATTGGTGACCAGTTACCATCGGGTAGCCCATTTGCTGGTTCACCAATCTATTAAAATAGAAAAGAAAATTTCGATGTTATGTCATTATTTTACTGTCTATGTACCTTCAGATTGCTGAAAAAAAACACTGGCATAACACTTTTTTGTGAAGCTATTTGAAGCATTCATCTTTTAAGTTGTGAATGTACTCAATAACTGTACTCACTGTAGCTTTTGTTTATTTTGTATATTCATCTTGCATTTTATTCTAGCATCGTTTCGCATGATGTGGATGCTGAGACTTATACCTACTTTCTTAACTTGCCGTTACTTCGTTACTGCATTGAAAACTCTTTGAACTCCTCCCCCTTTCCAAATTACGTCTTGACTTTACGTGTCACGATCTTGATGCCGGCGTTTATATTTATTGATTAGCGAAGTGATGGCAGATATCAATAAGCTCCATTAACCAATCTTCTGACGAGATTCGTTAAGTTAATACGGCCTCAACTTAATGCTTTCTAGTTAATTGGTTCAGATTAATCTGTAAATCCCTTCTAATAACTTAGCCTTATGGTTCATTATTAACTTTACGATTAATGTGTTTCGTACAATTTAAACTTTATTTATTTATTAGAATTTAACATTTTGTTTATCTTTTTTCTATAAATCATTGATATGTGTTTGTCAACGAAATATAAATAAGGAAATCTTTTGCGTCAAAGAATATATATTGTTGATGAAAAAAGAATAACTGCTGTGTTTATATGCTGTTATTGTCGGCAAACCATACAATCCAAATCTTTAATTTGATATTGTTAATTGAAGATTTAAAAATGCTTGAATGCCTCGGGTATTAAGTTGATATTGATTTTTATAATAGAGTCACGTGGATAGTGCAGAAAAAATTAATCATGCAAAGAAATGAAAGCTTACACTTAAACGGATACACGAATCAGTAGATACTAATATCAGATAATAAACGATATATGTACTCAGTAGCAGCAAATTAAGGAATTATAATGTACGTGTAATATTCCATTAATTTTGTTAAAATTCATAGTTTTTTTAATGTATTTGTGTTCACAGTTCAGTCTTTGATACAAGTTGGACAAGAGCTGTACACACAGTCTGGCCACCGCGAGTACTGAGCAAATACACTGACGCCCGTTCGCTTTTCAATTAACTTCAGGAACTGTTTGTATTCAGGTATCATACTTCGGCCTTTGATGTTCTCTCATATTTTGAGCATTTCAATATCGAAGTGCGTTGCGATATTTTGAGATTCCTCCAGTTTTGCACAACGACGTTAAGGTACTTGGTGGAGAAAATGTTTGGGTATATTCTTAGTTTAATTAAACGTATATTAATAACGTTTAATGTTGGGCTGATGTTTGTATATAAATATTTATAAGTATATAAGTGGTTAGTAGGTATTTCTCTGTTTTGTTATAAACATTGAGGAAGTAGAATTAATTTGTGAGACAAAAAACGTATCACCAAGTAGAATAATACTTTTTAAATATTGTTTAAGTTTCAGGGTGGGTACTACCCAATCATTAATTATTATTGTTAGAACTTGAAGGATAAGTCTGACAAGTTAATGAAAGACAGGGGCTATAATATCTTGGATCACATGGTTAGCATTGACGAGCTAATATGTAGTGTGCGTTTCTATCAAGTTTATGAAAGAATGTGAAAATTAGCTATCAAGTGGATCACATGCTCATCTGCAAAAATGGCTCCTATTTACAATTTCTACGTGCAGATATGATGTTATATATGACGTAACCATTTTATTCTGCGTTATATTACATTAAAAACGAATAAACATAAAAATAATCAATCATAGAAATTACCTGAAACTCTGGAAGATTTATATTACTGTCCGATTACGTGTTGAGTGAAAACGAACATTGAAAGACAATGACGTAATGCTCTTAACAAAAGTGAATACGCTTCAAGAAGATTTATGCACTCGAGGTGTCTAAAACCAAAGACAATGGAGAAGACTTGACAAAGTTATTTAAATTAGGGGACAATTTTCTTGGGCCATAACGTTTAAGTGGTAGAGGCGGCGAGGTCTCGCTAAATGAGGTTTTAAGCCGTCCTCGTCGAAATTCACAAAGCAGGTTTCAGTCAGACAGGCTGACTCTCGACGCACAATGCT
Organism: Vanessa cardui; assembly: GCF_905220365.1. NCBI lineage: Eukaryota > Metazoa > Arthropoda > Insecta > Lepidoptera > Nymphalidae > Vanessa > Vanessa cardui. Next base: position 5,440,556 of record NC_061126.1, read on the forward strand.
CTGATACAGCGGAGCCGTGAACAATACATACATTATTATATTGTTTTATGACTGCGCTGGTTTCTGACGTTCCGAATTAAGTGAATAAAGTTTAAGCCTTTTGTTTGGTTATTCATTTCAGTGCCATTATTATATTTTCGTTTATACTCGCTACATGCAGTGGATTTAGTGATATTTGCGAAAGAACTTACTTAAATATTGTTATACTGTAAATATTATATTCAATTAACTATAACATATTATTTAAGAGCATTTTCTATCCTTATTTCATAATTGTAATTTCATTCATTCACAAACCATTGTTATTTTCATATTTTGTTATTTTTTGAAATTGCTTTAATAATTTAAAATGTCGTGTTAAATCTATCAATAAATAACTCAAGATATTATTCAAAAAATGTTATACAGATAATTAAAACGCATGAGTTCGGCCGTGGACTTCACTACCTTATTTTACATTACAGAAAATGTAACTGAGAAGTATTAAACACTGCTTTTATTTCCAATGTACTGCGACCCTTAAGATCTTAGCTGTCACATGCATTGTGCATTTATTTACACTCAATCAATTAGCCTTCAAGTTAGAAAATAAGAATATTGTTTATTGTATTTTTAACTATATCTGAGTGGACGGTACTGGCCCTACCAGCAAGTATTAATAAAATTTAAATACTATTTTTACCGTTATATACTTTTAGTATTGCGCCTAAATAATGGTGTCTTTATTTAATGCTAGTAATCGCCCGCGGTTTCGCTCACATTAAAAGGAGCCGTATATATCCGTTCTTAGAGTTCATGTTTGCTTCATAATTCATGAAATTCGGTTCAGCGGTTCGGTCGTAAAGAGCGATAAACAGACATACAGAGTTACTTTTACATATGTAACATGATTATATTATAATTTCTTACACTTAAATACATAACTGAGTCGTTGAAATAATATAATTTTATTTATTCGATTTTACAACGTCGAAGTGAAATTCGTTTTAAAATGAAATATGAACAATTGTTTCAAGAAGCAGACGGTTTTATGAGTTGTTTGAATTGAGTGCATTTTACGATTTCAAACTTTTATTATTTATCGTTGACTATAAAGAAACATTCAATAGTGATTTATTTAAATAAAAAATAAAATTTGTGTGTTTGTAAGTTTTCGTGTCTCTAAGCCGATTCATCCCATTGTGGGGAAACTTAGCTGAATAAATTATTGATGGTATTCTGTGTATTATTTTATTTTCAAACAGGAAAATATAAAATGAAATGTTACATAAACAAAATCCGATATTATTCAACCGAGCACGGTCACTTACAAAATAAAGTTTAAATGCTCACGAACCTTTTTTTCTCGTAACACGAACATTTGTCTATTTTCTCCGAATGTAATAAATTATGCTAGAAAAGTTGACGGTTTTACTTCTGGATGCAGATTAACCTAATCCATGTCGCCACGCTCTTGGAACTAATTTATTGCAGCACTTTTCGTTCTAGGCTAGGTTATCTCTTACTAGAATTTATTTCGCTTTTCCAGCGAGCTGGGAATTAAAGGCAATGGCGTTATAAATCGAGGTCACAGACTGAAAGTGAATTATCGAGACCACATAAGCTACGGGTGGAGTTAAATGTGAGAAGTACTGATCACTTGATACGTGTAATTACTGATAGATAACTGGAACGCCTTTTGCCTCGGGGGTGTATCAGTATTCTAGTGAAAAATGTATTAAGGATCGATTGTATTTCGTAGATCATTGTTATATAAAATTTCTTAAGGTTTCGTAAGTTCCATAGGTTTTGGGAATATAATGGTACCTACCTATTATCATTTGAATAAGTTTTCTAATATGAAGTCTTATTTTCACTCTACCTGTGTATTTGTTTCGTATTTTTGCATGTCCTAATGTGATGTCACCTAAGATCTCGAAATTAGTAGCCGGGACAGGTACCTATTTTTTCGCGTAGTGTTAAACGGGTATCCGGCTCATAGGAGGGTAACTGGGTTATGTGGACACTGAAACCAATGCCATAGCCGTCTCAAGCAAAGCTATCGGCACCACCTAATCGACCATTTAAGTAACTACAACCTACATTTCTTTACACTTAATACTTACTTTTGTAATAAAATATTTAAGATGATTTTTGATTTTTAAAAATGTGTATTTTTGACAAAGATATAGAAAAAATCTGTAATATTTAAGTATCTCACAGTATATGTATGTGATGGTAATGCCGTAGCATTAGTAAGACAGGATGAAATGTAGGCCTGGATATTTTTGTTATATACATTACGTCTGTATAATGTATATAGACATATAATAAAAACATATTATACATATACTAATTAAGCTGGATTGTTATGTATAAAATAGTGTCCTGAAAGCGATGATTAAGATAACAGGTATGAAATGCTTATTGCTAAGCATATACATACATACATAGAAATAGTTTAAAGAAGTTCCAAAATTCTACATCACCTCACACATGATAAATGATTACGCATCTAGAATACAAAACTGGATTCACAGTAAAATATGAAACTAGATAAAACTTCTGTCCCTTGAATAGTTTTGAAAGAAATGGTCTCAGATTAGCATAATGCGATACACTTAGTCATCGGTACGTTATCTAATACAATTTATTGCGGGCTCCTTGACTATTTATCAGAAGATAAGCTTAGAAGATAGGAAAGACCTATTTCTAGACTGTCAGATAATTTATTTGAATATATTTTAAAGGAAAACCGGTTTCGAAGAAAATCCTTTGATTCACCTTCTTCATAACTACTATGAGTATAAGAATTCATGAGAAATATGTTGAACTATTACTCCACCACAAAACTGTTCTCTATTATTTTCTCTTTCATATTTATCATTAAAATACTTTAACCAATGATATGATAGTTTAAAAGAGGCGCTAAACACCACTAAATTTCCATGTGCTTAATTTGCGTTTATAACTCATCATGTGCTCGGCGGTGTAAGAAAATATCGTAAGGAAATCTGCATGTGACTATTTTCAAAGAAATTCTGCCACATGTATATCCACCAACCCGCATATGAGCAGCGTGGTGGAATATTCTCCAAGCCTTCTCCTCAAAGGCACCAGGGGCTTAGCTTAGCACTGGGAAATTTACAGGCTGTTAATGTAAAACAACAAACAGTTTATATAAATTCTATTATGATCATATATATGTACTAAATCTTGACAATATTACTGAAATAATATTTTCAAGGTTTAAAATTGTATTAAAATTGTAACCTATCCAACACAAAAAAGATCGTATAGGCACAAATTTTGGTAAACACTGTGGTGTCACGTTCGTCAACATGTAACTTGGAAGGGTTTCAAGAAATATAAAACGATTATCACGTTATTCAAGCGAGACGGGCTGTAAGTGTATTTTTCAGTCACGGATATCTGGCGACTTTAGAACTCGTTATCGTTCAGAGCCGGCGTCGTGAGTATTCGTTGTGACTTCTTTACTAACAATAAATGCTTTGTCAAACTTCCTCCTCGACTCCAAAGATAACCGACTTATGTTTGTTTTGTGAAACTTACCAGGTTTCTCGTTTTTGCTTTCAATCTTCGGTGATTTTATTTGCACTGAGTATACCGGATTAATCTAGTTCGATGCGCTTATTACTCGCTGTATTATTAATGAGCGGTAAGCAGATTTGGAGTTGCGTACTCAGACTCCAGTAAGCTATTATCTCCCTGTCATATTATGTTACATAAGCCTATATTATGTTCAGTGGTGCAATATCGGGTATAAGTTATTAAGTTATTAATGTGTATATAATTAACACTTTATTTAAATATATAATAGAAAATCTTTATATAAGACTCAAATTAAGCAAGTATTTTATTGATTTATTAAATAAAATATGTATAATATTTAGTAGTCTGGAATGAAATAAAAATATAATTTTCACTAAAAATTGCTCATTTATTTACGTGATTTTTAGAAATCTAAAAAGATATAACTATTTCATCAATTTTATTCATCATTTCACTGAAGGGTGGCCCGTTATGAGTGTGATCTGAAGGCTTTATAGGGTTTTGAGGCTTGTAGGGTCGTAATCCAAGTAGCGTAATAAAGGAGCACTTTTTCGGAGATCAGCAGATACGGAAGGTGAGCGTCGATATATCAAGAGATTAGTCGTTTCCCGCCGTCGTGAACAAGGCGTTGAATGTAAAGTGGTATGAATAGCGAGGGATGTGGGAAAATATCGATATTTTCATAACAGTAATCTGTAAGTAACTTTTCTGTATATTACCCTTTAAAGAAACCCACTTCTATGAAAAATGTGTTTAATAATTCGTTTCGAACTTCAGATTATTTTGTTTCTGTTAAAATTTTGAAAACAGAACGCAATTAAAATTGTTAATGAACACACGTTTACAGCACATATCGATATCGATAGTTATCGGTGTACATAAAATACGTCACTAAAATGGCAAGGAACTCCATAAGTTAACAGCTATCCGCGAAGCCTATCATATATCAGGCGGGTTGACATATTCGCCCGTCATGTACGCTTTACATATAGAAGTAGCCCGGCTCATGTATTTGTATATCAAACCTCAAGCGTGGGGTAACCATTATGATTTATTGGCTTAATTTATTGTATTCGGAAGTAATTGAAAATTTCATAACTTGTCTATGAATTATGGCATTTGATATGTAGATTTAGTTTATTATTACTATCGTCTGCTATAATTATATTTTATTACTCTTCACTGTTTTTCTCAGTTCAAAGCTCAGTGGTTAGGACGCGTGCATCTTAACCGATGATTTCGGGTTCAAACTCATTCAAGCACCACTATATATATGTGCTTAATTTGTATTTATAATTCATCTCGTGCTCGGTGGTGAAGGAAAGCATCGCGAGGAAACCTGCATGTGTCTATTTTCATCGAAATTCTGCCACATGTGCATTCCACCAACCCGCATTGGAACAGCGTGGTGGAATATGTTCCAAAACCCTCTCCTTAATGGAAGAGGAGGCCTTAGCCCAGCAGTGGGTAATTTACAGGCTGTTACTTTACTACTTTATTGTTTTTCTAGTTATTACTGAATTAACTCACACTGACTGATTCGTTGTCTGACAAAGCAAGGCCTACATCGATGCCTCTAAGATTGCATTTTTTCATGTTTTTAGGCGTTCCTTATATAGGGAGCAGAATATATGATTTTTTGAAAATAAATTTGCAGATGATTAAAAAGGAAATGTTATGGATTATTGTCACATTTAAACCTAAAAGTATGACAACGGGCGGTTAGGCTTCTATTTTTTTATTGGAAGTTAGTATGAATGTTAGTAATTTTTGTAGTTATTTAAGCGCAACTATCATTTAACATATGGATACAGAGTCGGATTTTTCAAATTCTGAAAATTTTGAGCTGTAAATCTGAGACATTAAATACATTGTAACTTTCCGTCGAGGCACCCAGATCATTGCAGATGTCCAGGGGCGGTGATATTCGTTTTTCACCAGGTAATTCTCATAAAACTAGTTTCAGCGCAATCGGTAAACGACATAATGAACACAGAATACGAACAAATACTAGCAAAAATGTTTTGTATCAGATGTATTTTATACCTAATAGTTTACCTTTTTAACAAACGCGTATAACACAAAATTGCTGTATTGCAATTGCGTATGTATAACGTAGCTACAGTGACACGTGGGTCTACTAGTTATTAATACACTTTATATCTTTTTTGTCGGTTAACGATTGATTTAAAGAAGAACAAATTATTATTTCTACCGAAGGGTAGCACTTATGAAGATAAGTGAATACAGAATTATAATGGAATTTAAATATGAACATATTATTATGAACTATGAATATGATTATACTATATAGTTGCTTAGCATTGCTTTATTTAATTTACAGTATATTTTTAATAACTTAAGAGTTACTTTTCTATGTAAAATAAATGTTATATGTATTTATTGTAAATATTAGCACTAATCTAGTTGTAATGGATGAAATAAGTAAATATATGAACAAACATGTGTTTTTATTTAAATGTACACTTTAATGAAACTCAAATATGTGGAATAAATTTCTGACACAAATTCAGCATAGTGGAAAAAGCGCCAATTTATCTTAAACGAGGGATCGTACATGTTTTGCATTGTTATAATTTAATGGATTACTTTAAGCCAGCTATCGACCTTTTTATTTCCAGTTATTCTATGAAACATTATAATATAAAGGATTAAATAAATCTTTTTCCAGTTACAAAAGACATAAACAAATATAAACCAGAGGACGTCATACTAACACATTTACACAAATAATTAAACACTCAAATGAAACGCCCTGTCTGCGTACTTTTCCTGTTTTAATGTGTCTGCTTCCTACTTCCCTCTATAAATTGCAACCTTTGTAAGGGCATGAGCACCGAATGTTTATGATACCACATAAAATGATACAGTGTATAGTGATCCCTATTTCATAGGTCGTAAAGTGTCTAATCCCATAACGACATATCTGTGATGGATCTGCGCAATTACATTTACGTTGAGGGCTAAATTATCACGGGTTCCTTTACCTTTACATGTTTTTTTCAATATTCTTGTTTATATTTTATGATAAAAATATAAAGTGGCCTCTGTTGTTTGCTGTTCAAGTATCTTAATATTTAAATTAGTAATCGATAGTAGTTATAAACAATATTTAAACGGTCATTTGCAATATTTTACATAAATAAAATATTATACCAATTTATATATTTTTATTTACTCTCTTTACAAACTCCAAACGAAAATTATGCAATTATTTGTATTGCTATTTGGCAGTCAAAAGCTAAGAAAGTAGGTGAGTACTATATACTTACCCAGACAGCATTGCTCTACCACCAGTATAATATAATGGGTCTTTGTTAAAAATGTGCTTTAATTTAAAAACAAGAATCCTTCTAGTAATATTTATTACAAGACATAAATTTTATAAAGGACGAAAATCAAAACAATGTAGCTGCAGTCCGTAAGCCAATCGATGAGGGGTCGGGATGTTCCTTAAATTCTTAATACCTCACGTAACATTAGAGATTAGGGAAGGGGAAACTGCACTTAACTTTTATAGAAGCCTGGAGTGTCGGGCTGTCGATCGATGATAATGGATTCATGAAGAAACTGTACACAGTGTACTGTTTACTGACTTCAGTGCACTTTTATCGGATACACGAGAAAACTTGCTAGCTAAGTGGAATGCCTTAAAACAAAATGTATTGAAATATTTTTAAATAACTACATACATTTTATTACAACACGTATTAGTATAAGCGTTAATAGTGCTAAGATTTGGGCCGCCTGATGATGAAAAATATCGCAGGATTGATCCTGGCCCGTTGGGCTGTTGTCGTATTCAGTCCTAACACTAGTGAAAGGTTAAAAAGGAGGGTTAAAAAGGAGGGTTAAATAGGAATATTAGTAATTCCTAAAAAGTAATCTATTCAAAATTAAATCTGATATTATTTATAATATTCATATTAATTTCGATAAGTATGTACTTTTAAATAGTACGCGAATAGCGAAAACAAAGATAATTTTATTGTTCAAACGTCCTTTACTTTTAGAAAAAATAAGTAAAAAAATGATTATAGTATGATGACCTTTCATAATGAGATAAAAACGTCACAAAGTATCTACTATCTTAGAATTCTTTTTATCCAGCCTACACTCAAATGCTATTATTAAAATATACATACATACATTATCCTCATTGTACATGCAGATAAACAAATATGTCATTCCATATCGTCATATAACATACAATATAAATATATTCCATAAATTAGTCACGTTGAAAAAAAAATCTCAAAAAGAGTTATATTAAAAATTTAGTTACTCATATGATATTCATTATAATTGTACGAATGTCGAAGTTATCTCAAACGCCATTCGGTTAATTATCTTCCATCCCCACACAGTATTTAATCCCATTCAAGGGTTGCATCGTATGGGTATAAGCCGCTTACAATATTCTACAGGGCCCAACAAAGCGACAGCCGACTTGTTAGACCCAAGTTTGTCTTGTTAAAACTCGCCTCGTAGACTTATGACATTTCAGACGAACTGGAAAGCCTTTCAACTGTGTATTCGAAGATTTTATCTGCAATGGAATATAGCAAAGTTCGTCCTTTCCAAATGGGTCTCGTTGCTTATTAGATTACTGTGCATCTCAAATGCATTCACAAAGAATATTTACATAACGTTGTGCCTGTATAAAGTTAAATAAGATCTAATTAACTCCATATACAACAATGCCTTAAGTATTTATGTTACAAGACTTTGTTGTTACACATTATTTTTTATTATAGAACACATCGCGAACGCTATACTTACCACAATTTCATGTAATATTTTTACCTTTTTTTTTGAAGTAAATTAACTAAATATAACGAAATTATTTCAGTCTATTTTAACATGATCAAATGAGTAAGCGTTGGGGAGACATTCAATGGTATATTTAACACGCGTTTTAACAAATAATATTTAATGAGTTAAAAGCATTTGATAAATGTTTTACGAAGCTAATTATGTAAAGCATAAAAATATTATGTGCATTATTTATTAATTTTGGTAATTAATTGATTTTGAATATTGCTAAGAGGTACTAATTATTATGAAATAATATATTTCAATAATATACTTTTAAAAAATATATTGATGTGTTCTAGTATCAAATGTAGATCCAAGAAATTGTTTTTTTTTTTAAGTTGTGTGATAAACTCTTTTATGTCTTGATTTTTATGAGATTTACTATTTTAAATATTTCTCGAAATATGCGGAAATATTATATTCCTACGAAAAACAGTATTTCTATTACAAATAGATGTATTAATATAACATATGATCAACAAATCCGTAAACGAAAATAATTAAGATCGAACGATCAAAGCAAGTTTAAATCAACGTCCGAAAATAATCAAAACGAACTTACTTATCCATATATGCAAAACAATTTACGAACACAAAATATTTCGCGTCAATTAAATAACTGTTTCATATGCGGAAAAATTGTTTGATGGTTTTAATTGAAGCCGGTCCGGAGGGACGGCCTGTTCAAAACGTACTCTGTAAATAATCCAAAAATAACGAGGTATAGCAATTAAATACAGCTTTGAGACTAACAGAGACAAACATTGGTCACGTGGGTCGAGCTGACATCAAAGCAGTACCGACGTGTCATTAGTTATATGGGAACGTCGATGTGTAATATACTAGAGCTTAATTGAAAATTTAATGCTTGTGTACTTGAATCGCAGTCGGAAGAGATAGTTTGCAATGTTTGAGCTATCTCGGTACCATTATCAATAAAATTTACTAACTATCACCTGCAAGAGTATTTAATTTTTATTTAATATACGTAAGCGATAGAGGAATGAGGACCATGTTGTAAGGAAGGTCTTGGGCATATATATATATATGGATAGAGGACGACCAAAGATACGATGGATGGATTGTGTGAAAGAAGATATGGTTAGAAAGAATGTTACTTGTGAGATGACATCCGACTGAGAAGTATGGAAGGAGAAGACACGCTGCGTCGACCCCAAATAAAATTCAGGTAAGGGCAGGAGGATGATGATACGCAGATAGGTATATAGTCTACCTGATGGTAAGTGTTGCGAATAGATAACAGTTTAATGAATATTAACCATCCCTTATCTTCTAATGCGCCGCTTACCGTGAGAACGATTTAACGGCCGTTCTGCCTTTAGTTACGCTGAGTCACTCTTCAAACACAGATATTAAGCATTGTTGATTGGCAATCTATATAAATGTTAAAGTAACCCTGTCTGTCTGTCGCTCTTTCACGACCAAACCGCTGAACCGAATTTCATGAAATTTGAAGTGAAGAAAACGTTAACTCCAAAAAAGGACATAGGCCTTGCCTAACACATGACAATACCCTAAATTGCGAACGAAACCGCGACTGACTACTAGTAGAATATATGACGAGCGTACTGAGATTTACTCCAATGGGCTGCACAAACCACCAAGTAAACAATAATTACATACTTATGGTCGTATCTCTAACAAACACTCCGTGGAGTTGCGTGGGTAGCTGAAAGAAGTTTTTTATAGCGATAGTGTTCCTTTGAAACACCCTTTTTATTTATGTTTAAAAATTCTTTAAACGTAAATGGAACTAAATGAATATGAAATATTTTTTTCAATAGGTATTGCTGAGGTCTCATTTGAAGAGCGAGTAAACCAGTGTAGCAGAGATATCTAACGCTTAAGACGTATAGTTACAGGGCCATACACACGAATTCCTGTCGAAAAAAATAACTACATACTATATTCCAATGAAAAAATATTTTAATACAAAATATGATACAATGTGTGAACAATTGTAAATCTCTAAACGATAGTATCTTTCATTTTACTGTGGATCAAGCCTTACATATGAAACATATAGCATTCTGGTGTTAAAAGGCTTATCGGTTTCGCTTTGAAACGCAAATGTTAATATTTGCACGTTCATTCTGCTAATAGCCGCGACTCCCTTTTGATATATTTTGTTTGTGAATAATACCTGATTCAAAGGTGTATCATTTATTAGGGAAATGCATTTTGTGTTAAATCAAATTTATTTGCATTTAATCTTCGAAGTGATATTTGGCAGACATTAACTCACGTGTGTTTATTACATAATAATAGTCCTTACGTAGTAAAGGAAAACATTGTGAGAAAACCTACACGTGACGGTCAAAAACTCGCCTCATATATACGAGTTTGTAATAAAACTAGCTGCAATATAAATGAAACAGTTAGGATGTATAACAAATAACAGTGACAATAGGAAATTCTTCAATCTGCGACCATTTAATCTACACGAACTACATCGCAACTGTATTTGCAAGTAACTGGCAGAACAATTACTTGCTTAGACACTTTAAAAATTCCGGCCACAATTCGGAAAATGGAAACGTCAAGTCGGTTTTAGAGGTACGCTCTGATTTACAAGCATGCAGAATACACATCTAAAGTGCTTTAAATTCGGCGCTAGTTCGTTAGGAACCACTGCTTTTAGTCATTTTGTCTTTACAATTAAGGTTACTTCTACGGAACCAACGAGATGTTGCTTATTTTGGAAGAGGAAATGGAACGGAAAGTTTTAAAAATACGTCAAAAAACTTTCCCATACAGATCAAAGATTTAAATTTCGAAGGAAATATTAAGCCTTTTCTTTTCTTCTTTCTTTCTATTTTTAAATTGAAATTAAATTCCGCGCTAGCGGTAGCTTTTAATATTGCAGCACCACGACACCAAAGCTTCAAATATTTAAAAAAATATATCAATATTAAACTAGTCATTTGAAACTCAATGCAATCTTAATTATTATCTAAACGTACTCGTATATAAAATCGTTATTTTGTTTTGATGGGTATGGATTCTGTTTTAAGAAGAAAATGTTTAAAAATTAAATGATTTATCTACAACAAATAAGGGTAATATAATTATAATAAACCTTGGAGAATTAGCATCATTTACGTTTGTTTTCTGTAAATATGAGTACTGCTACTCTAAAAAAAAAATTACCGATGTACTCCTAGCTTAATATTTGAAAACAAAACCCTTTGCATCCGTTAATCCGTATCCCCATATCCCCGTGTTAAGGTTCGCCTTTATGCAAATATTATGCAGAGGTATGTTTTGTTTCGTTGTTTATTTACTCAGGACTAACGCGTAAATGTTATGTTATAATTTTACGTAAAAATTACAGTCTGAATATTCTTTTATCACTTCTTAATTTAAATCGTCAGTAAACAGGTAAGGTTAACAGTGGAAAGGTTACTGAATAGGTTTATATTTAAAGTAGAGAAAAGAATAAATTAATTGTAAAGTACTTGTAATAAAAATGAAATGAACAATTGATTTCATACATGGATTCCTTCAATATGCTCCCTAATACAAATATGTGATAGGTCAGTTTATATTATAGGTAAAATAGAGCTTTGTAATTTTAAAATACAAAAATGACTGTTCGAATTCTTAGTTGACACTCTGTACCATTTTTATTGAAGTAAAGGTTACAGGCATAATAACATCGACGTACAGTATCAGCCGTTCATATAACTTGCAACAAAGACGTTTTCAAATGGTAGTATATAAAGGCGCATAGCAGACGCACTTATAATGAAAGAGATAAACCATATCAAGAGCATATAACGAGAGTCCCTTTTATTGCCCCCACGTGATAAAGCCGTGATTCCTAACGTTCGCCGAGACCTCTATAGCACGTGCGTGGAATACTTAATGCGTCTGATTAGCACAGGTACTGCAGGAGTGGTCAGAGGTCTATTTCACGTGAATAGATGATATTATACAATCGTGCCGCTCTATTACGACTAAATATCCTTCGGGTTGTTATAGGCAGTTCATTTAATTCAATGACTTCAATTAGTTATTTAAATTTAAAAAATCTCGACTGGAGCGTCGTTGCTTACTCTATCAATCATATATGTATTAAATAACAGACACAATAAAACATGTAGCAATTTTAGTTACAAAGAGCGATCCCGAGAAACGCAAATAAAACGTTTTATCACTTAAACTATTAATTAAAAACAAGAAGTACATAATTACATTTATCCTGTCAACTATTAGCCGGGTGTATATTAATTGAAGCCAGAATCGAAGTCTCCTTCTTACTCGGTACTGATGGTTGGCGACGATTCATCGGTGGTCTTGAAGTTACAACACGTACGATTACCACGTTATGTGTTACGAAGAATTATTGAATTCACGGCGATCGCTTTGGTAGTATTTGTGTTCTATTCCCCAGAATACTCTAGTAGGGTGTTACTAGAATTCTCGAATATGGAATGTCGATGGCAAATTTACTACGAAAACTGTAGATCAATTATAACTCTAGTCTAGTTCAATTATAACGAGTTGGAGAATAATTAAATGTCATTAAATAAAATTGTTATTACAAAGCCCGTAAGAATTAAAATAATAACAACAGAATGTTTAAATAATGCTATATAAAAACCGTTAATACATAAAGAAAATGAAAGGGAAAGTTCACCTGTAGCATAAAGCACTTTCCTCATATGACGATTTCTGCCAATTCACTTGACTGTAAGCCACGTATAAGAACTTCGTTCCAAGAAGATTTCGATCAGTTAAATAGTTAGCAGGTACCTACTTCCTGAAACATATTTTTTATAATTGAAAATAGACCAATTTTTAGAGTTGTTTATAGTCTTAATTCGAATGTCGTTTAACTTTATTTAATATTTTTATTGCACACCAAGAAAGCAAAATTACAGTAAGTAAATAAAATCATACATGTATATTGTAACAAATACTTATCGCTAAAAAGAGCTCTTCTCTAGGAAACTTCAGGACAAAGACGTTGGTTTATAAGTTTTACAGGATAATTGAACGTAAAATAATCATACAGTTACTGGTAAGCCAAACATAAAAATGATTTTTTAGGCTGTAAAAATGCAAACATGTCTTTTTAATTTAAATTTATTTAAGAGAGCAGGTTGACAAAAGGATAATCATATTAAATTGTATAATCTTATTTGAATATTTATGAAGGATCGAATTGCTATGATCTTAAGAGGAGGTTTTGTTGGGACATCGTTGAATATGTAAATTTGATAACATGTGACATATGTGATGATTATAGATATATCGCCATAAATTGTATTTGGTCCCAATGTAGTATATTGACAATTTATTAACATAAGAATTCATAACATTAAATGCTAAAATATATGCAAATATGAACTAAAAGTATTACTGTACAAATCTTGGCCGTATGGAATGGTGGCAAGAATGCTGGCAGCATTTCCCCGTTGAATCGCAATTCCGATCCTCTTGGCAAAAAACGAACCAGCCCTCCTGTCACCAGTGGAGGCAATGAGGCGAGGTGTTGTACTTTTGATGACGCTTTTTGCACCACTACTCCAAGGGCCAAGCGTTTCGACAGTAAATGGAACAAAAAAGTAATTTGATATAATCCACGAATATTTAGTTATTTTTTCTTGCTTCAGCTTTTTCCGCAGCGGCACCGGCTCTTAACATTGTTATTCGGATATGAGATGGGGCCAACGCATGTAGCGTCTCACACAAGGGCCCGTCCTCTTTCCCAGGGAATCAAAGTTAATCTATCAGGTCTCTTACCATCATCACGACTAATTCCATGAGGCTCAGTAAGAGCAGAAACGTCGATGGTGGCAAGAGCCCTTTTTATTATGTCATTAAGAGAACCGTGGAGGAAAAGTCTGCCTGAACTCCTTGGGCAAGAGAGACCATGTAAACCGAAAGAGTCCACCTTTCCACACGGGCATCTGTGCACAGAACACAGCGGTGTTCCCAGCCGGTGTTTTGAGGATGTAGAGAATAATAAAACCGTCAAGCAATAACATTATTTTTATTGAGTTCATATCAGTATCAGAACAGCTGTTTTGTAAGAACAATT